>NC_045957.1:82564507-82901874 GCF_010909765.2 Amblyraja radiata
AGCAGCCTCACATGCAGCACCTTATCAAAGGCTTTCTTAAAATCCAGGTACACCCCTCCAGGGACCTCAACTATCTTTCCAAGTGAGACACATGTTCACGTGCACCTCCTCCAACATCATCTACAGCATCTAGTGTTCCCGATGTGGCATTTTTTTGCATCGGTGAAACCAAGCGTAGATTCGATGTCTGTTTAACTGAATACTTTGTCTTGGTTCGCCATGGCCTACTGGATCTCCCAGTTGCTAACCATTTTAACTAATCTTCCCATTCCCATCTTTCTGTCCTGGGCCTCTTCCATTGCCAGAGTGATACCGCAAACAACTTGGAGGAGCAGCACCACATTTTCTACTTGTGCAGCAGATCACCCAATAGTATGAACATTGATTTTTCCAATTTTAACTAATCTCAGCAAATTCCCACTCCCCTTTCCACCCCTTTGTTTTTCCTCCTTTTCTCCCCTGTGCCCCACCTAGACCACACCAAGTTCTCCCCTCCTCCTCAACCTACGTACCTCTCTTTAGCTTCATAATTCGCAACATCAATTCTTATCACACTCCTTTTGTCTTTTCATCTCTGGCCTTTACCCAATCATCTACCTATTAACCCCCCCCCCCCCAACATCTGTATCCACCAATCACTTGCAATGCATTGCCCTGCTCCTTCTCTCTTCCTGCTTTCATCCCCACCCCCAGCACAACCAATCTTATGTAGGGCTTCAACCTGAAACGTCACCGATCTATGTTCTCTTGGGATGCTGCTTGAGTTACTCCAGCACTTTGTGTCATTTTATATCGAAGACCACCCTGGCCATGCTCTCCTCTCTGCTACCATTGGAACGAAAATACAGGAGCCTAAAAACCGTCACTTCCAGGTTCAAGAACAACTGCTTCCCATTAGGTTTTTGAACACTGCACAACACTAACATGATATCAGTAACCATGACCTACTACAGACTTGGTTTTGGCTGTACTATTATGATCTGATTACCTAGTATTACTGATTATTAAATCACTGTATAATTGGTTATTGTATATGTATTCATGTGTTTTGCATTAATGGGCCTGTAAAGCTGCAGCCAGTATGAATTTCATTGTTCCATTTCCGGTTTGTATGACAACTAAACACTTGACTCATCATATCAAACTTTTCCAATATAAATTGTATTTCGTAACTTCCAGATTCATGTGCAACAAGTAAGGCAAAAAGTAATTGAAGAAATGGAAAGCAGGGGAAGAAGCGTTTTGACCCAAAATGTCTCCTTCTATCTAGAGATGCTGCCGATCCCACTGAGTTACAGTACTCCAGCATAATGTGGTTGCTGGATTGTTAGATGTCTTCAAAGTAATTGAAGACATTTATTTTGTTTAGTCATTGTTACTATGTTACTCAGCATTGTTCATATATCCATCTATTTCCTTTGCTCCCTGTATTTTTTGAACATGCTAACGTAAATATTCACATTATTGTTCATGTTCATGATGTATTTGATCCTGAGGCAGAAGAGCCAGAAGCTCTGTGCAGAACAGCAAACATCCTCCTAGGTAAATGTCACTACGTTTAGGATTCCTGCACAAACATGATAAGAATTTGTTGGCTGGTTTTAATTGACCATTTCCTGCCTGCATTCTAAATTAATATCCTTGGGGAAATTCATCAAGAGGCCTGCTTCAATTCCGCAGCAATAAAGCTGAGGTATCTGTACACTGCACTTGACAGAATGGCCCAGGAACAATTAAAGGAATGAGAATGAGGTAAATTTTAGAGACACAGCGTGGAAATAGGCCCATTGGCTTGCCGACCAGCAACCAATATTTGAGTTTGTTTATATTTTTGGAAGCACTTGAGTTCATAGAGAGCATAGCACAGAAATTGGCCCTTCTGCCCAACACATCCATGCTGTCGCTTTTGCCCATTTACGCTGATCCCATTTGACCACATTAGGTCCACATCCTTCTGTGCCTTATCTATTTATGTGTCTATCTAAATGTCACTTAAACATAGTGATTCTAACCTGCTCTAGACTTTGACAACCTTCCGCACTGTCCCTTCTACCATATGAATCGTACTATTGAGGATCAGGCCTGCTTTGGATTACTGGTTGACAACACGGACTAAAGGTAATTTGCATTGTAGATTGGCAATTAATTTGTGCAGCTTGCCGCAAGTTCCGTTTGCCACTTGCACCTTAAACCTCAGTGGTGGGAAAGCTTTGAGAAACAATCACCTTGAGGAAAGTGGATTTATTAAGGAAGCAGGCACAAATTTGTTGAGGGAGAAATCATGTTTAACTGATTAGATAATATATTTTGATGCGTTAATAGAGTTAATGAGGTTAATGCATTTGATGTGGTGCACATTAACTTTCGGACAGCTTTTTGATAAAGTGTTACATAACAGCCTTATCAGCAAAGTTGAAACACTTGATGTAAAAGGAATACCGATAGCATTAGCACAAATTTTGCCAAGTAACTGTCAACAAAGAATCATGGTGAATTTAAGTTTTTCAAACTGGAGCAAGGCGAAGAGCGATTTATACCAGCGATTACTGTAAGGGCCAGATAAAAAAATCTGTATCAATGAGCAAGACTTTGGAATGCAAACCACAATTACAACATTTGCAAATGACACAAAACTTGGAGGCAATGAGGACTGTTAAAAAAAAAGAATGTAGTAAAGCTGAACATTCTATAAACAGACTGCTCAAATTAGCAGATTAATGAAAGTGGTTAAAATCCATAAAATTCTGAAAAGGCAAAAAAGCTATGCTAAAACTCAATAAAACACTGGTTTTATTTCAGTGAAGTATTCTGTTCACAAGAGCTTTGACCTGCTAGGCTACAGACCTGGTGCTGGTTTACAGCAGATTGCTTCTGTTTCCACATAATACACCAAATGGATTCCTTTTGTCATACTGTTCTCTGAATCTATCAACTCTTCCTGAGACACGCATGCATTTTCTGATTTCGTATCTAAGCTGCAGCAGTAAATACTGTTTGGCTCCTACCTTGGCATTTTCAAAGAGAGATCACATTGCCGAAGTATACTGCCACTCACATTTTTCCATCACAGAATGCCTGCGTGAATCCCATGATTTCAGTGTTGACAGGTACTTGTTTGGGGAAGTTTGGGGAAATGTATATAAAACAAATATAGACCCTATAATTAAACTCCAGAAAAGAGCTATTAGAATAATACATAAAGCTTCTTACCGTGAAACTACAAATCCATTATTCATAAAGTCCGATACCTTAAAATGTTTGGATATTGTGCATGTAAAGACATTAAAAATACTTTTCCGAGTTGGGAATAAAAGCCTTCCTGTTAGTGTTCAAAAATGTTTTTAATTAAGAGAAGGACATTATAATTTAAGAGGGTTGTGTATTTGTGAAACATGTAAAGTGAGACCCAATGTAAAATATAGATGTGTCTCAGTTTAGAGAGTCAAATTATGGAGTGGGCTTAGTGATGAGTTGACATTTTGTAGCTCTCTGTTGAGTTTCTAAAAAGCCTTAAAATGTAAAATAATTATGGATTACAATGTAAAATGATTAAAATGTTAAATAATTACAATTTAGCATACATTTTTTTTTCTTTCCTTTGTAATGCTGATATTCTGGGTTATTTTATGGATTGTATGTTAGGCAAAAATAAGCTTTGTGGCTTCAGCCTATTCCTTTTTCGGTCATTGATTATGTGAACGTTGTGTGAAATGGATACAGTGTTGGATCATATTCACACAGATTGTAAAGTGTTGTTCTTTTTAATGTATGACCGAAATAAACTATTCATTCAAACTATTCATTCATAAACTTGTCTCTGGTAAGGTTTTTGTTACCAAAATTATTGTCTGCTTCCGTCAATCAATTTGTTCACAAAATGTTAATGATTCAATAGTTGTAATAGTTAGAAGCAGATGGTCCCTCTACTGAATGTAGTTAAAGGTCATCAGGGGAAGTTAATTATGATGTGTGGCCAGGCCTGACCAGTCAATGTGGTAAGATCATTAATCTTTGCCTGCTCTGTTCAATGGTCTGAGGGTTAACGAAATTAAGGGATAGGGGGAAAAGCAGGAACGGGGTACTGATTTTGGATGATCAGCCATTATCATATTGAATGGCGGTGCTGGCTCGAAGGGCCGAATGGCCTACTCCTACAGCTATTTTATATGTTTCTAAGTTTCTATGGTTCTATGGTCCCTGAGCTAATGGCAGGTACAGGTACCACAGCCATCTCTTACAATGTTGCCGCAGAAGCTTTTTAAGTGCTATTGTGTTATCAATCATCAGGAATCTACCTTCTCGGCCTAATATTGTAACGTTCCCACTGATGAAGCAGAAAATGTTATACCTTTCCCCAAGACTGACCTCTTTCCATGGATCCACATTCAGACTCTTCTGTTCTCAGCTTCATTCATTGAACCACAATGACACTTAAGTTGGACGGTGTCACGGTAGCAGAAAGATAATGGCAATGCAAGGAATTTCCATAGGACCCTACCATCTCCATAGATTTGTCAGAAATTTGTTTTCTAAATTCCTGTGTGACAAGTGTGCCCCACTCGGAGCAACAGCACAGCAGCTCACAGCTGAAAGGAACCTAATTTGGACTCCTCCGGTCAATGGAGCAAATTTGAATTGTATAATATTGGCCTTAACATAATTTCACATATGTAAAAAAAGGTCTGGCTTAAAAATGTGATTATTCCGTGGAATAGGTCTTATGGAGATGGAAACATTTTTTGCAACCAATCTCTGGTTCCAAACAATATGGCAGCACATTGATCAAGTAACTGGATTAATACTTTGGAGGCTTGAGTTCAGAACTTTCCCTGAAGAAGGGAGTTCAATGCCTACCCCAGTAACTGATTAATTTAAAATCCATCATTAAAAAAATTGAAATTATACAGTTTAAATAGTAGGGGGGCTCATGGCATCAACATTATTGTATCTATCCGAATAACTGGTGCTTGTTTTAGGAAGAGGCTTCCATGTGACTGCAGAGTATTGTGAAAATGGCTATCTCGTGATTGCTTGCTCAAACAGTTAGAAACATAGAAAATAGGTGCAGGAGTAGGCCATTCAGCCCTTCAAGCCAGCACCGCATTTCAAGAGAATCTTGGTTGATCATCAGCCCCATTCCTGCTTTCAGTACCCCATTCCTGCTTTCTCCCCATATCCCTTGATTCTGTTGATCATGTCATTGAATTCATAAAAGTAATTAGGGTTGGGCTGCAAATAGCCTTACTACCAATGCCTCTGTATCATGAATGATTAATAAAAAAATATCGTTTTAATTGCGATCTGGTTTAAGTGGGCATCTGTGTCATTTTTTATTTATTTGTGTATGCTGGCGCATCTATATGACCTTTCTAGAGAGAAGCTTCACAGTACAGCTTTTTCTCTTATCAGAGAGCCCTGCATTACAGCAGCCAATTGAAGATGTCATATCAGGGCTGTTAAACAGTGGATTGCACAGTTACTGCAATCATTGATGCGAGATGTTATGGGGTAGGTTCACACCAAAAAATACACAAAGGGGGGTTAGAATGTGTTTAAAAGTTTTTCACAACACCTTTACAGAAAGGAATGCCCATATGCTTTAAAAAATTCAATTACTTGCAATCAGGATAGAATGGCCAACAATCATCCAAAAAAAATGGCCATCATTAAGTCATGAGTGACTGAACAAGTCTGATCTGCATGCTATTATGCTGATTCCAAATTTAAATGAATACATTTTCATGGTGCATTTAAAAACTGAAATTAATATCACAAATGTTCTGGTGGAAAGGATAATGGAATCTTTGACTATTTCCTTGCAGCAATGCAGATAGGGTACTGTAAATAAACATGGGGTATGTCATAGGCTATTGATCATGGTAACTTAGATTATGAGGCCTGATTGTGCAAGACGATGTAAGTCCCAAATGCATTCAGCAATATTGCACAGTTAACAACTGCATAGTTGAATTATATGACAAAATATTATTATACATAAAAGGAGAGCACATCGATGGAAAAAAATTTGGTTGAGATACGTTATCTCAATGTTCCTTTGACTCTGAAAGACTAAATGGTTGATGGAAAAAGTTAATTCCTCTCTGACAAACTAACCATTTTAACTACTCTTATAATTCCAATATTGACTTTCCTGTTTTGGGCCTCCCGCATCGCCAGAGTGAGATTAAATGCATACCGGAGGGACAACACCTCATATTCCCCTTGGGAAGCTTACAAACCCAACATTGAATTCTTTGATTTGAGATAATGCTCTCCCCACTCTTTCCCTATGCCCCCGACTGGGTGTACACCCAGTTCTCCCTCTATCCTGCACCTTATTTGCCCCTGCTCTCTATCCCCTTCCACATATATTCCTTCCTTTGGCTTCACATTTCACTCCTCTTCTTTTCTTACTCTCTTTTGTCTCAGTTTCATCTCTAGCATTTGTCTATGCATCTCCTAATCCAACTTCCCCCCTCACATATATCCACCTATCACTTGGCTGGTTTTCTCCTGCACCCACCTCTCTTCCACTTTTCTCTTTTACCATCAATCTGAAGAAAGACCCCGACCCAAAATGAAAATTTCCCCCAGAGATGCTGCCTGACCCGCTAAGTTTTTCAAGCACATTGTGGGTTTTCTTATTTCTCCCTTTTCCTCCCTCATTAAATCGAATGGGTCAGCAAGTGAGGATGTGACGTGGCATCTGAACCCTGATAGTGGGCTGATTGGCATGATTTGACCAGTGATATGTCACAAGGGCTAGAGTTAGGGCCTCAACTAATTACAAGCACCTTAGAAGATGGGATTAAAATCAGAAAACATTAGAATCAATTAAATCAGGTGGATCAGAAGATTAGAGCTATAGATTTTCTGAATATTGGTTGTGCACACAGGAGTGTAGGAGGAAGATGGGTGACCTTATAGAGATCATGAGATCTCTACAAAATCATCAGAGGAATAGATCGGGTTGACGCAGAGCCTCTTGTGCAGTGTAGGGGAATCGAGATCCAGAGGGCACGGGTTAAAGATGATGGGGGAAGATTTAATAGGAACCTGACATTTTCCACACAAAGGGTGTTGGGTGCAAGGAATGAGTTGCGAATAGGAGATAGTTGAGGCAGGTAATTGATCATGCCCTGCTGTGTGTCCCCCATCCCACCTGGACTGTCTCCCTCAGATGGTCACGTCGCACAGTTTATTTTTTTTTTATTTTTTTGACATCGGTTGGAAGCTGCATACCAAATCTTGTTGCACTGATGTGCAATGACAATGAAAGATATTATTATTATTATTTTTATTATGGGGAACAAAGACATGGCAGACCAATTGAATTACTACTTTGGTTCTGTCTTCACTAAGGAAGACATAAATAATTTGCCGGAAATAGCAGGGGACCGGGGGTCAAATGAGATGGAGGAACTGAGTGAAATCCAGGTTAGCCGGGAAGTGGTGTTAGGTAAATTGAATGGATTAAAGGCCGATAAATCCCCAGGGCCAGATAGGCTGCATCCCAGAGAACTTAAGGAAGTAGCCCCAGAAATAGTGGATGCATTAGTGATAATTTTTCAAAACTCTTTAGATTCTGGAGTAGTTCCTGAGGATTGGAGAGAAGCTAATCTAACCCCACTTTTTAAAAAGGGAGGGAGAGGGAAAACGGGGAATTACAGACCAGTTAGTCTAACATCGGTAGTGGGGAAACTGCTAGAGTCAGTTATTAAAGATGGGATAGCAGCACATTTGGAAAGTGGATTTATGAAAGGTAAATCATGTCTGATGAATCTTATAGAATTTTTCAAGGATGTAACTAGTAGAGTGGATAAGGGAGACCCAGTGGATGTGTTATATCTGGACTTTCAGAAGGCTTTCGGCAAGGTCCCACATAAGAGATTAGTATACAAACTTAAAGCACACGGTATTGGGGTTTAGTATTGATGTGGATAGAGAACTGGCTGGCAGACAGGAAGCAAAGAGTAGGAGTAAACGGGTCCTTTTCACAATGGCAGGCAGTGACTAGTGGGGTACCACAAGGCTCAGTGCTGGGACCCCAGCTATTTACAATATATATTAATGATTTGGACAAAGGAATTGAATGCAACATCTCCAAGTTTGTGGATGACACAAAGCTGGGGGGCAGCGTTAGCTGTGAGGAGGATGCTAGGAGGCTGAAAGGTGACTTGGATAGGCTGGATGAGTGGGCAAATGCATGGCAGATGCAGTATAATGTGGATAAATCTGAGGTTATCCACTTTGGTGGCAAAAAACAGGAAAGTAGACTATTACCTGAATGGTGGCCGATTAGGAAAAGGGGAGATGCAACGAGACCTGGGTGTCATGGTACACCAGTCATTGAAAGTAGGCATGCAGGTGCAGCAGGCAATGAAGAAAGCGAATGGTATGTTAGCATTCATAGCAAAAGGAGTTGAGTATAGGAGCAGGGAGGTTCTACTGCAGTTGTACAGGATCTTGGTGAGACCACACCTGGAGTATTGCGTACAGTTTTGGTCTCCTAATCTGAGAAAAGACATTCTTGCCATAGAGGGAGTGCAGAGTAGGTTCACCAGACTGATTCCTGGCATGTCAGGACTTTCATATGAAGAAAGACTGGATAGACTCGGCTTGTACTCGCTAGAATTTAGAAGATTGAGGGGGAATCTTATAGAAACGTACAAAATTCTTAAGGGGTTGGACAGGCTAGATGCAGGAAGATTGTTCCCGTTGGGGAAGTCCAGAACAAGGGGTCACAGTTTAAGGATAAAGGGGAAATCTTTTAAGACTGAGATGAGAAAAACATTTTTCACACAGAGAGTGGTGAATCTCTGGAATTCTCTGCCACAGAAGGTAGTTGAGGCCGGTTCATTGGCTATATAAAGAGGGAGTTAGATGTGGCCCTTGTGGCTAAGGGATCAGGGTGTATGGAGAGAAGACAGGTACAGGATACTGAGTTGGATGATCAGCCATGATCATATTGAATGGCGGTGCAGGCTCGAAGGGCCGAATGGCCTACTCCTGCACCTAATTTCTATCTTTCTATGTACTATCGCAACGTTTAAGAAATACTTAGACAGGTACATGGATAAGACAGATTTGGAGGGATACTAGACTATGTGGGACGTGTGGGCCAAAGGGACTGGTTTCCAGAAAGCTAGTATGGACATTGTGGGCCGAATGGATTCATGGGCTGGCAGCTCAGTCACTCAGGCCTGGTGGGCTGGCAGCTCAGTCACTCAGGCCTGGTGGGCTTGCAGCTCAGTCACTCAGGCCTGGTGGTCTGGCAGCTCAGTCACTCAGGCCTGGTGGGCTGGCAGCTCAGTCACTCAGGCCTGGTGGGCTGGCAGCTCAGTCACTCAGGCCTGGTGGGCTGGCAGCTCAGTCACTCAGGCCTGGTGGGCTGGCAGCTCAGTCACTCAGGCCTGGTGGGCTGGCAGCTCAGTCACTCAGGCCTGGTGGGCTGGCAGCTCAGTCGCTCAGGGCTGGTGGGCTGGCAGTTCACTCATGGCTATTCTTTGAAATTCCATTTCAAGCAGAGTGCAGGTCACCACATTCAGTTTCATAGCATTTCAAGCAGAGTGCAGGCCACCAAATTCAGTTTCATAGCATTTCAAGCAGAGTGCAGGGCACCAAATTCAATTTCATAGCATTTCAAGCAGAGTGCAGGCCACCAAATTCAGTTTCATAGTATTTCAAGCAGAGTGCAGGCCACCAAATACAATTTCATAGCATTTCAAGCAGAGTGCAGGGCACCAAATTCAATTTCATAGCATTTCAAGCAGAGTGCAGGCCACCAAATTCAGTTTCATAGTATTTCAAGCAGAGTGCAGTCCACCACATTTAGTTTCATAGCACTTCAAGCAGAGTGCCGGACACTACATTCACTTTCATAGAGCTTCAAGCAGTGTAAAGGCCACCACATTCACTTTGATAGCACTTCAAGCAGAGTGCAGGCCACCATATTCCGTTTCATAGCACTTCAAGCAGAGTGCAGGCCACCGCATTCAGTTTCATAGCACTTCAGGCAGAGTGCAGGCCACCACATTCAGTTTCATAGCACTTCAGGCACAGTGCAGGCCACCACATTCAGTTTCAGAGCACTTCAAATAGAGTGCAGGCCACCACATTTAGTTTCATAGCACTTCAAGCAGAATGCAGGCCACCACATTCAGTTTCAAAGCACTTCAAGCAGAATGCAGGCCACCACATTCAGTTTCATAGCAATTCAAGCAGAATGCAGGCCACCACATTCCGTTTCATAGCACTTCAAGCAGAGTGCAGGCCACCACTTTCAGTTTCATAGCTTGTCAAGCAGAGTGCAGGCCACCACATTCCATTTCATAGCACTTCAGGCAGCGTGCAGGCCACCACGTTCAGTTTCATAGCATTTCAAGCAGAGTGCAGTCCACCAAATTGCCAAACAACTCATTGCATTGTCAATAAGGGCTAACAAATCATTTATTGCAAGTACATAGCAGACTTACAGTTCAGTTGATTCCCAGCTTAGATTCACCGCTGTGAACTCTCCCTTGCGATCTTCCAGAGTGACTGACTCACGTCCAGGCATCTGGGGTTTTATAGTCCTGCCCCCCCCCCCCCCAGAAAGGGCGTTACCTTCATTGTGGTGATTGACAGGCAAGAGGACCAATCAGCTGATCTCAAGGTTTTTTAAACACTCATAACTTTTTATTTTTCATCAATCGGAAAAATCCTCGGGGCTGCCTCAGTGGGGGAGGACTGCGAGTAAGATGGCCAAAAATCGTAGTGATATATAGTAGCGTTTTTTCTAACATCAATATACAGCGCAGGCAGGAAGTGTTCAAGATGAGACTTTTAGTTATATAGATGGGGCAAATGTGGGCAGGTGGGACTAGTGTAGATGGGACATTTCTGCTGCTTCTGCTTGCTACTGCACAACCACCAACAGCTGGGCTATCTCGTGAGGTTAAGCTTGCATGGCACTGGTTGCAAAAGGGTTATTTAGATTTTTATGTGGGCAGGTTTGGTGAGATGATCCATGTCCAAGTTGCCAAGCTGTGACTTGAAAAGTGACAAGATTGGTGCACATCTAGTGGTGTCAGGAAGGAAGTTCCACTCTGGGATAGTCCATGGATATAGTGACTGTAGATAGCTATTTTTTGTTTGCTCCTATTCTAGAATAAATAAAGTGACCGAGGACTGTCTTGTAGATTTCTGGGCATTGGATTGAATGAGGTGAGATATGTTAATGGAGATGATGCCATGAGTCTCCTTATAGACAGTACATAAGTGGGCTTTGGTGCGTCTTGTCTCCAGCGGCTCTCAGCCAAGGTGATTTAACATATCTGAAACATTTGACTGCCTTGAATTGTCTTTAAGGACAAAGCGGGCTGCACGCCTCTGAACCTTGTCAAGGATGTCAATGTTATTTTTCTGGTGAGGGTCCCATATTATCTGGCAATATTCCAACAGTGGGCAGACAAGTGCTTTGTACACCTACCTCCTTAGTTGGTTTGTCACAACCAGATACGTTTCTCCGGAGAAGGCCCAAAGTTCTTTTTGCTTTTGTGGCAATCTGGTTTATGTGTCTGTTGGTTGGTGTGGGCAAGTTGGGTCGAAGAGCCTGGTTCCTAGCTGTATAACTCCATGACTCTATTATCACGTCTCCAGTGTCTTTTTCCAGTGGTCCATTGTCCACTCTAGCCTCCCTTTCTCTTTATAAATCTGAAGAAACTATTCACTTTTATATAATTGGCTAGCTTACCTTCATATTTCACCATATTTCCCTGTATTGCCTTTTTAGTTACCATCCGTAGTTGTTAAAAGATTCCCAATCTTCAAGCTTCCCACAAATCTTTGCAATATGACATGCCTTCTCTTAAGTTTTCTTCTCCGTGACTTCCCTTGTCAGCCACGGTCGCCTCATTCTCTCCTTAGAAACTTTTTCTCCTCTTTGGGATGAACATCTCCTGCTTCTTTCGACTTATTCCCAGAAACTCCAGCATTTGCTGTTCCACAGTCATTCTTGCAAGGGTCCCTTTCCAACCAACTTTAGCTAGTTTCTGCCTCATGCCTCTGCAGTTACCTTTACATAACAGTAATACCGAGACATCTCATTTAATCTTCTCCCCCTCAAACTGCAGGTTGAATTTTATCACATTATGGTCACTATTTCCTTTATTAAACCCGGTTCATTACATTATAACAAATACAGAATTGCTTTAACCCAAGTAGGCTTGACTAGAAGCTGCTCTGAGAAGCCGTCTCGTAGGCACCCTACAAATTCCTTCTCTTGGAATCCAGTACCAACCTAATTTTCTCAGTCTACCTGCATATTGAAATCTCCCATGACCATTGTAACATTGTATTTCTTACATGCTGATTGTATCTCCTAGTGTAATTTGTACCTTACATCCTGGCTACTATCTTTTTATCCTTGCGGTTTCTTAGCTCTATCTACAAGGATTTTACATCTTCTGATCCTATGTCATCCCTTCTCATGCTTTGTCTTTCACCCTGGTTCATACCATTTTAAATGTTTTATTTCTCAATCTCAATTTGCTCTTCCTGATATACTCCTGTTGCAGCTACCCATGTATCTACACTTTGATTTTGTCTCTACACTATCTATCCGTTATATCAGTCAACTTCGCTCTCTAAGTTGACATCTTCGTAAATACTAAAATGTCATTTGTTTCCATGTGACCACCACAAAGCTGTTCCACTGTTATTACCATGCTGTTTTTGGTTTAGGCCATAAGGACATAAGGACATAAGGGATAGGAATGGAATTAGGCCTTTCGGCCCATCAAGCCTACTCCGCCATTTAATGAAGGCTGATCTATCTCTCCATCCTAACCCCATTCTCCTGCCTTCTCCCCACAACCTCTGCTAACTGCAGGGCATTGCCCATGGGAACCTTAAGTTACCAGAGACTCACTGAACTGCATTGGCAGAGTAGTGTAGTTGTCAGCGGGACAGACGAACATGCCCATCTCACTGGGTAACCTGCTGACCACGGTTTTGTTGTGCCCTTGAATGTGCACTGTCATTTCTTCTCGTGACTCGCTGGTGTAGGCTTTAGTACAGTATGAAGATACAGCATGGAAACAGGTCCTTCGGCCCACAGGATCCACACCAACCATTGATTACCCTTTCACACTAGTTCTATGTTATCCCAGTTTCTTATCAACTCCTTACACATTGGGGGCAATTTTACAGAGACCAATTAATCTACAAATCCACATGTCTTTGGGACGTGGGAGTAAACTGGAGCACCTGGAGGAAATGCACATGGTCACAGGGAGAGCGTGCAAACTCCATACAGACAGCGGCCAAGGTCAAGGTCTGGTGCTGTGAGACAGTGTCTCACAGCACCAGCTGTACCATTCTGCTACCTCATTACTTTAGTCTCAACTTTACTCTTCCCTTAAATATTATGTTGTCAAGAATCATGAAAATTAATGTGGTGTCCTTTTTGCATTTGCCTGGGGGAACACGCTATTGAGTTGAGGCAGATACGATAGTGGCATTTAGGGCACTTTCGGATAGGCACATGGATATGCAGGGAATGCAGGGATAGGGATTATGTGCAGGTAAGTAACAGATGGTTTTGGCATCATGTTTGGCACAGACATTATGGGCTGAAGGACTTGGTCTCATGCTGTACTTTACTATGTTCATTTTCCATATTTATAGTGGCAGATGGGATTCCTGTATCTGTTGTAAAACTTTGATTTGCCCTTTAAGTCAGCCTACATCAAGTGGGCATAATGGCTACCAATGATAAATTAATTGTTGCAGCCTCAAAGAGACAATCATCATTACCAAAACACTTAGTGCACTTTTATTCTGGGCATGAGTCTCAAAATCTATTCAGCAATAAACAAAATTGTGCTTAATGAGATAAATGGACAATGTTTCAGAAAGTTGCACTTAGCCTGTATTCTTTCGCAGTATAACTGAATCATAAAAAACTGATGGAACCACTCTATTAACAATAAAATCACTGTTTTGATTTATAAAATGATTGTGGAAGATTTTACTCAGCAAGAGTATCAAACCTGAGCCCAGTTCCATTGATCAGTACATCTGATCACAAAATTAATTAGTTCCTGCCACATTTGCATTCTTGTCCATTGCTTCTGCCTCAAACATATTTTCAGGATTTGAAACCTGCAACCTCGGTTTTTTTTGGAAAAATGTATGAGGAGACACAATATAATCAGGAACAAAGAGTTCTAGGGTGTGTGATCAATCAAAGCAGCAGGGCGGTTTGAGAAAGTTGTTAAAAAAAACTACAAAGGATCATGAGCTTTTCTAAATAGGATTAACAGCAAAAGAACAAGTAAACACGACAAATCTTAACAAAATGATGGTTTGGACACAACTGGAACAGAATGGTCTGGCCACTGCCCTTTGAGGATGAGAGGACACTGTTCAAGAGTTCAAGAGTTCATTGTCATGGGTCCCTGATAGGACAATAAAATTCTTGCTTTGCTTTAGCACACCAAAACATAGTAGACACGAATACTGAACAAATCAGTGTGTCCATATACCATTGTTTAAATATATGCACACATCAATAAATTAAACCGATAAAGTGCAAATAAACAGATTATTGGCTATTAATGTTCAGAGTTTTGTCTGAGCCGAGTTTAATAGCCTGATGGCTGTGGGGAAGTAGTTGTTCCTGAACCTGGTTGTTGCAGTCTTTAGGCTCCTGTACCTTCTACCTGAAGGTAGTGGGGAGATGAGTGTATGGCCCAGATGGTGTGGGTCCTTGATGATGCTGCCAGCCTTTTTGAGGCAGCGACTGCGATAGATCCCCTCGATGTATGGGAGGTCAGAGCCGATGATGGACTGGGCAGTGTTTACTACTTTTTGTAGTCTTTTCCGCTCCAGTGCGCTCAAGTTTCTGAACCAAGCCACAATGCAACCAGTCAACATGCTCTCCATTGTACACCTGTAGAAGTTAGAGAGAGTCCTCCTTGACATACCGACTCTTCGTAATCTTCTCAGGAAGTAGAGGCGCTGATGTGCTTTCTTTATGATTGCATTAGTGTTCTCGGACCAGGAGAGATCTTCAGAGATGTGCATGCCCAGGAATTTGAAGCTCTTGACCCTTTCAACCATCGACCCATTGATATAAACGGGACTGTGGGTCCCCATCCTACCCCTTCCAAAGTCCACAATCAGTTCCTTGGTTTTGCTGGTGTTGAGGGACAGGTTATTGTGCTGGCACCATTTGGTCAGTCGGTCGATCTCACTTCTGTACTCTGACTCGTCCCCATCAGTGATATGTCCCACAACAGTGGTATCGTCAGCGAACTTGATGATGGAGTTCTCACTGTGACTAGCTACGCAGTCATGAGTATACAGCAGGGGGCTAAGCACGTAACCTTGAGGTGCTCCCGTGCTGATTGTTACTGAGTCTGACACATTTTCACCAATACGAACTGACTGTGGTCTGTGAATGAGGAAGTCGAGGATCCAATTGCAGAGGGATGCACAGAGACCCAGTTCTGCGAGTTTGGTAACCAGCTTCGAGGGGATGTTGTATTAAATGCCGAGCTGTAATCAATGAATAACAGCCTGACATATGAGTTTTTGTTGTCCAAGTGGTCCAGAGCGGAGTGGAGACCCAGCGAGATCGCATCCACCGTTGATCTGTAGTGGCGGTAAGCGAACTGCAGTTGGTCCGCACAGGTTTTAGAACACGACCGGGTATACCATCAGGTCCAGGCGCTTTTCGAGGGTTCACCCCTCTGAAGGATTTTCTGACGTTGGCCTCTGTGACTGTGACTGAGACTGAAATACCAACTCAGCGAATGGGGGCTCGAGAAGGCACATCAGTGTTCTCCCTATCATAGCATGTGTAAAATGCATTGAGCTCGTCAGGGAGTGATGTTTCACCGACATTCGAGCTGACTCGTGATCTTGCCTTGTAGGAGGTGATTGCATTCAAGCCCCGCCACAGCAGGCGAACATCCGTCTCATCCTCCAGTTTGGAGCAGAAGTCCCTTTTGGCCTTTTTGATGGCCTTACCGAGGTCGTATCTGGACTTCTTGTAGACCACTGTATCATCAGACGTGAATGCCCGGTGTCTAGTCTTCAGAAGAGTGGGGATCTCATAGTTCATCCAAGGCTTCTGATTGGGAAACACTTGGAAGGTTTTTGTAGGGATGCAGTCCTCCACACATTTCTTTATTAAGTCTGTAATGACTGTGGTGTATTCATTCAGGTCCTTTGCTGACTCCCTGAACATTGCCCAGTCTACAAACTCCAAACTGTCCTGAAGTTGTTCCTCTGCCCCCCCCCCCCCCCCCCCCCCCCCCCCCCCCCCGACCAGCTCTGTACAGTCCTCACCTTGGGGGTTGCGCTCTTTAATTGCAGCACCGCGGTATGGTCGGATTTACCGAAGTGAGGGCGAGGGATAGAGCGATAGGCATTCTTGATGGTGGTGTAGCAGTGGTCGAGGGTGTTTGGTCCTCTGGTGCAGCAGGAGACATGTTGGTGGAAGTTAGGGAGTGATTTCTTTAGGTTTGCCTTATTGAAGTCCCCAGCAATGGTGGTAAATGCCTCAGGGTAAGACGTCTGGTGTTTGTTGACCATGGCGTGCAGTCCCTCCAGTGCCAGACGGACGTCTGCCTGGGGTGGGATGTAGACCGTGGTCAGGATGATGGAGGTGAATTCCCTTGGGAGGTAGAAGGGACGGCACTTCACTGCCAGATGTTCAAGGTGTGGAGAGCAGGAGTTGGACAGGACTGCCACGTCGGAACACCACGCAGAGTTGACCATGAGGCAGACGCCTCCTCCTCTCCCTTTTCCAGATGCTAGTGTACCGTCCATACGGTGGATGGAGAACCCTTCAGGCTGGACCGCTGAGTCTGGGGAGCTGGGGGTGAGCCATGTCTCTGTGAAACAGAACACAGAGCATTCCCTCAGCTCCCTTTAATAAAGCAGCCTTGCCCTTAAGTCCTCCACTTTGTTTTTAAGGGAGTGTACATTGGCCAGTAGGATAGTAGGGAGAGGGGGCTGAAGTCCCCTGCGCTTCATTCTGACCTGAAGTCCTGCCCGTCGGCCATGTTTCTGGACACAATGGTGGCTTCCCCTTTGTTTCCATGTACTGTGTTTGCTGTACCTGCTGTTTCTGCGAACCTGCGCTGGAACGGGGATTCCATCACAGACGGCAGCTCCAGCTCCATAACGAACGGAGATACCCTCAAAGTCGGCAGCTCCAGCTCCGTTGTTCCTGGAGGATCCAGCTTGTCGGCTCTGGAGGTCATCCCAGAGTTTCCAGGTACAATACCTGCGTTCCTCCGTCGGGTCGGGTGATTTCCAGCGAGCGTGGGAAAGTTTAAAGTCCGGGGCTCCCGCAGCTGCGGGAGATGGCGAAATTGCCAGAGCCTTCAGGTGCCCAAGCAGCTTATCCAAAACTGCACCGATTTCTGCTGTTTCCCTAATGCGGGTGAGTTGTTGGGAGTTGTAGGTGATCCTTTTATGTTCTTGTGCTTTGCAAAAGTCGCCGCAGGCAGGCGCCATCTTGGTAAGTAAATACACTGAATGTGTGATTATAGGTACGAGTGTCTTTAGTTTTGGTTACGTTTAGGTTAAAGCAGCATTGAAACAGGCCCTTCCCAATCCTCACTGACCATCGATCACCCATTCATGCTAGTTCTTTGTTATCCCACTTTCTCATCCATTCACTACACATTAGGGGCAATTTACAGAGGCCAATAAAACTATAAATGTTCAAGTCTTTGGTATGTGGGAGGAAACCGAAACACATCGGAGAAAATCCACGTGGTCACGGGGAGAACGTACAAACTGCATGCAGCCAGCATTCACAATCAGGATCAAACTTGGGTCTCTAGAATTGTGAGGCTGCAGCTTTACCAGCTCCGCCACTGTGCTTCCAAATGTATTTAATTGGATACACAGTAGAAGCTGGACTTGTCCCTATTTGGAACAAAGGAAAATTAGAAAGGATCTGATGGAGATATTGAAAATCATGCAGGGTCTAAACAGACTCTGTTTTCCCATTAGTGGAGGGCTCAAGAACCAGAGAATGTAGACTAAAGTTCATTGGTAGAAGTCGAGAAAAATCTTTGTGACCCAGAAATAGTTGAGGCAAATATAATAACAACATTTAAAAGACATTTGGACAGATACATGGATAGGAAAGGTTTGAAGGGATAATGACTCGTAACGCTAACGGCAGGCACTCGGGAAACGCGGTAAGCTCGTGAAGACACGTGAAGATTTTTCAACATGTTGAAAAATGTCCACGAGAGCCCCGAGTACCTACGAGCAGCTGTAACCGTAATTCTCTAAGTTTGAATCAGGGGAAACTCAGGAGAACTCTTGAATTAGCTCGTACAGTGGGACAGCCGCATTAAACACACAAGCACACAAGCACATATCACAGCTATAGGCTGCAGGGAGGTGTCGGAGATGGTCCAAGTGAATTTGAGTGCAGGGTGGAAATTAGTCGTGAAGTTGATGGAGTCAGTGAGTTCTGCATGGATGCAGGAGGCAGCACCAAGGCAGTCATCAATGTAGCGAATGTAGAGTTCGGGGATAGGGCCAGTGTACGTCTGGAACAGTGATTGTTCGACTTACCCTACAAAGAGGCCGGCATAGCTGGGGCCCATGCAAGTGCCCATAGCTACGCCTTGGATTTGGAGGAAGTGGGAGGAGTCGAAGGAGAAGCTGTTAAGGGTAAGGACCAGCTCTGCTAGGCGGAAGAGAGTGTTAGTAGATGGAAATTGGCTGAAGAAGGGTCTCAACCCAAAACGTCACCCATTCCTTCTCTCCAGAGATGCTACTTGTCCCGCTGAGTTGCTCCAGCATTTTGTGTCTACCTTTGATTTAAACCAGAATCATCAGTTCTTTTCTACACAATAATAAGCTGTACTTAAACATTTTTTGGCTACCTTATACTGAAACTCCACTTTATTTTGCAAGAATACCGAAAAAAAGGCTGTTAATGGATTTACATGAGGGGCATTTCCGTTTAACCTCAAGAGAGTGCCCACAAACATTCTTAAAGTTAAACAAATCTTCTTGTCAGACAACACTCTAATGTATTGAAGAAGGGGCATTGATGTACAGATCATTCCATTCCATTTAATAAAAGTACAAAATACTATAGATGCTGAAAATCTGCAAACATGAGTGCTTGTTGTAAATGTTCTTCTTCAGAGACAGTCCCTTGATTTGCAGATGATTTACTGTTTGGCTTGTTCTGCAATTTCTGAGGTAGATGTGGGTTCTGCAGACTGTGCTACAGGTGGGGAAGGATGTGCTTGATGGGTTGGTTGATAGGTATAGAACATAAAAAGCACAGCATGAGAACAGGTCCTTTGGTCCACAACGTCTGTGTCAAATATGATGCCATGTCCATCTCTTACTTACCTGCTTCTAATCCATGTCCATCCATTCCCTGCATTTCCATGTGCCTATCCAAATGTCTCAAATGCCATATCTGCCTCAACTACCCATCCCTGTAGTGCATTATAGGCTCAGGCAAATACAACCATAATGACACCATTATTATTTATGATTCTTCACAACTTGCAATGTTTAAGGTAAAGAGGAAAATGTGAAATGAGGCTGTATTGAGTGTAGCCCAGTGGTGCAGCAGGTAGAGCTGCTGCCTCACAGTGCCAGAGGCCTGGGTTCAATCTTGACCTTGGCTGCTGTCTGTGTGGGGTTTTTGTGCTCACCCTGTGAACACGTGGATTTCCTGCAGGTGCTCCAGTATGCTCCCACATCCCAAAGACTTGAGGGTTGTAGGGTCTGTAAAATTGCCCCTAATGTGTAGGGAGTCAATGAGAAGCTGGGATAATAGAACTATTGTGAACGGGTGATCAATGGTTGGCGTGGACTTGGTGGGCCGCAGGACCTGTTTCCAATCTGTATCTCTAAACTGAACTAAACTAAAACAGCATGGCAAAAACAATGGAACAGCCTTTGTGCTGGTCACAGGGATACAAATGAGTATTTCTGAAGGTGGACATTTTTGAGAGTGAAGTTGAGTGATATAACAGACAGTAAAGTATAAAAGTTCACTCGGAGGTTACGAGCAAAGAAAATCAAATTGACATTGTGTGGAGGCAAAATCGAAGTGTAGACAGATGAGCAGCTGAAACAGGAGCAAAACAGACAAAGGAAAATGAGAAATAATTAAGTAAAACATTTTAAATTATATGAGCCAGGGTGAACGGCAATGACTGAGAAGGAAACAGAAGACAAATTATAAGTTTTGCACTGTACTTTTTACCTTGATGAATAGAAAAGGTTTAGAGATTACAGAACAAAGAACAGTACAGCCCTCTTGCCTACAATGTCTGTGCCGAACTTGATGGATGCCAAGATCAGAACGTATCTACGTGCACTTAACCCATAGTCCCCCCCCCCGCCCCGCCATTCTCTGCATTTCCAAATGCCTGCCTAAATAGTTTTTCAATGCCACTAATGTATCTGTGTCAACCACCATCCCTGGCAGCACAATCCAGGCACACACCACTCCCTGTGTAAAACAACTTGCCGCACACATCTCCTTTATACTTTGCCCTTCTCACCTATAGTATTTAATATATAGGTATAAATGGGCATCGTTCAAACGTGGGTTTAATTCTGTCAAAATTACTGTATTTTAATTAGGACAATTATTAAATTACTTAGGATTATTCTAAACTAACTTTCACTCCTAACAGGTAAGCAATTCCTGGTCAACAGATAACATCACTATTTTGGCAACCTGGTGAAGACGACTCTTCATTTTTGTAAGTGATAATTGTCCCATCTGATGTCAATAAAGATGTAAAATTGAGGAATCTGATTGAAGCGGATATTTGTCAATTATACCACTTGTACTCTGAATTGTAGGATTCCTCAATTGTATTATTATAATTCGTCAACCTATTCATTCAATCTATTACTGGAATGAATACTGATTGAAATCTTACTCACAGTGCTGAGTTCAACTAAAGGGCTGCAGTTCCTTGACTCACAGGTATAGCGGCAAGAGTGCTTGACTTGGCAAAGGAGCCCCTTCGTCTTAATTCCCATTTGCATGCACAGCCATAAACTCAATTGCTTTATAATCTCAAAACTAAATTGGGGAACAGCTGCCAAATGCTCAATGTTGAAGGGTAGTGGGTTGCTGCTTAAGAGAAACAGGCTACAGAAAGAAAATTGCTGTTGTAAGATGAGGACAAATTGTTTGGTTTCAAAGTGTATCATGTGAGAGTCAGAGTGTCATAGTGGATGGGGCATTCAACACTCCACAACTGTGTTGAGCCTTTAGTCCAACTGCACTAATCCTATTTACTTGCGTTAAGTCCATGCAGTGCTTAATTAAGTGCCATTCTAAGTGCCCCTTAAATGTGTTGATTTTATCTGATTCCACCAGCAGTGTGTTCCATATATCAACCATCTCTGCATAAAAGAAAATCTCCCCTCAAATCCCTTTTGATACATTTTCCTCTCATCTTAAACCTAAGTCCCCTTGTTCTTGTTACTTCTACCGTGGGCAGAGGATTCTGACTATCTACCCTACCGATAATCTACCCTCTCATAATTGTATACACCTCCATTGGGCTACCCTTTCAGCCCCCTTCACTCCAAGGAAAATAAGCCCGGCCTATCCAATCTCTTCCCATAACCTGAGTCCTCCAATCT
Organism: Amblyraja radiata; assembly: GCF_010909765.2. Classification (NCBI taxonomy): domain Eukaryota; kingdom Metazoa; phylum Chordata; class Chondrichthyes; order Rajiformes; family Rajidae; genus Amblyraja; species Amblyraja radiata. Next base: position 82,586,168 of record NC_045957.1, read on the forward strand.
CACCAATATCCTGCTGCATATCCTCCATACAACTTTCCCCATTATTTTGGTGACCAGAACTCCACACAATACTCCAATTGCTGTCCAACCAGTGTTTTGTGCAGCTACAATGTAACATCTCAATTTTTATATTCCAATCCCTGATCAATGAAGGTAAGCCTGTCATATGCCTTCTTCACCACCAGCTTAGAAATATAGAAACATAGAAAATAGGTACAGGAGGAGGCCATTCGGCCCTTCGAGCCAGCACCGCCATTCATTGTGATCACAGCTGATCATCCCCAATCAATAATCCATGCCTGCCTTCTCCCCATATCCCTTGATTCCACTAGCCCCTAGAGCTCTATCTATTTTTTTTAAATATATTTTTATTAGAAGCAAGCACATATAATAAAAACATTTCATGTATATCAGTCGTACATTAATAATATTATCAGTTGTGTATTGATTCTGCTTCTAGTTTTTTTTTATATAGATAGAGAGTAAGAGAGAGAAAAAAAAAAGCATGATAAAGAAGAATGGAATAATTTACTAATAATACATTGGAGATAGGTTCGTAAATTATAATCCTAGAGTATCTAACTCTCTCTTAAATCCATTCAGTGATTTGGCCTCCACTGCCCTCTGCGGCAGGGATTTCCACAAATTCACAACTCTCTGGGAGAAAATGTTTTTTCTCACCTCAGTCTTAAATGGCCTCCCCTTTATTCTAAGACTGTGGCCCCTGGTTCTGGACTCGCCCAACATTGGGAACATTTTTCCTGCACCTAGCTTGGCCAGTCCTTTTATTTGTATTTCCACTTTCATAGAACTATGCATTTGAACCCCAAGATTCCTCTATTCATCAAAATTCCATAGTACCCAACCATTTCCTGTATATGTCCTATCCCTGTTTCCACTGTGTCTATATCTTGCTGTAGCCTTAGACAACCTTCCTCACTGCCCACAACACCATCAATGTTCTTGTCATGTGTAAACTTGCCAAACATACCTCCGACCCTTACATACTATGTATCATAAGCAACAAGGATCCTAGCACCAATTCCTCAGAAACGCCACTGGCCATAGACTTCCTATCAGAAAATTAGCCTTCCACCACTACTCTAAACCTCATTAATCTAACACCTCCTCCTTCTTAATACAGACCTGCTCCATATATCCTTCCCTTAATTCATTACATTCCATGTCCTATTCCTTGGTGAATAGTGAGGAGAAGTATTCATTTGTATTCTGGAGTGTGGGGCACAATTTTGGTCGCCTAATTATAGGAAGGATGTCAACAAAATAGAGAGAGTACAGAGGAGATTTACTAGAATGTTGCCTGGGTTTCAGCAACTAAGTTACAGAGAAAGGTTGAACAAGTTAGGGCTTTATTCTTTGGAGCGCAGAAGGTTAAGGGGGGACTTGATAGAGGTCTTTAAAATGATGAGAGGGATAGACAGAGTTGACGTGGATAAGCTTTTCCCACTGAGAGTAGGGAAGATTCAAACAAGGGGACATGACTTGAGAATTAAGGGACAGAAGTTTAGGGGTAACATGAGGGGGAACTTCTTTACTCAGAGAGTGGTGGCTGTGTGGAATGAGCTTCCAGGGAAGGTGGTGGAGGCAGGTTCGTTTTTATCATTTAAAAATAAATTGGATAGTTATATGGACGGGAAAGGAATGGAGGGTTATGGTCTGAGCGCAGGTATATGGGACTAGGGAAGAATACGTGTTCGGCACGGACTGGAAGGGTCGAGATGGCCTGTTTCCGTGCTGTAATTGTTGTTATTTAGTACCTCCCCCACATCTCCTGATTCCTCACATAGATTAATCACTTAGATTTGGTCCATGAAGGGTTCACTCTTTCCCTGGCCATCTTCTTGCTCCCGATATATTTAAAGGGATTGGGAAGGTAAATTGATTGCAGAGTCTCCTGAGTGTGTTGGCTTCCTGAGAGAAGTATTATAGTCCAAAGATGATCGGGAGGAACTGTAGTGATGATTTGTACCAATACATCTTATTATATAGTCATCGAGTCATAGAGTGATACAATGTGGAAACAGGCCCTTCGGCCCACCTCGCCCACACCGGCCAACAATGTCTCAGCTACCCTTATCTTACTTGCCTGCGCTTGGTCCATATCCCTCCAAACCTGTCCTATCCATGTTCCTATCCATGTCCTATCCATATTCCTAAATGATGGGATAGTCCCAGCCACAACTACCTCCTCGGGCAGATTGTTCCATACACCGACCACCCTTTGTGTGAAAAAGTTACCCCTCAGATTCCTATTAAATCTTTTCACTTTCATCTTGAACCTACTGTATGTCCTCTGGTCCTCGATTCGGCTGCTCTGGGCAAAAGATTGTGCATCTACCCAATCTATTCCTCTCATGATTTTGTATAAGATCTCCCCTCATCCTCCTGCACTTCATGGAATAGAGACCCAGCCAACTCAACCTCTCCCTATAGTTCACACCCTCTAGTCCTGGCAACGTCCTCGTAAATCTTTTCTGAACCCTTTCAAGCTTGACAATATCTTTCTTATAACATGGTGCCCAGGATTGAACACAATATTCTAAATGCGGTCTCACCAACATCATTGACTTGGTGTTTATAATTAAGAAACTAGAATGGTGGATCACGCAGCTCTGCTGAATGGAGGTCATTGTCATTAAGCTATAGTTGTTCAGCACTGAAGCAGGCTGCAGGTGCTGTCTGTACAGAGTTTGTATGTTCTCCCTGTGACTTGCGTGGGTTTTCTCTGAGATCTTTGGTTTCCTCCCGCACTCCAAAGACGTACAGGTTTGTTATTTGATTGACCTGGTATAAATGTAAATTGTCCTTAGTGTGTGTAGGGTAGTGTTAATGTTCGAGGATAATTGGTCAGTGCGGACTCAGTGGGCCGAAGGGCTGGTTTCCGCACTGTATCTCTCAACTAAACTAAACTAAAGATATGTTATGCTCACTGGTCTATAATTCCCAGGCTTTTCCTTGCAGCCCTTCTTAAATAGAAGCAGACATTAACCAATCTCCAGTCATTCAGCACATCAACCATGTCTAACATTTGTCCTGCATTTTCTTCTCTAGCATCACACAGATCAGACCATGAGATTGATCTACTTCATATATCTTAGGATGTGCTTAGGAGTAGGTAGCTAGCAACATTTGTCCTCACATTATAACCCTAGTTAGGATGGCACCCGAAGATCTATCTGCTCCCCCATGAATCCACACAGTGGAGCACTTTATTTTCTCACTGAACGGGAGGTTACTATTTGATCACTTAATGAGTAACATTCAATAGTCAGCTTTATTCCAATTGTGTGAAACTCGGTGCCATCTGTCAGCATGCCATTGAAAATGTAGTACTGCTCATGTATTTTTAAAACCGTCTTTGAGCCAAGAATGCAATTCTTGTGGTGTTATGCGGTCGAGCAAAAATACCTAATTTTCTACTTCAGATGCATGTGCACACTTTCCCATCTCTATTTTTTTGAACATTTCACTGACCCCTTATTAGGCTGCATGGCGCTGCTAAATAATTCAGAATCCAGCAGATGTCATATTTAACCATGCTTTCTTTATGAAACAATTGACCCAGATGTAACCTACAACAGTGCAAATAGCTGAAGAAAGGAAAAGAAAGGAACAGTTCTACAATGCACGAGCATCAAATCATAAATATAATGACTACATGGGGTCACGGTGTTCCAATATTATTAAAACAATGCAGTAACAAAGATGCAATAATTCATAATTCCATAGCAAATGAAGCTGTTAGTAAGCTTCAATAGAAAAATTAAACGAGAACTTACCGTTTGAAGTTTGATCTTTATTTTCTGAGAATTTGAAATGAGGGAATACGTGAAGAGCCCGCCAGCCTGCATGCGCGTCAATCTTCAGAGCAACTGTAGGAAGCCACAGACCAGTTGTACTGATTTGATCTATAGGAAGATTAATGACCCTAGACCTACCGGATGATCTTTATGAGAATCAGGGTTGGGAGTGGAGGGCACGTATTCCCTCACTTCAAATTCTCATCAAATAAATATCAAACTTCAAACGGTAAGTTCTCGTTTAATCTTTCTATTTTATATCGAAGTCACATGAGTGACTAAGTGAAGCCTTCAAAGCTCTGTGGTTTCATGCAGTAACCCAATCTATGTGTGAAACACTTAAACAGATAAACCATAAATGGTAGAAACATGGGTTATTAATACCATGATGCTAACTTGCATACATGGCCACTGTTCTTAATCGGACCACAGTCCCAATTGGCTTTGAGTTAGACAATAACTCAGGCAACACTGTTCAGAATTCTATCTGCAAACATCCAGGCATATTCAACCAAATTTGTATAACTTCTGAAACCGCACTATGTAAGCCTCCTGCTGAATGATGAAAAGTAAATATCCATTCTATTGGTTGCTAATTAGCCATCAGCAATCTCTTGAGAGACTATTAAATAACAATGAAGAAACTATGCTTTATCTCATAGGTACTAGCAAGCTCAGTGTATCTGTATACATAATAACACCCCTAATCTCCGATCTGGTGGGTATACTGTCAACTCCAAATATACGCAACCATGCCCGTTTTGCTTTATGAGATCATTCCCATAAGCTACCCTCATGTCAGTTATGACCCAGAGACTGAGCCAGAGATTGAGTAAAGACTGTGTTCTTTGTGCTGAAATCAGTTGCTAAAAGCATAATCAACTTAAAAGATACTGCTCCCATTAGGAATACCATAGATGAATATCTGCATAATAATTTACTGATATACATTGCACACTACTATGAGTGTAGGCTTATAGAACGGTCATATAAAAGACACCTTGCATAACGTTAGTGAACAGCGGGTGAATAACCAATCATATATTGTCCCACTTATGGGACTATAGAGAATGACAAAGCAGCACAAGCAGTGTCAATTTTGCTATCACATAATCGCTTCTCTAAGGCCAAACTGAAAGCAACACAATCCTCTGTTACTTCCATTTAAAAGTAACTCACATGTCTCGTTCACAAACTTCCCATACAATCATGCAGCGCTAGGCTGCCCGAGAAGAAGGCTGCACCAGCCATCACTCACGACTTCGAGTAAATAGGAGCTTCTTTCAGCCGCATTACCATGGACACCCTGAATGAATAGGCAAAGTTGGCACTATTAAATTTCATGTTGCCTCATCCTTAATATCGTAAGAGGCATCTACTGATAAACCCCTAAGTCTTATTAGCTGCAAATTTTGCTTGTCATCTAAAAACTCGATGACCCAATGCCCTTTTGATCTTAGGGCAGCATTAGCTTCCACCACTGTTATCAAAACACCAGATATATCTGTGCCTCTTGTGTATAGACATGGCAAAGTATGCATCTTCAAGATCGATTCTCTGAATCAGCTAAATTGCTGAAAGCCAATCATCCATCTCAAACTGGGTAACCAAACACATTAAATTAAAATTAAATTTCTTTATTTATATAGCACATTTTTAGTCAACTTGCATTGACCCCAAAGTGCTTCACATAATTACATCCACACACACAGGCAAAGGTGGGTGAAGTGTCTTGCCCAAGGACACACACAGGCAAAGGTGGGTGAAGTGTCTTGCCCAAGGACACAACGACAGTATGCACTCCAAGCGGGATTCGAACCAGCTACCTTCCGGTTGCCAGCCGAACACTTAGCCCATTGTGCCATCTGTCATCCCTTGATGACAGATGACATGATCTGATTAGTCAAATCCTAACCTGATTTGGCATGCTCCACATTTCTGCAATCTTGAGAAATATCAGAAACACCTCTCTTGTTCTTGGGCAGACTACTCATCCTTTGTGAGATGTCACTGATTCCACTTGGAACCATCGTTTCATCTATTGACCGTAAGGATGGAAAATTTTCGGCTTCCCTTGCCGCGGAAGATGCATTATTTATTTATTCATTTATTTTGCTGATAACATATAATCAGAACCTTATGGCTAGAGCTGAAATACAGCATCCACTTGATGTGGGATTACGAGTTCCCTGTCAACTCTTGACTGTCAGAGTCACCACGAATCCTCAACGTTCTTCCTCAGAGTGGAAATTAGCATAATGCAAGCCTAAACCAGGAATTGCTTCGCAGTCCTCTGACTGCAACCACCTGTCTGAGTCACCAGTGTGCGCAACACAATCTCTTCGACCAGCCACTTAATCAGGAATACTGGTATGGAGAGCCTACAGAATATTATATATACATTTTTGATTCACAACATGAACCTGCAGGTCAGATAAAAAATAGTACATACCAGACTGGCTTCCTGCTGGTAGCTACCTATCCCAGAGAGGAAGGTAATGATGTTTCCAACGAACTGGCAACTCCACTAACTGAACCAAAATTTAAACATGTGTAGAGAGAGACTTCAACTACTTCACTCTACTGAACGGCCCGATAACCTCAATCACAGATGTAGAGGCAATGCTTCCCTGGTCAATATGACTCATATGGCCAGCCAGTTCCAAGATGGTCTACCCTTAACCAGGGTAACCAAGCTGTTCCTACTTGGAACTTACAGAGTTTACTACGCAAGGCACCCTGCCAATGTCTCTGCATCAACCTGATCCTCTCCAGAGACAGTGAAAAAGATACTAGACAGCCCATGCTGCCAGTAAATCCAAACCTGAGCCGACAGACTGCTCCATTTCTGAGTTTAACGGAGGTTAATAAAGAGACCTTACCTGTCGGCGTCTCTGAACCCACGTCGACCTGTTTGTTGGAGCTTCAGCGAAGTTCCATTGCAGACCCTGTCTGACCACACCTTCAGCCCCACACTTGCGAACCACTCTTTTCCAGAGCTCAAAAGCGATATTGCTGTGTAAGGCATGCCTGCCAGCATTCCTGAGCCGAATGGGACAGACTACCTCCCTTCTAGAGCCTCAATGGAGTATTTTAGGGGAGGAAAACATTTTGCAACCCTGAACCAGGTGTTGCCTCCTCAGGCCTTCGGCCCCCATCTGGCCCATAATCGGATTCACCTCCATAATCTCCGATGCTCCCCTCATCAGAGTAGGAGGAATACTGCAACCCTGAACCAGGTGTTGCCACAGGCATTTGGCTGGAGCCGCCTGTTAATGCCTCCGGTGCACGGAGCATATTTCTCGTAACAGAGCCTGCTCCCACGGAGCCTCTCATAGCTTTCCGCTGGCCGCGCTGGCCGCTGTTATTTTTGGAACATGAGCTCCCGCGGAGCCTCCACAACATTCAGCAATCCTGCCGCTGCTGTTTTTATCCCGCCTCCACGGTGGCAGCTAGGGCAAACTGTTTCCGAGCAGTGGTCCATTCCTGAATGAAAATATTTCCCTTACCTGTCTGAGCAGTTTCGAACTGCTCCGATTCTCACGCTGTGCATCGACGTGTTGATGCGCATGCGGGCTGGCGGGCTCTTCGCGTATTCACTCACGTGACTTTGATATAAAATAATGCTCAGGCATACCTGATTGGTAGCAAGTGACAGTCATGCCACAAAAGTGTTAGGCAATGACCATCTGCAACAAGATATAGTATAACCACTGCCCATGACAGTCAATTACATTACCATAGCAAATTATACACCATTAATATCCTAGACATAATTAGCCAGATATACAAATGGATCAGCCACTTAAATATTGTGGCCATGAAAGCAAGTCAGAAGTTGGGTAACTTGCTGTGAATAATTCCCCAAGTCCTTTCCATCCTCTGCAAGGCATAGATCAGGATCATGATTGAATACTTTCCACAATCATTGCTGTGGTCAGTGCAGAAAACTCTCAAGAATTTGGATATCATCCAGGATAAAGGAAGCTATTTGATTGGTATCCCGCCAACTAACCTAAACATCCATTTTTTCAACATTGGTGTACAGCAACTGCATTGTGTATCATTCTAGAGATTGAGGTTACCTACTGTGACAGCACCTCCCAAATCTATGAACTCTACCACTAAGAAAGACAAGGGCAGCAGGTGCATGAGGATACCTCTTCCTGCAGGTTCCCCTCCACACCATTCTGACTTTGAAATATATCGCTCGCCCTTCCAGAAACTCCCTAATCAACACCACTGTAGGAGTACCTTCACCAGATTGCAGTAATTCAAGAAGAGATGTTCAAGCCCAATTAGGAATGGGCAGTACTGCTGGCACAGAGGCCGGTTTCCGAACATGAATGGAAGAAATGGGTTTTGAAAGTCACAGTGAAATTCTTTGTTTTGCATACTCAAAGTATTCAAAGAGTCGCCACATAAAGGACGCCGACAAAGTTACAAAGTATTCTGCGGCGAATCTCTCCTTTATTCTTCTCCTAAACCCCCCACCCCACCCCACCCCCCCACCCCACCCCACCCCCCCACCACACCCCACGACAGTTCCTCCTTTGTTCTTGACATGCATACTCCAGCTCTCAAGTGGCCTGTCCTCTACCGCCGGCGCCATCCTCGACCTCAATTGCCAGCCGAACCTCGACTGCTGGCACCCTCAACGACTGCCGACCTCGACCGGTGCCCTCAACTACTGCCCACGCTGGACTTAAACCTAGGCCTCTATAATATGAGTAAGAGCTAAATGTATTGGGAATGGAGGTATAGGATAGAATGTTGAGGTGACCAACCTGTCATTTTGTTTATATTGAGTTGACAATGTTGGCATTTAATGTGCACCCCTAATTGACCCTGAATCAAGGCGGAAAGTTATGAAGCAACTGCACATGTGGCTCTGGAGTCATATATAGACCAGACTGGCCAAAGATAGCAGATTTCCTTCCTGTTAGGAATAAATCAAAAGAGATATCATGAGAAGGTACACAAAAATGCTGGAGAAACTCAGCGGGTGCAGCAGCATCTATGGAGCGAAGGAAATAGGCGACGTTTCGGGCCGAAACCCTTCTTCAGACTGATGGGGGGTGGGGGGGAGAAGGAAGGAAAAAGGGAGGAGGAGGAGCCCGAGGGCGGGGGGATGGGAGGAGACAGATCGAGGGTTAAGGAAGGGGAGGAGACAGCAAGGGCTAGCAAAACTGGGAGAATTCAACGTTCATGCCATCCGGACGTAAGCAACCCAGGCGGAAGATGAGGTGCTGTTTCTCCAATTTCCGATGTTGCTCTCTCTGGCAATGGAGGAGACCCAGCGATATTGCTGTGTAAGGCATGCCTGCCAGCATTCCTGAGCCGAATGGGACAGACAACCTCCCTTCTAGAGCCTCAATGGAGTATTTTAGGGGAGGAAAACATTTTGCAACCCTGAACCAGGTGTTGCCTCCTCAGGCCTTCGGCCCTCATCTGGCCCATAATCGGATTCACCTCCGTAATCTCCGATGCTCCCCTCATCATAGGAGGAATACTGCAACCCTGAACCAGGTGTTGCCACAGGCATTTGGCTGGAGCCGCCTGTTAATGCCTCCGGTGCACGGAGCATATTTCTCGTAACAGAGCCTGCTCCCACGGAGCCTCTCATAGCTTTCCGCTGGCCGCGCTGGCCGCTGTTATTTTTGGAACATGAGCTCCCGCGGAGCCTCCACAACATTCAGCAATCCTGCCGCTGCTATTTTTATCCCGCCTCCACGGTGGCAGCTGGGCAAACTGTTTCCGAGCAGTGGTCCATTCCTGAATGAAAATATTTCCCTTACCTGTCTGAGCAGTTTCGAACTGCTCCGATTCTCACGCTGTGCATCGACGTGTTGATGCGCATGTGGGCTGGCGGGCTCTTCGCGTATTCACTCACGTGACTTTGATATAAAATAATGCTCAGGCATACCTGATTGGTAGCAAGTGACAGTCATGCCACAAAATGTTAGGCAATGACCATCTGCAACAAGATATAGTATAACTACTGCCCATGACAGTCAATTACATTACCATAGCAAATTATACACCATTAATATCCTAGACATAATTAGCCAGATATACAAATGGATCAGCCACTTAAATATTGTGGCCATGAAAGCAAGTCAGAAGTTGGGTAACTTGCTGTGAATAATTCCCCAAGTCCTTTCCATCCTCTGCAAGGCATAGATCAGGATCATGATTGAATACTTTCCACAATCATTGCTGTGGTCAGTGCAGAAAACTCTCAAGAATTTGGATATCATCCAGGATAAAGGAAGCTATTTGATTGGTATCCCGCCAACTAACCTAAACATCCATTTTTTCAACATTGGTGTACAGCAACTGCATTGTGTATCATTCTAGAGATTGAGGTTACCTACTGTGACAGCACCTCCCAAATCTATGAACTCTACCACTAAGAAAGACAAGGGCAGCAGGTGCATGAGGATACCTCTTCCTGCAGGTTCCCCTCCACACCATTCTGACTTTGAAATATATCGCTCGCCCTTCCAGAAACTCCCTAATCAACACCACTGTAGAAGTACCTTCACCAGATTGCAGTAATTCAAGAAGAGATGTTCAAGCCCAGTTAGGAATGGGCAGTACTGTTGGCACAGAGGCCCGGTTTCTGAAGATGAAGGGAAGAAATGGGTTTTGAAAGTCACAGTGAAATTCTTTGTTTTGCATACCCAAAGTATTCAAAGAGTCGCCACATAAAGGACGCCGACAAAGTTACAAAGTATTCTGCGGCGAATCTCTCCTTTATTCTTCTCCTAACCCCCCCACCCCACCCCACCCCCCCCCCCCCCCCACCACACCCCACGACAGTTCCTCCTTTGTTCTTGACATGCATACTCCAGCTCTCAAGTGGCCCATCTTCTACCGCCGGCACCATCCTCGACCTCAATTGCCAGCCGAACCTCGACTGCTGGCACCCTCAACGACTGCCGACCTCGACCGGTGCCCTCAACTACCGCCCACGCTGGACATAAACCTAGGCCTCTATAATATGAGTAAGAGCTAAATGTATTGGGAATGGAGGTATAGGATAGAATGTTGAGATGACCAACCTGTCATTTTGTTTATATTGAGTTGACAATGTTGGCATTTAATGTGCACCCCTAATTGACCCTGAATCAAGGCGGAAGGTTATGAAGCAACTGCACATGTGGCTCGGGAGTCATATATAGACCAGACTGGCCAAAGATAGCAGATTTCCTTCCTGTTAGGAGTAAATCAAAAGAGATATCATGAGAAGGTACACAAAAATGCTGGATAAACTCAGCGGGTGCAGCAGCATCTATGGAGCGAAGGAAATAGGCGACGTTTCGGGCCGAAACCCTTCTTCAGACTGATGGGGGGTGGGGGGGAGAAGGAAGGAAAAAGGGAGGAGGAGGAGCCCGAGGGCGGGGGGATGGGAGGAGACAGCTCGAGGGTTAAGGAAGGGGAGGAGACAGCAAGGGCTAGCAAAACTGGGAGAATTCAGCGTTCATGCCATCCGGACGCAAGCAACCCAGGCGGAATACGAGGTGCTGTTCCTCCAATTTCCGGTGTTGCTCACTCTGGCAATGGAGGAGACCCAGGACAGAGAGGTCGGATTGGGAATGGGAGGGGGAGTTGAAGTGCTGATCCACCGGGAGTTCAGGTAGGTTATTGCGGACTGAGCGGAGGTGTTCGGCGAAATGAACGCCCAACCTCCGCCTAGTCCCCCCGATGTAAATCAGCTGACATCTAGAGCAGCGGATGCAGTAGATGAGGTTGGAGGAGATACAGGTGAACCTTTGTCGCACCTGGAACGACTGCTTGGGTCCTTGAATGGAGTCGAGGGGGGAGGTGAAGGGACAGGTGTTGCATTTCTTGCGGTTGCAACGGAAAGTGCCCGGGGAGGGGGTGGTATGGGAGGGAAGGGAAGAATTGACAAGGAAGTTGCGGAGGGAGCGGTCTTTGCGGAAGGCAGACATAGGGGAGATGGGAAGATGTGGCGAGTGGTGGGGTCACGTTGGAGGTGGCGGAAATGGCGGAGGATTATTTGTTGTATTTGCCGGCTGGTGGGGTGAAAGGTGAGGACTAGGGGGACTCTGCCCTTGTTGCGAGTGCGGGGATGGGGAGAGAGAGCAGTGTTGCGGGGTATGGATGAGACCCTGGTGCGAGCCTCATCTATGGTGGCGGAGGGGAATCCCCGTTCCCTGAAGAACGAGGACATTTCCGATGCCCTGGTGTGGAACGTCTCATCCTGGGAACAGATGCGGCGTAGGCGGAGGAATTGGGAGTAGGGGATGGAGTCTTTACAGGGGGCAGGGTGGGAAGACGTGTAGTCCAGATAGCCATGTGAGTCAGATGGTTTGTAGTGTATATTGGTCAGAAGTCTGTCCCCTGCGATGGAGATGGTGAGGTCAAGGAATGGTAGGGAAGTGTCGGAAATGGTCCAGGTGTATTGGAGTGCCGGATGGAAGTTGGTGGTGAAGTGGATGAAGTCAGTCAGTTGTGTGTGGGTGCAGGAGGTGGCCCCAAAGCAGTCGTTAATGTAACGGAGGTAGAGGTCGGGGATGGGGCCCTGGTACGTATTGAACAAGGATTGTTGAACGTACCCGACAAAGAGGCAGGCGTAGCTGGGGCCCACACGCATGATATAAATGAGATATCATGAGAACCTAGTATAAAATTAGAAGTAAATCAAATTGGACGTGCTTGAATATACTGACAAATGAGGCGTCCAATTATGCAATGTTACGTTTCACATTATTATTCAGTTCTATATTATTCAGTTATGCCAATCAGGGATTCAAAAGCTACTGCGTATGGTATGATTTTACAAATAGGTACAAAGGAAAAGCACATAATGGGATGTCTATTTAAAATTGTTCTGAGCAAATCAAGAGTTATGTCACGTTCCCCAGACAAAAGAAAAGTGATTGAAAATAAATTTGATTGAGAAAAAGAATGGTGTAGCTTTAAACTGCAAGTTAAAAGAAAATGTGCATCAAGGGATTTATGCCTGTGGAGAGTAAAATCAATTCCAGACAGCCTGCTTAATCTGACTTCGAAGCCGGGCATCAAAAGGTGTCATTTAAGGCACTGCAAGTTTCCTAGGCTCTGCAAAATTTAGACTAGAGCAGCTGATCCAACTTCAATGGATGGCAGTTTAAAGGAATTTGAAGATGAGAGAAGATGCCCAGTGTCACTCATACACCCAAATGTGTCCTTGAGTGTCCAAAGGCAAATTAATTTGTCAGAGTGAAAATGACTAAATCGCATAGCTGGTATGCAAACAACAGTAGAGAAAGATATTTAAGGAGGAACTGCAGATGCTGGAAAATCGAAGGTACACAAAAATGCTGGAGAAACTCTGCGGGTAGAGCAAGATACCCTACAAATCTAACTTAGTTTAGTTTAGTTTAAAGATACAGTGCAGAAGCAAGCCTGTCGGCCCACCGAGTCCACGCCGACCAGCGATCCACACACACTAATACTATCCTACACACCCTAGGGACAATTTACAATTTTACCAAGCCAATTAACTTACAAACCTGTACGTCTTTGGAGAGTGGGAGGAAACCGGTGCATCCAGAGAAAACCCACATAGGTCACGGGTGAACCTATTAAACTCCATACAGATAGCACCCATAGAAAGCAGAAAGTAGGTGTAGGAGTGGGCCACTCAGCCCTTCAAGCAGCACTGCCATTCAATATGATTATGGCTGATCATCCAAGGATCATAGTCAGGATCAAACCCGAGTCACCTGCACTGTAAGGCAGCAACTCTACCGCTGCGCCACCGTGCCACTTATGTGCCTAATAAATACTAATTGCCACTCTTTTTATCAACACTTCCATCTGTTACTGATGGAGGTTCCCAAGTGATTATGGAGTGTTGGAAAGGAAACTGATACTGTAGATAACACCCACCACGTAAATTCCCATATAAATAATGTTGGTCAACTATGGGGAAGTTCTGATGGAAACTTTGAAATAATTGGCTTGCTCTTATAATTTAGGAAGTTCAGGATGTTTACAACTTGACTCATTTACAACATTGTCAAATTTACAATTTACAATTTACAATGTCTTGCAATACTTTATTATTTTCTGTGCTTTTTTTTAACCTGTCCCACTGTTGATGGAGGCTGCAAGAATTATTTGGTGAAGTTCCACCGGGCTTTCTCATTTCATCAGTACCCTACAATCGTTTCCTTGTAAAATTCACCACTGAATCTGTCACAAATCTGGAATGATAAAGATAGTCCTGCAATATAAAATAAGCATTGTTGCTAGTAAAGAGTGGTAATATTTCATACGTATAATTCAAAACTGGGCAGCACAGTCATGCTGTGGTAAACTTGCTGCCTTACAGCGCCAGAGACCCGTTTTGATCCTGGCTTTCATTACATTGACCTTCATCAGCCAGATGTATAAGACATTGGTTACGCCACATTTGGAGTATTTTGTAGGAAGGAACTGCAGATGTTGGTTTAAACCGAAGATTTACACAAAATGCTGGAGTAATTCAGTGGGACAGGCAGCATCTCTGGAGAGAAGTAATAGGTGACGTTTCGGGTCGAGACCTTTCTTCAGTCTAGAGTCAGAGGAAAGGGAAATGAGAGATATAGACGGTGATGTAGAGAGATATAAAACAAATGAATGAAAAATATGCAAAAAAGTAATAATGATAAAGGAAACAGGCCATTGTTAGCTGTTTGCGAAATATGAGATGCTGATCCTCCAATTTTTGTTTAGCCTCACTCTGACAATGGGGGTGGCCTTTCCCATTCCCATATTGAAAGGTCAATATGGGAATGGGAAGGGGAATTAAAGTGTCCAGCTACCGGGAGACCAGGTAGGTCCAGGCAGACTGAGCGAAGGTGTTCAGCAAAACAATTGCCGATGTATAAGAGTACACAGCTTGAACAACAAATACAGTAGATGAGGTGGAGGAGGTGCAAGTGATCCTCTGCCTAACCTGAAAGGACTGTCAGGGTCCCTGGACAGAGTCAAGAGAGGAGGTATAGCGACAGGTGTTGCATCTCCTGCGGATGCAGGGGGAGGTACCTGGGGAACAGTGGTTTAGTTGGGAAGGGGTGAGTTAACCAGGGAATTGCAGAGGGAACGGTCTTTGTGGAAGGCAGAAAGGGCAGATGGAGATGGGAAGATGTGACTAATGGTGGGATCCCTTTGGAGGTGGTGAAAATGTTGGAGGATTATGTGTTGTATGCGGCGGCTGATGTGGTGAAAGGTAAGGACTAGGGGGTCCCTGGTTCCACTAGCAGGAGGGGGAGCAAGGGCGGAGCTGCAGGGTACTGAGGAGACATGAGTGAGGGCATCATCTATGATGGAAGATGGGAACCCTTGTTTCTTAAAGAATTAGGACATCGTGGATGTTCTAGTATGGAACTCCTTATCGTGGGCACAGCGCGGGGTAGATGGAGGAATTGAGAGCAGGGGATAGAGTCTTTGTAGGAAGCAGGGTGGGAAGAAGTGTAGTCGAGATAGTTGTGGGAGTCAGTGGGTTTGTAATAGACGTCAGTCGATAGTCTATCTCCTGTGATGGAGACTGTGAGACCAAATGAATTTGAGTGGAGGATGAACATTGGTGGTGAAGTTAATGAAGCTTTGGAGTATTGTGATCAGTTTTGGTTGCCCTGCTATAGGAAGGATATAGTTAAACCATAAAGAGTGTTATGATAATTTACAAGGATGTTGCCTGGATTTAAAGATCTGACCTAAATGGAGAGGCTGCAGTGGATAAGACTTTATTCCTTGGAGCACAGGAGTCTGAGGTGCATAAAGTCATAAAGTGAACAGACAGGGTGAATGCATGGTTTTTTATCCAGAGTAGGGAAATAGGTTTGTGAGAGACAAAACTTTTTCACACAGAGAGTTGTGAGTGAGTGGACACCACAGAGGGTGATGGGTACATGGATCAAGCTGCTAGATGAGGTACTATAACTACATTTTAAAGACATTTGAACAGATACATGGATAACAAAGGTTTTGAGGGATATGTCAAACATGGGCAGATGGGACTAATGAAGAATGGGCATCTTGGTCAGCATGGACTGAAGTTGCGCCAAAGGGCCTCTATGACTCTCTCTCCACAGTCTTCTCCTCATTGCCGACCAGGAGAAGGCAATTCTGGAATTAGTATTGTGCAATGAACCGGATTTGATAAGGGAACTTGAGGTTAAGGAGCCATTAGGAGGTAGTGACCCTAATATGATAAGTTTTAATCTACAATTGAGAGGGAGTAGGGTAAATCAGAGGTTCCGGTATTACAGTTGAGCAAAGGGGACTATGGAGCCATGAGGAAGGAGTTGGCCAAAGTCGACTGGAAAGATATCCTAGCAGGGATGACAGTGGAACAACAATGGCAGGTATTTCTGGGAATAATGCAGAAGTTGCAGGATTGGTTCATTCCAGAGAGGTTGAAAGATTCCAAGGGGAGTAAGGGGAGACTGTGGCTGACAAGGGAAGTCAGGGAGAGTAAAAAATAAAAGAGAAGAAATATAACATAGCAAAGATCAGCGGGAAGCAAGAGGATTGGGAAACTTTTAAAGAGCAACAGAAAATAACTAAAAAGGCAATACAGGAAGAAAAGATGAGGTACTAAGGTAAGCTAGCCAAGCATATAAAGGAGGATAGTAAAAGCTTATTTAGATATGTGAAGAGGAAAACAATTAGTTAAGGCCAAAGTTGGTCCCTTCAAAAGAGTGAATTTATTATGGGGAACAAGGAAATGGCAGATGAGTTGAACAGTACTTTGGATCCGTCTTCACTAAGGAGGACACAAACAATCTTCCAGATTGTGTTAGCCAGAGGATCTGGGGTGGTGGAGGAACTGAAGGAGGTTTAAATTAGGCAGGAAATGGTGTTGGGTATACTGATGGGACAGAAGGCTGATAAATCCCCAGTGCCTGATGGTCTGCATCCCAGGGTACTTAAGGAAGTGGCTCTAGAAATTGTGGACGCATTGGTGATAATTTTCCAATGTTCAATAGATTCCGGATCATTTCCTGTGGATTGGACGGTAGCTAATGATGTCCCACTCTTTAAGAAGGGCGGCAGAGAGAAAACAGGGAATTATAGACCAGTTAGCCTGACATTGGTGGTGGGGAAGATACTGGAGTCAATAATAAAAGATGAAATAGCAGCACATTTGGATAGCAGTAACAGGATCTGTCCGAGTCAGCATGGATTTACGAAGGGGAAATCATGCTTGACTAAACTTCTGGAATTTTTTGAGGATGTAACCAGGATAATGGACAAGGGAGAACCAGTGGATGTAGTGTATCTGGACTTTCAGAAACCATTTGATAAGGTCCCACAGATTAGTGGGCAAAATTAGAGCACATGGTATGGGGGTAGAGTGCTGACATGGATAGAAAATTGTTTGGCAGACAGGAAACAGAGGGTATGAATTAACGGGTCCCTTTCAGAATGGCAGGCAGTGACTAGTGGGGTACTGCAAGGCTTAGTGCTGGGACCACAACTATTTACAATATATATTAATGATTTGGATCAAGGGATTAAAAGTAACATTAGCAAATTTGCAGATGACACAAAGCTGGGTGGCAGTGTGAACTGCGAGGAGGATGCTATGAGGATGCAGGGTGACTTGGACAGGTTGGGTGAGTGGGCAGATGTAATCCAGATGCAGTTTAATGTGGACAAATGTGAGATTATCCACTTTGGTGGCAAAAACAGGAAGGCAGATTATTATCTAAATTGTGTCAAGTTGGGAAAAGGGGAAAAGGGGAAGTACAACGGGATCTGGGGGTCCTTGTTCATCAGTCACTGAAAGTGGTATGTTGGCCTTCATAACAAGAGGAGTTGAGTATAAGAGCAAAGAGGTCCTCCTGCAGTGTACAGGGCCCCAGTGAGACCACACCTGGAGTATTGTGTGCAATTTTGGTCTCCAAACTTGAGCAAGGACATTCTTGCTATAGAGGGAGTGCAGCGTAGGTTCACGAGGTTAATTCCCGGGATGGTGTCATATGTTGATAGATTGGAGCGGCTTGGCTTGTATACTCTGGAATTTAGAAGGATGAGAGGAGAGCTCATTGAAACATATAAGATTATTAAGGGTTTGGACACGCTAGAGGCAGGAAACATGTTTCCAATGTTGAGGGAGTCCAGAACCAGGGGCCATAGTTTAAGAATAAGTGGTAAGCTATTTAGAACGGAGATGAGGAAAAACTTTTTCACACAGAGAGTAGTGAGTGAGTGGAATTCTCTGCCTCAGAGGGCGGTGGAGGCTGGTTGTCTGGATGCTTTCAACAGAGAGTTAGATAGAGCTCTTAGGGATAGGGGAGTTAAGGGATATGGAGAGAAGTCAGGAACGGCATACTGATTGGGGATGATCAGCCATGATCACATTGAATGGCGGTGCTGACTCGAAGGGCCGAATGGCCTACTCCTCCTACACTTATTGTCTATTGAAAAACAAGATCTCATGCCTTAAGGGCCTATCCCACTTGGGCGTCATTTGCGCGTCATTTATGCAACAGGCCGGTAGTGACTGACACGCGACAGTCACGCGACTGTCGCGCAAAAAATCATCTAGCAGTACGACAGTCGCGCTCCAAGTTATTTTGAAGGCCCTGCTTCTTTTTAGAGCCATTTGTGATGTCATTCATACTTAGTCCACTCAAATGACGGGCTGTGCATGGTTGCAGACGTTGTCGCAGCGTGACGCATAATAAATTAGCAGAGGCAATGTTCGTGCATCACCATGCGTAGCCATACGTCACCACGCACTACACGTACGCCGTCAGTACATCAGCGTCCGCCATCAGTACGTCAGCGTGCGCAAAGGACACGTCACGCAGGTGGCGTACGAGGATTTTGAGCATTCCAAAATCCTGGGGTGCCGCGCGTTACCGCGCGTCATTGTATACGCCACCACGCCTCACCACGCGCCATGCGCGCGTCACCACGCGCCAACAATTTTTAGGTTGTCGCACAAAGGACACCCAAGTGGAACAGGCCCTTTAACGACTACTATCCAGTGGCCTTGACATCCATCAGCATGAAGTGCTTTGAGAGACGGTTATGGAACTAATTTCCTTTTTAGCTTGCTCCTCAGTTCCTGAAAATTCTCCAGTGATATACCTGATCCCAGCTGCCTATACCTGCCCATTGCCTCCTCCTTACTCTTGACCAGAGCCTCAATTTTTTTAGTGGCTAATGTTAACATTGACATTAACATTAACAGTGATTTGTTGTAAGCATTTTAGAAAGCATTACGCAATTCATTAAATGGGATTAAGGGAATTAACTGCTTGGGAACATTTGTGTCTGGTTCGCTTAATCTCTTTATTATGGTTGATTATGGAACACATTAAATCCAGTCTACCAGGCAATCTTGATCCACCACAGTTCGCCTACCGCCAGAACAGGTCCATGGCTGATGCCATCTGGGTGGCCCTACACTCATCCCTGGAACACCTGGATATGAAAGACAACTACATCAGACTCCTATTCGTAGACTACAGCTTTTCTTTCAATACCATTATCCCAACCAAGCTCATCTCCAAACTCATGGAACATGGAGTTAGCACTCTCCTCTGCAACTGGATCTCTGACTTCCTGACTGACAGACCACAATCAGTGAGGATAGGTGACAAATCACCCTTTACGATAGTACTCAACACTGGTACCCTATAAGGATGCATTCTCAGCCCCATTCTTTACTCCTTGTACACCCACGACTGTGGAGCCAAATACAAATGCAATTCAGTATACAAATTTGCAGACAACACCACCATAGTGGGCCAGATATCAGATAATGACAAGACGGAGTACAAGAAGGGGATTGAGAACCTCGTAATCTGGTGCCAAGACAACAACCTTTCCTTCAGTGTAGCAAAACAAAGGAGATTGTGATCAACCGGACAGCGAAGTGGTGCACATACCCTGGAATACAGTGACAGTGCGGAAGTAGAGATGGTTGAAAGATTCAAGTTCTTAGGAGTAAACTTCACCTGTAACTTGTCCTGGACCAGCCATATCGAAGCAAGCGCCAAGAAAGCACACCAACTCCTTTACTTCCTTAGAAGACTTAGGACGTTCAGCATTCCTCCAACTACTCTCACCAACTTCTATAGATGCGCCATAAAAATGTTATCGGGATGCATCACAGCATGGTTTAGGATCAGCTCCAACTAAAACTGCAAGAAATTGCAGAGAGTTGTGGATGTAATCAAGAACATCATGCAAACCAACCTCCCTTCCATTAACTCCATCTACAGTTTCAGGGACAGTTTCTTCCTAGCTATTATCAGGTAACTGGACTATCTTATCACCAATTAGAGTGTGGTCCTGACCTGCCATCTACCTCATTGGAAGACCCTTGGACTATCTTTAATCAGACTTTACCAAACATTACCTTGCACTAAACATTATTCCCTTCATTGTGCATCTGTGCACTGGACGGCTTGATTGTAATCATGTATAGTCTTTTCGCTGACTGGATGGCATGCAACCAAAAAGCTTTTCACTATACCGTGGTACACATGACAATAATAAAAAAAACTATAATAATAAACTAAGTACTAGAGTAACTCAAGTCAAGTCAAGAGAGTTTATTGTCATGTGTCCCAGATAGGACAATGAAATTCTTGCTTTGCTTAAGCACAACAGAATATAGTAGGCATGAATACAGAAAATATCAGTGTGTCCATATACCATTATATAAATATCTACACACATCAATAAATAAGCAGATAGTCAGGCAGAATCTGTGGATGGAATGGGATAACTGACGTTTTGGGTTGGGACCCTTTGAAGTATGGCTGCTTGGAAAAAGTTCAACATCCTCAATTTCTTGTGTTTCCATTTTTGCAGTGCATACATCCTCTTTACTCTCTATCCTGGCACGGCCTCCTATCTTTCCTCCTCACTCCAAACGTTATATCCAGTTGATTGCAGTGAATACAAATTTTGTTTTTGAAATCAACTACATTGCCAAAAGATACGTGGAATCATTGCTATATATATATATAATTGATTTTTCGCTTTCTCAGAGTTGGCGAAACTGAAGGATAACCCCTGCAGAACACCGCTTCCATCTATTCTGCTCGCTAACGTCCGCTCCTTGGAGAGTAAGTTGGACTACCTGAGGCTGGATTTGGTAACTAAACGGGAGCTGAGAGATTTCTGTACCCTGATCTTAACAGAGACGTGGTTAAACTCCTCTTTTCCCGACGGCACTATTAGCGTGGAGGGGCTAACAACATTCCGGTCGGATAGGAACTGCACTCTCAGTTGGAAATCCCGGGGTGGTGGTGTGTGCATTTACACTAATAACAGCTGGTGTAATAATGCCACAGTGGTTTCAAATCATTTCTCCCCAGACATTGAGTTTTTGACTGTAAAGTGCAGACCCTTCTATCTGCCCAGGGAATTTACTATCATAACCATCACAGCCGTGTACATCCCCCCCACAGTGCAAACACTAAGGAGGCCCTGAATGCTCTTTATCGCTCGATCAGTGACTTGCAATCTACACACCCAGATGGTGCTTTAATTGTTGCTGGGGATTTTAACATGGAGACAGTTCTCCCACATTACTACCAGCATGTGGACTTTGCAACCAGGGGAGTGAACATACTGGACCTAGCCTATACAAACATCAAGAAGGCATTCAAGGCAGTGCCTCGCCCCCACCTTGGCTCCTCAGACCATATCTCTGTGATGCTAATTCCTGCATACAGGCCCCTGCTTATCAGAGAAAAACCTACTGTGAAGCAGGTTAGGGTGTGGCCAGAGGGAGCTATGACAGCACTACAGGACTGCTTTGATTGCACGGACTGGGACATGCTCAAGAAGGCTGCAACTGACAATCAACACACCAACCTGGAGGAGTTTGCTGCGTCTGTGTCTGCTTACGTGGAAAAGTGCATAGAGGATGTCTGTGTCACCAAGACCATCATTATACGGACCAACCAGAAACCCTGGATGACCCCTGAGGTACGTGGAATGCTGAGAGCACGAAATGCCGCGTTTAAATCTGGTGAAATGGTGGCACTCAGATCCGCAAGAGCCAACCTGAACCGAGTCATCAGGCTAGCAAAGCGTGTCCATGGTCAGAAAACCAGAGCTTCTTTCATGACCCCATGAACACCAGGCGCATGTGGCAGGGAATCAAAACAATCACTGACTATAAGACTGGTCCACCACCCTGTGAAGACAACATAAACTTCCTCAATGAACTCAGTAAATATTTTGGACGGTTCGAGGCATTCAACAACACACCTGTGAGGAAAGGTATTCCTCAGTATGATGAACAGGCACTCAGTCTTGACACAGTGGATGTCTGGAACACCCTAAAAGGAGTGAACACACGGAAGGCGGCAGGCCCTGATAACATACCAGGCCAGGTGCTCAGGGAATGTGCGGATCAGCTGACACATGTCCTTACTGACATCTTCAACACCTCGCTGAACCAGGCTGTTGTCCCATCGTGTTTCAAGACTGCCACCATCATACCAGTGCCAAAAAAATCGGCAATAACATTTCAATGATCACAACATAGCACTCACTCCCATAATGATGAAGTGCTTTGAGAGGCTGGTCAGGGAACATATTACCTCCAGACTCCCCTCCACACTTGACCCATTCCTGTTTGCTTACAGGCCAAACCGCTCCACAGAGGATGCCATATCCTCCGTACTCCACCTGAGCCTGGCACATCTAGAGGAGAAGAACACACAAGTGCGAATGCAGTTCGTGGACTTTAGTTCAGCATTCAATACAATCATCCCTCAGCACTTGGTAAGCAAATTGGGTTCATTGGGCCTCAGCACCCCCCTGTGTAACTGGCTACTGGACTTCTTCACTGACAGACCCCAGTCAGTGTGGGTTGGAAACAACACCTCCAACATCAACTCTCTGAGCACCGGCTCCCCTCAGGGCTGCGTCCTGAGTCCACTGCTGTTTACCCTGATGACCCATGACTGTTGTGCCAGGTTTAGTACAAACCACATCATGAAGTACGCAGATGACACAACAGTGCTGGGCCTTATCCGGGACGACAATGAACTGGCTTACAGGGAGGAGGTGAAACAACTGGTGGACTGGTGCAACACGAACAATCTGATCCTGAATGTTGACAAAACCAAGGTCATCGTTGACTTCAGGAGAAACCGGCACAGTCATACACCACTACACATTAATGACATTGATGTGGAGTTGGTCAGTAGCACTATGTTCCTGGGGGTGCAGATCACGAACCGTCTGACCTGGTTACAAAACATCGCATCACTAGTTAAGAGAGCGCAGCAGCATTTGCACTTTCTGCGCCGGATGAGAAGAGTTCACCTCCCCCATCCCGTCCTCACCACTTTCTACAGGGGCACCATAGAGAGCATTTTGACCAGCTGCATCTCTGTCTGGTTTGGGGATTGCAAAGCCTCCGACTGGAAGTCCGTGCAGAGAGTGGTGAGGACGGCTGAAAAAACCATCGGGGCTTCTCTTCCTTCAATCCGGGACATTGCGTGCAAACATTGCTTGTCAAAGGCCAACAGCATTGTAAAAGACCCCACACATTTCCATCATGGACTGTTCACTCTGCTGCCCTCGGGCAAAAGGTATCGCAGTATAAGGAGCAGAACGGCCAGGTTTTGCAACAGCTGCTTCCCCCGAGCCATCAGACTCTTGAATTCCATATAATGTGCCGCAATTATTCTCTATATTATCTATTTTATCTTTTTATCCATTTTATTCTTTTGTTGTTTTATGTTGCACGGTGAGCCAGATGCAACAACATTTTGTTCAGACTTGCATTTGTTGGTGTATTTTTGAATGACAATAAAGTCTTTGATTGATTTGATATCTCCATACTTAAGAAAGGATGTACTAGCCCTGGAGGCAGTGCAGCGAAGGTTTACAAGATTAATTCCTGCAATGAGGGGATTGACATATGAGGAAAGGTTAAGTAGGCTGGAACTCTACTCTTTGGAGTTTAGAAGAATGAGAGGCGATCTCATTGAAACATATAAGATCGTGAGGGGCCTTGATCGGGTGGATGCACCGAGGATGTTCCCAATGATCGGGGAAACTAGAACTAGGGGACATAGTTGCAGAATAAGGGGGGGCTCTTTTAAAACTGAGATGAGGAAGAACTTCTTCACCCAGAGGGTGGTTAATTTATGGAATTCACTGCCCCAGGGAGCAGTGGAAGCAGAAACTTTAAATATATTTAAGACTAAAATAGATGGTTTTTTAGCTGCCAAGGGGATAAGGGGCTACGGGGAGAGGGCAGGGATATGGACCTAGGTATGGTTAGTATAGTAAGACCTGAGTGATCTCCTGGACAAGTGTCGATCGCCTGGATTGGGGTCGGAGAGGAATTTCCCGGATTTTTTTTCCCGAATTGGACCTGGGTTTTTATCCGGTTTTTTGCCTCCCCCAGGAGATCACGAGGTTTTTGGGGTGGAGAGGGGTGATAGTGGTATAAAGGGGAGGGTAGTGTCTTGTGTTCTGTGTCTTGTGTCTACTGTTTGTGGGTAAGTGTGTCTGTTTAGTGTTCAGCCATGAGCGAATGGCGGTGCGGGCTCGACGGACCTGGTGGTCTACTCTCGCACCTACTTTCTATGTTTCTATGTTTGATTGATTCATTCATTGACGGTGATACTCAATGACTCTATGACTCTCTATGACTCTCTGCTGCTTTGCAGCTCCAGTAACCTGGGTTTGATGCCAGCCTCCAGTACTATCAGTGTGCATGGTGGGAGGGGATGGGGCTTGCATGTTTTTCCTGTGACTAAGTGGATTTGTCCAGGTGCTCTAGTTTCTTCCCACCACCCAAGTTCCATGTAGGCGAATGCTGCAATGGCAAATAGGAGATGATCAGCAAGTAGGGAGAATACAATCACACTAACTGGCTTGGCTTGATGGTCCGAAGAATTAGTGGGCCAAAATGATCAGGGCTTCCTTTGTTCATTTAATTGTCAAGCAATGATATCTCCATATCTATGCAAAGAGTCTGGTTCCAATACATTTAAGAATTTATCTTTTGCGCACACTAATCCTTCACAGATAGAGGTCGGTTTTGTCACTGCTCAATTATTTCATTTGGTTTTCAGTTTTATCCCAGTTTAAATCTTAAAAGAACTGGCGGATCACATTAAAATGACACAAGCAGTCACAAGGTGCTAACCTGTGAATGGACTGGATTTAAATGTTGCTTTTCTACTGTGATTTAAACAGGGCCCTCATCCTAGCTGAAAGTAGTAAATCCATCATTACTTCAGATTTATTACCCAATGCATTCGGATGAGAGAACTTTCATTTCAAATGGTTTAAAATTGTTATTATAGCAATATTTTTCAACCGCTGTCAATGATTATAAAAGTTTCAAAAATGTTATTTAAGGACTTATATAAGCAAGAAAAAAATCATACTCACAGCCAAGACATTCACTGCTGTCGCTGAAGAGATTTATCTTTTTGTTGTCACACATTGACGGTGTGTTTTTATTGTTTAATACAAAGACAAAGCAGAGAGTGGTCCCATTAATCAGCAATGTTGCACAATAGCAGAAAGGAACCTAATGCCAAAACAGACAGGTTGAGGCACACCTCATTCCAGATTACAGGCTGAGTTTCAGTGAACTGAAGATGAGTTCTGGGCTTTCCCAGACTGCTCACTAACACAGTGGGGTCTGTTATCAGGCTGCTAGGCTCTAGTAGAAAACCCCATTTAGTTTCAGTGCTGTGATTACTTGGGGCCAGGTAAGAGTTGCCCAGGGCTTAAGGGCCTGACCCACTTACGCAATTTTTTCGGCGACTGCCGACACCCGTCATAGTCACAACAGGTCGCCAAATATTTTCAAAATTGAACATCCAGCGGCGACCAGAAAAAGGTACGACTCTTTGGGCGACTACTCACGACCATACAGGCGTCACCCCAGGACAGAAGACTGTGGAAGCCAAGTCAATGGATATTTTTAAAGCAGAGATAGATAGATTATTGATTTGTTTGCATGGCCGGGGTAATGGGAAGAAGGCAGGAGAATGGGGTTGGGGGGAGAGATGGATCAGCCATGATTGAATGGCGAAGTAGACTTCATGGGCCAAATGGCCTAATTCTGTTCCACTCACTTATGACCTTGCATCCTGATAGTATCCCTAGATACAGTGCATTCAGAAAGTATTCAGACCCCTTCGCTTTTTTTCCACATTTTGAACTTAATCCATTTTAGAATAAGGCTATAACGTAACAAAATGTGGAAAAAGTGAAGGGATCTGAATACTTTCTGATGCACTGGATACAGTGAATCTCTGGAACATTTGTATTCCTGGCTACCCACTACAATTGTAGACCCTGCTGTAACTGTTGACACTCACTGTCACCCCTGGACCTCAAATAACTTGGGACCACATAATAATCGTGTACAATGCCTCCCGACATCAGTGTTATCTAGCCTTTTAGCCTTTTTAGAACTTTTGACTAACTGTGCAAAAGATAGAGCCACTCCTTGACTCTCACAGTAAAATGCAGGGTGAGGACCAAATTGGGGATGAGGGCCCTATTACCACAACATTATTAACTAATGGGGGATGGGTACACAATGGAGGGAACTGCAATGTGTTTACTGACCTGTTGTGTTGCTGCAAGTAGGAATTTAATTGTTCAATTTTCGGTACATATGAAAATTAAACACTCTTGACACGAATCTAGAATGTTGACATATCCACTGCAATATCAACCTCATTGCTTACTCTTCTGCTACCTTAGCCATGATTTTTTTTAATTATTCAGACAATGTAGCTTTTTTTGAAAAATCTTTAATTTAACTTATTATGTGTTAAAATACCAACATTCTCTAGATTCACTGATAGAAATTCCGTGGCAGTCGTCCAAAACCAGCATAAATTCAGAGCTATTCTTGTTTGAAATTAGGTCGGAGATTGTGACAATGCCTGGCATATATTTTGCGATGCCAGTAACCTGGAGTCTAATGCTCTCTGTGTTGCCCGAGGACTGTGGAGTCATGCGAATGGATACAGACACACACATTCAGAGATCTGTTTGACAACCCATTACATTCTATTATGCATTGAGGAATGATGGAGACATTGTATTCCTCCTTGCTTCAGAGACATTGAGGATCATTTGGCTGAAACAATAAAAACATTTGATCAGACACCCATGACCTCGTCAACTTTGGCCCTATACCTGGGCTGGAATTGTACTGAGTGTGGAGCCTGGGGCAAGAGTTGAACATTGAGACACCGACTCCTGTCTGGCACTTCCCTTCTCTGTATTCAGTCTGCTGACTCAGTATTAAATTATATTGGTTGCTTTCATGCATTCAAAAGTATCTCGGTGGCATGGTGGTGCAGTGGTCGAGCTACTGCCTTACAGTGCTAGGGACCCAGATTAGATCCTGACTATGGGTGCTTGTCTGTACGGAGTTTGTACGTTCTCCCCGTGACCTGCGTGGGTTTTCTCCGAGATCCTCGGTTTCCTCCCACACTTCAAAGACGTACAGGCTTGTAGGTTAATTGCCTTGGTGTAAATGTAAAATTGTCCCTGGTGTGTGTAGGATAGTATTGGCGTATGGGAATCGCTGGTCGATGCGGACTCGGTGGGCTGAAGGGCCTGTTGGGAGTACATTGAGAGTGTACTCCCACTCCATGAGCATGCTTCAGCATGGTTCAGCAACAGAGACTGGGTGTTTCTTCCAACCACACTCAGAAAACCACCCTGATGCTTCACATGTACTAATATATTAAAGAATGAATCCATGCTGCAACCACGGCTCTATGACTCTATGACTCTATTTATCAGTATCTCAGACCAGGTAAAGATGACAGATTTCCTTATGAAGTACTTTAATGAACCATATAAGTGTTTATAAGAATCCAATGGTCATCAATACTAAGATTGGTTGTTGCCTTCTCAATTTATTAACTGAGTTGAAATTCCACCGCTGCCCCATTCATCCTTGGTATCTGGAAATCTAGATTGGTAGTGTAGGCTAATCTGATAATTTAACTGCTGCACAATAACCATGTAAAATCATAGAGTTACAATAAACAGGCCTTTTGGCCTAACATGTCTGTGCCAACCAAGATGCCTATCTGAATGTTAGTCCCCCTTTGCCTGCGTTGGACCCATATTCTTCTACATCTTTCTTTTCTGTGTCCTTGTCCGAATATCTTTATCATTTTATAATTTTATCTGCCTGCAATTCCTCTGGTTGTTCATTCCAAACCATCCTCTGTTTGAAAAACTTTCTCCTCAACTTTTCCATGTAGAGAAAAGACTAAGATCTACAGCTAATTCGCATCTGTTCCTAATAGGCTCGCTGAGGTAGGAATGATCAGCAAGTCAATAACCTTAACTGAATGAAACAGAGTAAACATTTGATTTAACCGAAGCATTAGTTCAGTTCAGTCCAATTTATTTCCACGTGTACCGAGGTACAGTGAAAATCATTTGTCGTGTGCTAACCAGTCAGCAGAAAGACAATACATGATTACAATTGATCCATTAATGATGATGGGCTGTAATGAATGGAATTGAAAAAAAACTTCCAAGACGTCTGACTTTACAGGTTTCGATCTTCATATCCTGGATTGGAAGTCAGCTGTATCTGATTTATTTTAATGTGCAGGAGCCATTTCACATTACCTACTGCATGGGCTTCAAATCGCTAGATTCTGATTTATTCACTACTCTAAAAGACCCCAGATCCCATCAGAATAAGAGCCAATAGACAATGGACAATAGACAATAGGTGCAGGAGTAGGCCATTCAGCCCTTTGAGCCAGCACCGCCATTCACTGTAATCATGGCTGATCGTCCACAATCAGTACCCCGTTCTTGCCTTCTCCCCATATCCCTTGACTTCACAATCTTTAAGAGCTCTATCTAACTCTCTCTTGAAAGCATCCAGAGAATCGGCCTCCACTGCCTTCTGAGGCAGAGAATTCCACAAATTCACAACTCTCTGAGTGAAAACGTTTTTCCTCATCTCCATTCTAAATGGCTTACTCCTTATTATTAAACTGTGGCCCCTGGTTGTGAACTCCCCCAACACCAAGAAAACCCATCTAGAACAGAAGCAATCAATACATGAACTGAGTAGGAAAGAACTGCAGATGCTGGTTTACACTGAAGATAGACACAAAATGCTGGAGTAACTCAGCAGGTCAGGCACTATCTCTGGAAAAAAGGAAAAGGTTATGTTTCGGTCGATACCCTTCTTTAGACTAACACCTGAACTGAACGCTTCAAAGAATGCCTTAAACGGAAACTCGCAAATGATGTAGTTTTTAAAGGACAGCAATCAATTCAGACCAGACCAACAAGAAATCGAAAAATGCCACATCGAAGATACAACAGGACACATCAGAATTGTCATGAATGTGACCCTTTTCAAGAAAAGGGAGAGAGGTGTTCTGATGGAATTCCAGATGCATAAAATGGGCCGCAGTCTTTGTGTGGAGAAAGGAACATTGCTTGAATTATGCAACTGGTCTTTTCTTCCTGCTCACAAGTACACAAGTTATAAGAGTAGAATTAGGTCATCCGACCCATCAAGTCCACTCCGCCATTCAATCATGGCTGATCTCTGCCTCCTAATCCCATTTTCCTGCCTTCTCCCCATAACGTTTGACACCGTTTCCAATCAAGAATGTGTCTATCTCTGACCTAAATATATCCACTGACTTGGCCTCCACAGCCCTCTGTGGCAATGAGTTCCACAAGTTAACTACCCTCAAAATAAAGAAGTTCCTTCTCACCTCCTCTCGGAAAAAGCGCCCTTTAATTCTGAGGCTATGACCTCTAGTCCTAGACTCTCTCACAAGCGGAAACATCCTTTCCACAGATTCCACACTGCTGTGGATATGTCAGATTGCTGGGGGCAGTTAACTCTACCCCCTTCGCAATGAATCACACAACAAGCAGCACCTGAATCAGGTAACCAGCCAAGAGGCACACATTTTTACATGAATTTAGAGATTTATGTGAGAATGAAACTGGTAATTGGATCTTGTTGAGTTGCCTTGTGATTCTGACCATGAGGTGAGAACGTTGTGAATAGCTGAATATATTGATGCAAGACACATATGATATATGTGGTAGCTATGCTTTCTTCATCATTGCTAACCCCAGTTGGACAAGACAGTAATCTGACCTAGCTGTGGTGATAACACACAGTTAAACAATCTGTTTTATCATTATATGGATGGGAAAGGAATGGAGGGTTATGGTCTGAGCGCAGGTATATGGGACTAGGGGAGATTATGTGTTCGGCACGGACTAGAAGGGTCGAGATGGCCTGTTTCCGTGCTGTAATTGTTATATGGTTATAATTATATGGTTATTATCTATCTGAAATTTTACAATGATACACAAACTCCAAGAACATTTAAAAAAATGCCTTAATTATATATCATGCTTAATTATTTTTCACCCTGAATGCCTGTAGCAGTTTCCAGATTAATTGTTAACTTTTGGAGACTCCAGAACGACAAGATAGTAATTAGGACTGCGGCCCATTTCCTCATGAGTAGCCATCTCTAGATAAATGATAAGCAGAGCTTACAATGATCTGGGGACTTCAGCTCAAATCCCGTTACAGTAGCTAGGCAATTTAACATTGAGCCAATTACAAAAAATTGGAATAAAAACCATTAGTAATTGTGACCATAGAGGTAGTACGTTGCTACTAGACTGAGCAATGTTATTTAGTGAGAGAAATTTGCCAGCCTCATGCGACTTCAATCAGTTAGTGATGCAGCTAACCATTTCCTCTCCAAAATGGTTTATCCATCCATTTACACTGAAGGCAGGTCGGGCACTCACGGCACATCCAGGCCACATTGTTCTTATTTCTGATGTATTTGTTGTGGTAAACAGGGAGGATTTTGTGGGAATAGATAGGTGTTGCTCAGTTTTCATATAATTATGTGAGCAGCACCATGGCTCATAGTTAATAGGGGCCACTGTTTAAGAATAAGGGGTAAGGCATTTAGAACAGTGATGAGGAAACAATTTTTCACACAGAGTTGTGAGTGTGGAATTCTCTGCCCGAGAGGGTGGTGCAGGCCGGTTCTCTGGATACTTTCAAGAAAGAGCTTGATTGGGCTCTTAAAGATAGCGGAGTCAGGGGATATGGGGAGAAAGCAGGAACGGGGTACTGATTGTAGATGATCAGCCATGATCACATTGAATGGTGGTGCTGGCTCGAAGGGCCGAATGGCCTACTCCTGCACCTATTGTCTATTGTCTAGTCTGTTAATTAATACCTGCCATCCATTTGTCACATGTAATTTTAGTGGTGTAACTTTTAACAGTATTTAATTTCAAGGAGCATTGGTTTAGAATTATGTTGAAGCGCCTTTAAATTGTAGTAACGAGTAGCTCAATGAGCAAGCACAATAGTTGCCATGGTGACAAGCAGACTGCTTATAGATACTGAGGGCTAGCTTGCAAGCATTTGATAATTGTAATGCGTCAGATACTCTCCTTGTGGCACTGGTGTACTGGTACACTGGTGTGCAGACAATTCAACAGTGCTCACTGCATAAAAGTTGCCATGGTTATGGATGACAGTCTGTGGAAAGAAAATAGAATACAAAACAGACCACCTTTTTTTTTGCAGCAAGATGGGAATTAATTTGTGGTTGGCTGGTGATCTCATGCAATTGGAATTTAGTCTATATTTCACATTTTGGGATAATAAATATAGATCCCATATCGCTGTCTCTCATTACCCACAAAATTATGACCACTTTTCTTTCCACACAGATATTTGTCCTCTAAAGTGGTGCAATTCATTCCCTCAGTTGATTGGATTGCAAAATGTTCTTGACAAGCATTCTCCCTTGGCAGTTTTGTTTTGTTCCTGATGTAGCAATCAAATCCATGAAGCAGATAGCATTGGATTGAGCAGGGATTAAATCCATTGCGATCGCATCGGCTATATCTCTGCTATAAAAAACTCTGTTTTATTGTTAAAAAATAACAACAAAACTGTTGTCATTTCCATGCCGGCAGAACAAATAGAATAATTAGAGTGCTCATCCCTGCAGAGAACTGATTAAGCCTCCAGACTGCTGTCTCGTTCTATCGTTTTTCAGTAGTTATAACCTTAAAAGGCTGATTCAGTGGAACAACCAGTTAGGCCAAATTCCTTAAGTAATCAAAATGTGTAGGTAGGAACTGGTAGGTAGGATGCTGGTTCACACTGAAGATAGACACAAAATGCTGGAGTAACTCAACGGGTCACGCAGCATCTCTGGACAAAAACAATAGACTCTGAAGAAGGGTTCGACCTGAAACATCACCTATTCCTTTTCTCAGGGCTGCCAACATTGGATGAGAGTTGAGAGTGAGAAATTGCGAGGGAGCGTAGCGGCCGATGGGGGGAGGGTGTGGGAGGGGGTGTTCCCCCTCCCATAGTAGGCTCCGGAGGCGGCACCAACGCCCACACTCACCCGGTCTGCTCCTGGCTCCGGGCCGGGGTTAAACCTCCATGGGGTGTGGACAGAGCGGTCGACGGACATAGAGCCGCCGGAGGTGAGGGTGGGAGGTGTGTGCCGTGCCTCAGGGGGGAAGGGGGAGGGGGGTTGGTGCTGGGACCACCGCCGCCGTGTCTCACCTATCACACCATCTGCATGGGAGAAACTAAACTACTTTTTCTTCCCCCAAAATCATCCTGCAGGCCGGTAGTTTGACAGCCCTGCTTTAAACCAATCCCCTCTAGTGCTTGAATCACATATCCTGGGAAGAATACTATGCATTCACCTGATATTCCCCTCATGGTTTTTACTCACCTCTAAAACAATTTTTGCTTTATTTTGAACTTTCAGCACCCGCAGATATTTGAGCGTGAGAAATTTTGTGATCAGCGTGAGAGCATGAGAATTTTGTGAAATGCGTGAGTCTCACGGTCAATGCGTGAGAGTTGGCAGTCCTGCTAATAATGCAAACATTTTATGCAAGTTCCAATTATTTGGTCAAAAATCACTTATTACTGCTTTATAACAGTTAAGTTACTTTAAGGCCATTTCAGAAATGATGGCATTCAACAAACAATCAACTAACAAATTAAAGCAAACTAAAAAGTAATAACATGTTCACTTTCCTGACGCAACCTCATAAGTACTTTAACGCTGTTAACAGAGCAAAGGGATATTAATCTCAAGAATCAAAATGGGGAAAGTGGGGGCAATTTTGCTTAAATGGTCATTCTAAGCCCATTCAGATCTTCATAGTCAGAGTTATACAACATGTATGTGGCTGGCCCAATTGGTCCATAATGATCCGCAACTCCCTCGTCAATTCTTCCCTTCCCTCCCGCACCACCTCCTCCCCGGGCACTTTCCGTTGCAACCGCAAGAAATGCAACACCTGTCCCTTCACCTCCCCACTCGACTCCATTCAAGGTCCCAAGCAGTCGTTCCAGGTGTGACAAAGGTTCACCTGTATCTCCTCCAACCTCATCTACTGCATCCGCTGCTCTAGATGTCAGCTGATTTACATCGGTGAGACCAAGCGTAGGTTGGGCGATCGTTTCGCCGAACACCTCCGCTCAGTCCGCAATAACCTACCTGACCTCCCGGTGGCTCAGCACTTCAACTCCCCCTCCCATTCCCAATCCGACCTCCATTGCCAGAGTGAGCAACAGCGGAAATTGGAGGAATAGCACCTCATATTCCGTCTGGGGACCTTGCGTCCTTATGGCATTAACATTGAATTCTCCCAATTTTGCTAGCCCTTGCTGTCTCCTCCCCTTCCTTAACCCTCTAGCTGTCTCCTCCCACCCTCCCATCCGCCCGCCCTCGGGCTCCTCCTCCTCCTCTCCTTTTCCTTCTTTCTTTCCCCCCCCCACCCCCCATCAGTCTGAAGAAGGGTTTCGACCCGAAACGTCGCCTATTTCCTTCGCTCCATTAATGCTGCTGCACCCGCTGAGTTTCCCCAGCAATTTTGTGTACCTTGGTCCATAATGATCGTTGGCATTCTGCATGCCCATGGACTAGCTGCCGTTCCCAGATCAGCTCGCGTCCCAGGGATTGGCTGCAGTTCTCAGGTTGGCTCGCCTGCCCCGACCCTCCTGAAAATGAATTGAAAAAAAAACGTGGTTTTTCGGGTTACGGGCCGGATTCAGCCCGTGTGCCGTAGGTTCCCGAACCCTGTCCTTGATGTTTGGCCTCATTGTGGTCCCCCCATGTTTTAAATTAAATGAAATTAAATTTCTTTATTTATATAGCACATTTTTAGTCAACTTGCATTGACCCCAAAGTGCTTCACATAATTACATCCACACACACAGGCAAAGGTGGGTGAAGTGTCTTGCCCAAGGACACACACAGGCAAAGGTGGATGAAGTGTCTTGCCCAAGGACACAACGACAGTATGCACTCCAAGCGGGATTCGAACCAGCTACCTTCCGGTTGCCAGCCGAACACTTAGCCCATTGTGCCATCTGTCGTCTAATGTACAATTTACAACTGATTCACCTGGTTAGTTCTATCTCTGGCTGCTTCATGTTGTCGGCGGCTGCACATCCAACCAAGAAAGAAGAGAAGAGACGCGACGTCACTCACAGCCGCCACCTGACGCGCTTCTCCAGACTGCACAGATCGCTGTGATGTGGCGCAAAGAGACAAACTGGGCAGGGACTGAAGACAGCGTGAGAATTCTGTCATCAGCGTGAGAATTGGCTGCAATGCGTGACTCTCACGCTCAAAGCGTGAGAGTTGGCAGCCCTGTCTAAGGCCAGGATGTGACAACAGACGCACAGGGAGACACATCCACAAAGGAAGACACACACACACAGACACACACACACACACACACACACACACACACACACACACACACACACACACACACACACACACACACACACACACACACACAGGGTGACAGACACACACACACAGGGTGACAGACACACACACACACACACACACACACAGGGAGACAGACACACACACACACACACACACACACACACAGGGAGACACACAGAGACATGCACACACACACAGGGAGACACACACATGGAGGCACACACACACACACAAGGAGACACACACAGGGAAACAGACACACACACACCTTTCCTTTCCCCCCTCCGTCCTCCCTCCCTCCCTCTTTCCTCCCCTTCCTCCCTCCTCCCTCTTTCCTCCCCCCCATCCCTCCCTCTTTCCTCCCCCTCCCTCTCTTTCCTCCCCTCCCTCTCTTTCCTCACCCTCCCTCTTTTTCCTCACGCTTCCTCTGTCTCCCCTTTCTTCTTCCCTTCATCCCCTTTCTACATTCCCTCCCCCTGTCTCTCTTTGCCTCCATCCCTCCTTTTTTTCTTTCTCTCTCTCTCTCTTTCTCCCCTCCCTCTCTTTCCCCAGCCGCCCAATGGGGAGTCTGGCGGGCACGGTGCAGCGTGGATTGGCGGCGCTGGTGCTGCCATGTGAGTTGAAGGGCAGGAGGGAGGGAGGGAGGGAGGGAGCGAGGTTGCCGTGGCAGCCGGAAGCGCAGCGCTCGCAGACGGCGCACAAAAGCGCTGACACCCGCTGCCCGGGAACGACGCGCTTCCCCAATCCGTGCAGATCGCTGTCATGTGGCACAAAGAGACAAATTGTGCAGCAAAGTTCCTATAGCTCCACTATAGGACCTTTGCTGGGCAGGGACTGAATTCAGCGTGAGAATTCTGTCTTCAGCGTGAGGGCGTGAGAATTAGCTGAAATGCGTGAGTGTCACGCTCAAAGCGTGAGAGTTGGCAGCCCTGCTTTTCTCCAGAGATGCTGCCCGGCCCACTGAATTACTCCAGCATTTTGTGTCTATCTACCTTAAGTAATCTGTTGTCCAGGATTCTATTGAATAATGTATAATTATAGTTGGTCCATATGACTTCAGTAATGCAAGAAAAATACCATTTCCTCACAAGTAGCCATCTCTAGGTAAATGATAAGCAGAGCTTACAAAAGCCAACCTAACAAATACAGCCAGACCAAAGCAAACATAGCTAGGCTAATCTGTGACCAGCAGGCTTAATTGAAGGCTCCTGTCTGAATTATCCCCAAGAAACATCTCAAGAATGCTTACAAGAAACATCATATGGGTGCAATGCAAAGAAAAGAACACACTGTGCAAAGGAGACCACAGTGTGCAGTGTAGACAGCTGTCTCTGTAAAGGAACAGAAAACTAACCTGCATTTCTTACAAATCTATAGGTTGCTGAACAAAATTCAATTAAAAAATGCTAGTTCTGTAGCTACTTAATTTAAATAAGATGTTGCTGTTGCAAATGGTTGTATAACATTTCTCGGCATGGTGGCGCAATGGAAGAGTTGCTGCCATACAGTGTCAGAGACACAGGTTCGATCCTGGCTACAGGTGCTCTCTGTATGGAGTTTGTGCATTCTCCCCGCGACCTGCGTGGGTTTTCTCTGAGTGCTCAGGTTTACTCCCACACTCCAAAGATGAACAGGATTGTAAAACTGTACAATTGGCTTGGTAAAATTGTAAATTGTCCGTAGTGTGTGTAGGACAATGTTAGTGTGCGGAGATCACTGGTCAGCACGGACACGGTGAGTCGATGGGCCTGTTTCCGCGCTGTATCTCTCAATTAAGCTAAACTAAAATTCTCTAAAATCTCTATAATTCACTGAAGATTTACTCATCAAAAGTTGAGAGATAGTCCCTTGGGATTGAGGAAGCCTGGAATGTGTCTGCTTTAGGAGTTTGGTGTCAGGCATGCAGAAAATACAATTTCTTCAGAATCTTATCGGCACTCCATTGCTATCACATCCTTGTTGTGTGGCGCCAATTGCAGGGATCTGTGAAGTTGCACCCTTCCACTGGCTCTTCCCCTTCCCCTTTTAGCCAGGTGGCCCCAGCTACTCCCCACCCACACAATAGTCCTCATGCCCCCTTCCTCTTTGAACACCCACCTTCCCCCCCACCAGACATAGCCTTCTCGCCAAATCCCTTGATTCCACTAGCCCCTAGAGCTCTAACTATCTCTCTCTTAAATCCTGCTCTCATCCAACCCCAACTTCCACTCTTGCCATGTGTTCACCATCCCCCCTGACCTCCCCCTTTCTGATACGGGAAGGTCTGTCCTCAGCTGAGGCCTCCCCTTTGTTCCCCTCTGCCCGTACCTCAACGAGTTCTGGGTCCGCCACGATGTAGAGCTCTTCTTCCATCACCTCTGGGCCTTTCTCTATGTGAAGGAGTCCTCACCGCCCATTGATGATCCCTTCTCCCGTTTCCAACAGACAGCCTCCTCTTGGACTCCCCAGGATGGCCCTCTACCTTCTTTAGACTGTTTCATTTCCAACTGCTGGCGGGACATCAACTGCCTCAAATATTCCACTCCCCTTACTCACTCTACCCTCCCCTTCCCTGAAAGTACAGCCCTCCGCTCACTCTGCAGCACGTTCAGTCTGAAGAAGGATCTCGACCCAAAACATCACCCATTCCTTCTCTCCAGAGATGCTGCCTGACCCACTGAGTTACTCCAGCATTTTGTGCCTACCATTATCTGAATGGTGTCAGATTAGGAAAAGGAGAGGTGCAACGAGACCTGCGTGTGCATGTACATCAGTCACTAAAAGTAAGCCTGCAGGTACAGCAGGCAGGGAAGAAAGCTAATGGCTTGTTGCGCTTCATTGAAAGAGGATTTGAGTTTTATAGCAGGGAGGTCCCACTGCAGTTCTACAGGGTCCTGGTGAGACTGCACCTGGAGTATTGTGTGCAATTTTGGTCTCCTAATTTGAGGGAGAACATTATTGCTTTTGAGGGAGTGCAGCATAGGTTCACCAGGTTAATGGCGGGACTGATATATGATGAAAGAATGGTTCAACTGGGTTTGTATGCACTGGAATTTAGATGGGAGAGCAGAACCAGGGGTCACAGTTTAAGAAAACGGGTAGGCCGTTTAGGACAGAGATGAAGAAAAACATTTTCACCCTGAGAGTTGTGAATCTGTGAAATTCTCTGCCACAGAAGGCACTGGACACCATTTCGCTGGATTTCAAGAGAGAGTTAGATTAGCTCTTGGACCCAAAGGAAACAAGGGATATGGGGAAAAAGCAGGAATGGGGTACTGATTTTAGATGATCAGCCATGATCATATTGAATGGCGATGCTGGCTCAAAGGGCCGAATGGCCCTCCTGCACCTATTTTGTTTAATTTTCTGCGTTTCTACTATCTATATCTCTGTATCCTTGGGGAGCTTCTTTGATGCCAGCAATATCTATCTATCCAGCAATAGCCAGCAATATATAGCCAGTTATATGGTTATATGGTTAATATCTATCTATGATGCCAGCAATATATGTTGCATCTGCAAACGTACCAATCAGACTATCTACATTCTCATCCAACCCATTTACATATAAGTCTACCACTTGTTATAGATTTCCAATCAGAAAAACATCCATCCACCACTATAGCTTCAATCCCTTTGAAATTAATTCAAGCTCTGAAATTGAATGCAACCCATCCCAACAGTGGCCCCAAAGAAACATAGAAACATAGAAAATAAGTGCAGGAGGAGCCAACAGCGCCATTCATTGTGATCATGGCTGATCGTCCCAAATCAATAACCCGTGCCTGCCTTCTCCCCATATCCCTTGATTCCACTAGCCCATAGAGAGATAGAGCTCTATCTAAAACTCTCTCTTAAATCCATCCAGTGATTTGGGCTCCACTGTCCTTTTATAATTTTATATGTTTCTATAAGATCCCCCTCATCCTTCTAAACCAGTGAATGCAAGCCTAGTCGTTTCAATCTTTCCTCATTTGACAGTCCCGCCATCCCAGGGATCAATCTCGTGAACCTACGCTGCACTGCCTCAATCACAAGAATGTCCTTCCTCAAATTAGGAGACCAAAACTGTTCACAATACTCCAGATGTGGTCTTACCAGAGCCCTATACAACTGCCGAAGAACCTCTTTACTCCTATACTGAAATCCTCTTGTTATGAAGGCCAACATTCCATCAGCTTTCTTCACTGCCTGCTGTACCTGCACGCCAACTTTCCGTGACTGGTGTACAAGGACACTCAGGTCTCGCTCTTACCTAACCTAACCCCATTGAGATAATAATCTGCCCCCTTGTTTTTGACGCCAAAGTGGATAATCTCACATTTATCTATATTATACTGCATCTGCCACGCATCTGCCCACTCAATCAACCTGTCTACGTCACCCTGCAATCCCCTAACATCCTCTTCACAGTTCACACTGCCATCCAACTTTGTGTCATCCGGAACTTGGCAGTGTTGCTCCTAATTCCCTCTTCCAAATCATTAATATATATGATAAATAGTTGCGGCCCCAACACCGAGCCTTGCGGCACTTCACGCGCCACTGCCTGCCATTTTAAAAAGGACCTGTTCACTTCTACTCTTTGCTTCCTGTCTGCCAACCAATTTTCCATCCATGTCAACACCCTGTCCGCTAATTTTAGTCACCAGTATCCCGTGCGGGACCTTATCAAAGGCTTTCTGAAAGTCTAGATACCCACTGCATCCACTGGCTCCCAATCATCCATTTTACTTGTCACATCCTCAAAAAATTCCAGAAGATTAGTCAAGCATGATTTCCCTTTCTTAAATGCATGTTAACTTGGACTAATCCTTTTACTGCTATCCAAATGACCCATTATTACTTCTTTAATAATTGACTCCAGCATCTTTCCCATCACCGAAGTCAGGCTAACTGGTCTGTAATTCCACGTTTCTCTCTCGCTCCTTTTTGAAAAGTGGGATAACAATTAGCAATCTATTGAACACTGGAAAATGATCATCAAGGCGTCCATTGATCATCAATTCTCGAGCCACCTCCCTGAGGACCCTGGGATGCAGACCATTCGGCCCTGGAGATTTATCATCCTTCAGTCCCATTAGCCTACCCAATACTATTTCTCGCCTAATGAAAATTTCTTTCAGTTCCTCTACCCCCTTAGATCATCTGTCCTCCAGTACATCTGGGAGATTGTTTGTGTCTTCCTTAGTGAAGACAGATCCAAAGTATCTGTTCAACTCTTCTGCCGTTTCCTTGTCACCCATAATAATTTCACTCGTGTCTGCCTTCAAGGGACCCACATTTGACTTTGATACTATTTTTCCCTTAACATATCTAAAGAAGCTTTTACTGTCCTTCTTTATACTCCTGACCAGCTTCCCTTCGTACTTCATCTTTTCATCCCGTATTGCCCGTTTTGTTTCATTCTGTTGTCCTATGAATGTTTCCCAATCCTCTGGCTTCTGGCTACTCTTTGCTATGTTATACATCTTTTCTTTTAGTTATATTCTATCCCTAACTTCTCTTGTCAGCCACGGTTGCCTCCTACTCCCCTTAGAATCTTTCTTCCTTTTTGGAATGAAATGATCCTGTGTCTTCCGGAATATGCCCAGAAATTCCTGCCATTGCTGTTCCACCGTCATTCCTGCTAGGATCCCTTTCCAGTCTACCTTGGCCAGCTCCCCTCTCATGCCTTCATAGTCCCCTTTGTTCAACTGCATCGCTGACACTTCCGATTAATTGGGCTTGACCAATATTTTCTTGCTTCATTTGTACCTTGAGCGCCCCTCTCCCCATTTACCGCACCCCACACCCTGCACCCCTCTCCCCGCACCCCGCTCCCCGCACCGCACACCCTTCTCCCCACTCCCAGCACCCCATACCCCACTCCCCTCTCCCCGCTCCCCTTCCCTCTCCCCGCTCCCCGCACCCCACTCCCTGCACCTAACACCCCTCTCCCCGCTCCCCTCTTCTTGCTCCCCTCTCCCCACTCCCCTCTCCCCGCACCTCACTCCCCGCTCCCTGCACCCCACTTTCCTCTCCCCTCTCCCGCATCTCACTCCCTGCACCCCTCTCCCTGCACCCCTCTCCTCGCTCCCCTCTCCCCGCATCTCACTCCCCACTCCCTGCTCCCCTCTCCCCGCACCTCACTCCCCGCACCACTCTCCATGCATCCCTCTCCTCGCTCCCCTCTCCCCGCACCTCACTCCCCGCTCCCCGCACCCCACTTCCTGCTCCCCGCACCCTGCACCCCACTCTCCCCGCTCCCCACTCTCTGCACCCCACTCCCCTCTCCCTGCACCCCTCTCCCCGCATCCCACTTCCCGCACCCTGCACCCCTCTCCCCTCATCCCCGCAGCCCTCTCCCCTCTCCCCGCCCCCCTCTCCCTGCACCCTACACCCTACACCCCGCAGCCCTCTCCCGCTCCCCGCTCCCTGCACCCCACTCCCCGATCCCTGCACCCTGCACCCCGCAGCCCTCTCCCCTCTCCCCGCTCCCCGCTCCCTGCACCCCACTCCCCGATCCCCGCACCCTGCACCCCGCAGCCCTCTCCCCTCGATAAAATAGAAGAAAAGCATCCCCGGGATAATTGGTCAATGCAAATACTTCCCTTTGTGATCATCACTTCTGAGTCCAATTTATTTCCTATCTAAACATAATTAGTCCAATTAGTCGTGTTTCATTAATTTTTATAGGGAAACTGTCTGCAGTGTTGAGATTGGATGAGTTGTGGGCCTATTGGTTAAGATCACAATTTGAAAACCGTCCCTTTTGATAAGATTACTTTTCAGGCTATTTTGAGGAAGCCAAGTGTGATGGTTTAATATGATCCTTGCATTTCCCCTAGAATCTATTGTGCAGTGACAATCATGCCCACTCTGCTTTAGATGGACTGAATCCAGGTGTCAATACAGGGAGCAGCAGTACTGCACTGGGAGAAGGCATTTGCAGTGGAACCTGGTGGTGTGGCAGACAATGTTTAGATGCAGATCAACCTGAAGAAATGCCATCTGTCCAATCCCTTCACAGATGCTGCCTGACTGGCTGAATTCCTCCAGCACTTTGTGTTTTGAAAACAAAAGCCCATCACGGGTAGGAAGGAATTGTAGATACTGGTTTACACCAAAGATGGAAATAAAATAAAATGCTAGAGTAACTCAGCAGGTCAGGCAGAATCTCTGGAGAGAAGGAATGGGTGACGTTTCGGGTCGAGACTCTTCTTCAGACGAAGACGGGTCTCGACTCAAAACGTCGCCCATTCCTTCTTTCCAGAGATGCCGCATGTCCTGCTGAGTTACTCCAGCATTTTATGTCTATCTGAGGCAATTATTGGTCAATTTAAATGATTTGAAATTGGTGGAATGCTTTTTCTATGTAATTAGACCCTTAGTTTAGTTTAATAGTGCAATGGGGTCAAGGAAACAGCGTTCACGTTGCGGCCCTGTTTCCACTAATCTTTCCACCACCACGCACAAGAAGCGCAAGACACCATTGTTTGCAGATGCCGAGAAATGTGTTCAGTTCTGGCTGAACAATTTCAAATCTTGTGATGTGGACTTGATAAGAAGAAGAAGAAGAATAGTTCAATGGTTCCTTTATTATCACGTACCAAGGTACAATAGGATTATTTTTGCATACAGATCAGTAAGATTATTGCGGTACATACTGTAAGTACAAATCCCTGGTTAAGCACATAATGCATAGAAACAGCCCACTGAATCTAAATGCAATAGTCATCAGGTATTAGCACCATTTCACAGTCCCAACTGCAGCTGGCCATAAAGGTGTGACGTTTCGGATTGCGTCAGAAAAAGGGTCTCGACTCAAAACGTCACCTATTCCTTTTCTCCAGAGATGTGAGCCTGACCTGCTGAGTTACTCCAGCATTTTGTGTCTATAAAAACCCATCTGCCCTTGCTACAGTCAGGCTTGTGTCTTTTGAAGTATGTCTTAATGACAATGTTTCACAGACTTAATAGCATGTTCTCACATTCCCATATACTGGGTGAAGATGTGGTTGTTTGTGTCTGGAAGTTGCTCTGTGTGATGTTTAGAATTCTGACAAGAATGTTGGCTGTTCCTCTGGCCTTATTATTCTTCAGTTGGTCGATGAATCTTTTCTGAAATGAGGGGCATTTTTTTCAGAGGGTGGTATGTGCATGGAATGAGCAGCCAGAGGAAGTGGTAGAGGCACATACATTCATATCATTTAAAATACATTTGGACAGGTACATGGATAGAAACGATTTAGACTTACAGTATATGGGTCAAACGCAGGTAAATGGGACAGGCATCTTAGTCAGCATGGACATTTGGCCAATGGTCCTGTTTCCATGTTGTAGCATTCTATGATCTCTTGTCTGGCCTGTTAGTCGCCTCCTCCATGGAGAGGCGACTTTTTCCAGGTCGCCTCCCCCGTGGCCTAACATCAAGGATCGGCGCGGCCTTTCCCGGAGACGTGCCCGGGGCTTCAGCGGCGGGCGCAGCGTGGACTCTCGGCGTGGAGCGGGTGAACCCTCGCTGGGGCTCGCTGGAGGGGAGCGCTCCGTTTCGCTGGCCCGGGGCTGCCGGCAGCCTGAAGTCGCAGCCTGAAGCCGCGGTCTGCAGAGCTCCAGCTGGCACGGCGTCGTGGGGGACCTGGGGGAAGAAGAAGCCATCACTGCCGGCCCGCGGCCAACTTCTACCGCGGGGCCGGCATGGACTTACCATCACCCCTGGAGGGGAGCTTCGACCGCCGGCCCTGCAGTCTACGGTGCTTCTGGCTGCGGCGGGGACTTAAATCTTGACCGCCGGCCTGCGGTCTACACCATGTTAAAGCCGCGGTCTC
Organism: Amblyraja radiata; assembly: GCF_010909765.2. Classification (NCBI taxonomy): domain Eukaryota; kingdom Metazoa; phylum Chordata; class Chondrichthyes; order Rajiformes; family Rajidae; genus Amblyraja; species Amblyraja radiata. Next base: position 82,629,587 of record NC_045957.1, read on the forward strand.
CGGTGAGGAAGAGCCGATACGGGACTGACTGGACTCTGGTCCGGTCCACGGGGGGGAAATGGAGGAGGACTGGCCACATTTTTGTGCCTTCCACCACAGTGATGAATGCTGTGGTGGATGTTTGTGTTACATTTTGTGTGTTCTTTATTATTGTATCGCTGCTGACAACCCAAGGGGCGGGGCGCTACTCTGTGAGCGACTCGCGGCGCGCTGCTCCCGTATGTTTGTATGTGGAGCCACGTCAAAGAGGATTTTCTGTTGCGACAGACAATAAAGTTTTCTGAATCTGAATCTGAAAACATAGAACAGTACAGCACTGGAACAGGACATTTGGCCCACAATGTCTGTACCAAACATGATACCAAGTTAAAATATTTTCCCCTGTGTGCATGGGGTCCATATTCCTCCATTCTCTGCATATCCATGTGTTTATCAAATAGCCTCTTAAAAGCCCACCCACTACAGCATTTTCTTGTTTTTCCATTAATGTTTAAATACCTATCAATACCTGTCTTCGTGCAGTACACACATTTAAGCTGCACACCTCCTCGGTTGTAATATCCGCTGTCCTCAAGACACTTCCATTAACTCTCCCGAGTTCCCTAGTCTTCACATCTTTCGCCACAGTAAACGCAGAGGAGAAATGCATGTTAACCCTGTGCCTCAGGGTTTGGTGCTGGGCCCATTACGGTTTGTCATCTATATCAATGATTTGGATGAGAACACACATGGCAAGATTAGCAAGTTTGCTGGTGATACAAAAGTGGGTGGTTTTGCAGATAGTGAAGATGGTTGTGAAAAATTACAGCAGGATCTTGATCAATTGGCCAGGTGGGCTGAGAAATATTTGATGGAATTTAATGCAGAGAAATATGTGGTGTTGCATTTTGGGAAGTCTAACATGGGCAGGACCTACACAGTGAATGGTAGGGCTGTGGGAAGTACTGTAGAACAGGGAGATCTAGGAGTGCATGATTCCTTGAAGGTGGAGCCGCAGGCAGATCAGGTAGTCAAAAAGGCCAAAGTATTGAGTATAGAAGCTGAGAGGACATGTTACAGTTGTATAAGACATTGGTGAGGCCGCTTTTAGCGTATTGTGTTCAGTTCTGGGCACCGTGTTATAGGAAAGATGTTGTCAAGCAGGAAAGGGTTCAGAGAAGATTTACGAGGATGTTGCCAGGACTAGAGGGTGTGAGCTATAGGGAGAGGTTAAGTAGGCTGGGTCTCTATTCCTTGGAGTGCAGATGAGGCCAGTTTTCTTTATCACATTACTTTTCTGCATATCTTTCATTCATTGTTCTTTATCTCTCTACATTATCATCTATATCTCTCCTTTCCCTTATCTCTAACTAGTCTTAAAAAGGGTCTTGAACCGAAACATCACCCATTCCTTCTCTCCAGAGATGCTGCCTGAGTTACTCCAGCTTTTTGTGTCTATTTGTGGTTTAAACCAGCATCTGCAGTTCCTTCCTACACTTGCCCATCTCGTTTGTCTCCACACAGAGATGACCGCTTTGGGTTTCTAAAGGGCCCTATTCCCTCTCTTGTCACCCTCTTTTCCTTAATGTAATTGTAAAATCAGTGAATTGCTGTAACCCATGCATTCCTTCCATAAACTATGTCAGTGTCGTTTTTTGTTGTAAATGAGCCTTGAAATGTCCAGGTAGCTGTTTCATTTTGTTTGAGGCATGGTGGAATTTCCAATGCAAGTTCACTGTATATTTGTGGTTCCTGCTTCTAGATCCCCTGATCAATCTCATCAAACCAATTCTGGATCATGGTGCTATTTATAACAGACTTTGTGGGTGTTCAAATATAGTGAATACTCAGCAGCTCCTACAGGTTAGGAGTAATTATGTTACCTGTCTGGCACTCTCTGAGGAAAGTTACCCTTGGACAGTCCGTGAGACCTTCAACACTGAATGTATTATAGCAGCATTTCAGCTGCAACCATTAGTTTGAGAACAGGTTGATAGACAATAGAATAGTAGAATAGAATAGTTTCTTTATTTAGGTATGTTGCAAAGCCTACCTGAAGCGTCGTTGAAAATCTGCCGTTGTGGGTGTGCGCGATTTTGGCGCCGTTTAGAGGGGGCGGGTTTAAAACGCGATTTTCTCTAAGCTGTTCCAATCGAAAATGTTCAGCCTAGTTAATTATTAACGAAAAATCGCTGGAAGACCCCGTCGCAAAAGCTATTATTAGGTTTAAAGGCCTTGAATAATAGTTATAGTAGTTTAAAAATCAATCTCTAAACCCGCGACAGCCAGCAACCGCAGGGTCTCATAAAGCAAACAACTGAAGTTAGGTTGTATATTTTTACATTAAAAAGGGCTTCTAAAGATCCCTTTATACTAAGTTTAATATTGCGAGTAGCTCAATTTGGGCCCATTATATCCTGCAGTATTTTTCTCGGCATTTGGGGCACAAAACTACCGCAATGTGAACGTTCTAAACCAGCGCGTTCCACAGGGACCCACTGGAAAGCTGATTTAAATGGGCATTTATTTACAGCAATTAAACACTAAATTCCTTCCATTTGGCCTATAAATTAATGTAAATGAGATTTAAAAATCATGTTTTATTGTGAATTATTTGTGAATATTATTTGGACATTTAGGCTATTTAAAAATGTTAATCATTTATTAAGAAATGGATAGATGTTTAGATCTAGTAATTGAAGTCTGAAATTAGCTACAATTAGGTAACTAACTAATTATATGCTTTAATTTCAGGTCATCCAAGTAAGATTATTTTATATTTGTTTCAGAATGCTTCAATCTATGATAACTGAAAATTTCATTCAGTTCTCTTAATTTTTAAGAAAGTTATGGGCTTTTGACGGTTCACGATCACAGCTTTTTTGTTATGTCCATAGAAAATCAATAGGGAACAAGATGCTCATTTCCCAGTATGAAAATGGCCATAACTTTTTAAATACTTGAGATATGAAAGTGAATTAGGTGTCAAATTAAACTTATTTTTATGCTTTATCTGATGGGATAAATTACAGACTTGATTTTTAAAATCTCAAAATTTTGTAACATTGCTACTTTATTGTCATTGTAACATGAACCATGTACAACGAAATTGTAAAATGTCAGCCAGTCAGTGCACCATTCAAACATTTCTAAAAGCTAACGATACATACAAGGTAAAATATTTAAAAAAGATAAACAACTAAAATAAATATCATAAAAATAGCACGCATAAACACCCAGCCCTACATCCTTCTGTCGATTTCACAGTCTCTTAGTATGTATCGCCCCTGCATTCCTTGGCGGCTACATTTAGTGCCTTTATAGCAGTGGGGTAAAAACTGTTTTTAAGTCTGTTTGTCCTTGTCCTTGTAGATCTGTACCGTCTGCCTGACGGTAACAGTTCAAACAGGGAGTGTCCGGGGTGGGAAATGTCCTTTATAATACTCTGGGATTTTTTGATGCAGCGGGAACTGTGTAAGTCCAAGGTAAGGAGAGGGCAGCCGACAATCCTCTGGGCGTTGTCAATGGCCCTCTGGAGCGCTTTCCTCTGAGCCGCTGTGCAGCTGGTGTACCATACGCATACACAGTATGTTAGGATGCTCTCAATGGAGCACCGATAAAAGGACAGCAGCAGTCTCTGAGTGATGTTATTCTTCCTGAGCACCCTCAGGAAGTGCAGTCTCTGCTGGACCTTTTTCAGCAGCGCAGAGGTGTTCACGCTCCACGTCAGGTCCTCCTCAATATGGATTCCCAGGAAGCGGAAATCCGCCACCCTCTCCACACAGTCCCCTCTGATAATTAATGGTACCATGTCCGTTTTATTCTTCCTGAAGTCTATTATTATCTCCTTGGTCTTTAAGGTGTTGAGGAGCAGGTTATTTTCTCCACACCACACTGTCAGCTGCTCCACCTCATCCCGGTAGGCGTACTCGTCCCCCCCGGAGATGAGTCCCACCACCGTAGTGTCATCCGCAAATTTGACAATGGTGTTGCTGTGGTGGGCGGGGGTGCAGTCATGTGTGTAGATGGTGTAGAGCAGGGGGCTCAGCACGCAGCCCTGTGGAGAGCCGGTACTGAGGCTGAGGGCCGTGGATGTGTGATGGCCCACTCTGACTCCCTGGCTGCGACCCGACAGGAAGCTGTTTATCCACATGCAGGTGGAGTGTGGAAGTCCCAAGTCCCCCAGTTTGTCCACCAGTTTGTGGGGAAGGATGGTATTAAAGGCAGAGCTGTAGTCCACAAAGAGCATCCGCACGTAGCTCCCCCGCTGCTCCAGGTGGGACAGTGCAGCATGGAGAGCTGTGGCTACAGCGTCCTCTGTAGATCTATTCGCTCTGTACGCAAACTGGTGGGGGTCAAAGCTTCGGGGCAGGAGTGATGTGATGTGACCCCGGACCAGTTTTTCAAAACACTTCATCACCACTGGTGTGAGTGCGACTGGCCGGTAGTCGTTGAGGCTGGAAATGTGGGGTTTTTTGGGCAAGGGGACTATGGTTGCGGACTTCAGACAGGGTGGAACAGTGGACTGGGCCAGAGACTGGTTGAAAATCCTCGTACAGACTCCAGCCAGCTGGTCAGCGCAGTCCTTCAGCACGCGTCCAGAGACGCCGTCGGGTCCAGTAGTCTTCCTTGGATTGATGGCCCGCAGCGTGCGCCTCACCTCATGCTCCTCTATCTTGAGGGTTAGGCTGCTGTGGACCATGTGGTGTGATGTGGCTGTCTCGGGTGGCTCCACTTCAAAGCGAGCAAAGAAGAGGTTCAGCTCCTCTGCCAACGAGGCGTCACCTTCAGCAGCTCCAAGGTTGGTCTTGTAGTTGGTGAGATACTGGATCCCCTGCCACACCTGCCTGCTGTTGTTGCTGTCCAGGTGGTCCTCTATCTTCCTCCTGTAGTCTGATTTGGCCTCTCTGATGCCTCTCTTCAGGTTAGCTCGGGCCGTGCTGTATAAAGCCCTATCGCCAGACCTAAAAGCGGTGTTCCTCTCTTTTAACAGCTGCTGGACCTCCCGGGTCATCCAGGGCTTCTGGTTGGGGTAGACCCGGATGCGTTTGTCCACTGTGAGGTGGCAGTGGTTAGTCCAACAGTCTTCAATACCTGTCATCGTCAGTGTGGACATCCATGTGCTCTTTCATTTTGTGCTGATATAACTTTGCAAGTGCCAAGCCCTGGATTAGGGAGATTGACTACAACATGTTTTAAATGTGGTTATGAACTACTTGTAGTCAACTCCACTATCTTCCAATAGAGTTCAATGATTAGTATGATGTCTGCTGGAATCATAGAATCAAGGAGTCAATGTTCTGGCACTGTCCAATACCATTCAGCACTTCACAATCTGTGCCTGCTCTCTGTCTACCAATCCAGTCATTCAGATCACTTTACTCTTACCCTAAATTGATAAGTGTTCACATAATATACAGGGATAAAATTACTAGCTCTTCATAAACAGTTAATGACATGCCAGTTTTGACATGATTTCCCTGGAAAAGTGCCATAATCTCAAGTGCAAATTGTGGCCATCATCACATTTGCACTAAATGTTTTAATCTTTATCCCTTATCTATGCACTATGGATGGCTTGATAGTAGTCACATATCGTCTTTTCTTTGACTGGATGGCATGCGAATAAAAGTTTTCCACTGTACTTTGCAGGGGCAGAAATCGCTATCAAAACATGGGGGGGGACACAATTTATTGGTGGCCACATACGTACAAACACACATGTGAGGCTTCAGAGGCCTTGGCCATGGGGCCCGTGGACGGTAACATCGGGAGCTGACCTGGTTGGTGACCGACTGCAAACTCCAGCAACAGCAGCTTTGTCCGCCCCGAATCATGGGGCTTCAATCGGCCCATTCGTGGGGCCTTTGATTGCCCGGCGTGGCTGAAAACTGGCCGCGGGATCTTTCATCGCCCAATATGAGGGCTTCAACATCGGGAGCCTCGATCACCTCATGCAGCAATTTGACCGCGGGGTGATGGAAGATCCTGCGGCCAATTTTATGCCGCACCGGGCGATGAAAGGCCCCACGAATGGGCCGATTCAAGCTCCGCCCTATGATCTTTGCTCCACCAGGACGTCTCCCTCCTCCAATCACCACTCTCTATCCTCAGTCCCACCCCCCAAACTTCCGCCTCAATCATCACGCTGAATCATCATGTCCCAACCCCCTCCACCCACTGCCTGCTGACCGACTTCTCTCTCGTCCAATCGGCGCCCTCGATCATCAGTCCCATCCCCACTGTCTCGCGGAAAGCGGAGATTTTTAATAGATTTATTTTTCACCGAATTTCTAAATCTGGATTACAAAACATGGGGGGATTGTCCCCCACCTCTCAAAACATGGAGGGGATGTGTCTCCCTGTCGTCGTTCCCCCCCCCCCCCCCCCCCCCCCCAGCCCCTGGATTTCTGCCCATGGTACTTTGGTGCATGTGACAATAATAAACTAAACAAAACAAGAAATGCTCTTTGTGAAGCGATCCAGGTGTTATTTTATCCAGGATTTTTATACCCGCCAGAATAGATTTATGAATACAGCAGTTTAAGTGACTGGAGTCAAAAATTGTGAAGTGAAGTGAGTATATGGCCTACCCTACTCTTCTGCCTCTCAAGTTACAGAATATGTAATGATCATTTTTGACTACTTCACAATTAAAAAGTCAGTCTGCTCCAAAAGTCTGTGTGCTGATAAAAGTAACAGCAGTTTGCTGTAAAATGGAAATGTTTTAAAGCTCAGACTTCTGACTCTGGCAGTTATCCAACAGAGCAACTAATCAGCAAGACCAGCCACACTACTCTGTCTGGTCCCAACTGCATTTGGTATTCTGCATGAACTCCTCGTGTGAATATAGTGGGGTGGAATATCCTACCACATACGTGGCATATCAGCACACTACAGTCATAATTTAGAGACAAAGACAGCCACTATAAGTAATTGGGCAAACACAAAGTAAAATGTCTATTGGTGAAAAAGTATTTCTGTGTGGTATATTTTTTGGAGGAAAACAATGATGAGAGATAAAGTACAGCGCCAAGCAAGACAAGGGCTGCCTTTCAACCATTTGATGAATTGAGTCTAAGTGTTGTCTGGGTAAGTGCATTGAGGATTACTGTGGCATTCCAGAGTGCTCGCTCAAAAGCAGAACCGTTCTTCATTTCTGGCACCTGCAGAAACCGTTTGCAAATTACAAAGGCTGCCAAAGTTGCCCTTCACTGGATAAATAGTCAAATCATGTATTCCTGCCATCCCCATACCTCTTCAATGCAGCTGTAATGCTGCAAAAGGCACAAAGTGTACTGATACAATTAATAGTATTAACAATGACCAGTGTTCCAGTGGAAGAGGAATTTGGAGAAGTAACCACATGTTTTAAGATTGCTTTGTGTTAGGGAGAATGGACCTTGTGGGAAGGTGCTAAATTGGAGTGAGGCAAACTCTATTGTTATTAGGTAGGAGCTTGGGAAAGTAGACTGAGAGCACTTGGTATTGGGTAAGTCTACATTTGACGTGCAAGTTGTTTAAAGGCCAGTTGACCAATATTCAGAATCGGCATGTTCCAGTCAGGAGGATGGATAAAGATGGCAAAGTAAAGGAACCTAGGATGACCAGAGAGATTGTAAATTTAGTCAAAAGAATGCAGTAAATCCAAAGGGTTTCTACAGCTATATTAATAGCAAAAGGATAACGAGGGATAAAATTGGTCCATTGGAGAAACAGAGTGGGCAGCTATCTGCAGAGCCAAAAGAGATGGGGGAGATATTGAACAATTTCTTTTCTTCGGTATTCACCAAGGAGAAGGATATTGAATTATGTGAGGTAAGGGAAACGAGTAGAGTAGTTATGGATACTATGAGTTTCAAAGTAAAAGAAGTACTGACACTTTTGAAAAATATAAAAGTGGATAAGTCTCCAGGTCCTGACAGGATATTCCCTAGGACATTGAGGGAAGTTAGTGTAGAAATAGCCGGGGCTATGACAGAAATATTTCAAATGTCATTAGAAACGGGAATAGTCCCCGAGGATTGGCGTACTGCGCATGTTGTTCCATTGTTTAAAAAGGGTTCTAAGAGTAAACCTAGCAATTATAGACCTGTTAGTTTGACTTCAGTGGTGGGCAAATTAATGGAAAAGATACTTAGAGATAATATATATAAGCATCTGGATAAACAGGGTCTGATTAGGAACAGTCAACATGGATTTGTGCCTGGAAGGTCATGTTTGACTAATCTTGAATATTTTGAAGAGGTTACTAGGGAAATTGACGAGGGTAAAGCAGTGGATGTTGTCTATATGGACTTTAGTAAGGCCTTTGACAAGGTTCCTCATGGAAGGTTGGTTAAGAAGGTTAAACTGTTGGGTATAAATGCCAGAATAGCAAGATGGATTCAGCAGTGGCTGAATGGGAGAAGCCAGAGGGTAATGGTGGATGGCTGTTTGTCAGGTTGGAGGCAGGTGACTAGTGGGGTGCCTCAGGGATCTGTGTTGGGTCCTTTGTTGTTTGTCATGTACATCAATGATCTGGATGAAGGGGTGGTAAATTGGATTAGTAAGTATGCAGATGATACCAAGATAGGGGGTGTTGTGGATAATGAAGAGGATTTCCAAAGTCTACAGAGTGATTTAGGCCATTTGGAAAAATGGGCTGAAAGATGGCAGATGGAGTTTAATGCTGATAAATGTGAGGTGTTACACCTTGGCAGGACAAATCAAAATAGGACGTACATGATAAATGGTAGGGAATTGAAGAATACAGTTGAACAGACGGATCTGGGAATAACCGTGCATAGTTCCTTGAAGGTGGAATCTCATATAGATAGGGTGGTAAAGAAAGCTTTTGGTATGCTAGCCTTTATAAATCAGAGCATTGAGTATAGAAGCTGGGATGTAATGTTAAAATTGTACAAGGCATTGGTGAGACCAAATCTGGAGTATGGTGTACAATTTTGGTCGCCCAATTATAGGAAGGCTGTCAACAAAATAGAGAGAGTACAGAGGAGATTTACTAGAATGTTGCCTGGGTTTCAACAACTAAGTTACAGAGATAGGTTGAATAAGTTAGGTCTTTATTCTCTGGAGCGCAGAAGGTTAAGGGGGGACTTGATAGAGGTCTTTAAAATGATGAGAGGGATAGACAGAGTTGATGTGATCAAGCTTTTCCCTTTGAGAATAGGGAAGATTCAAACAAGAGGACATGACTTCAGAATTAAGGGACAGAAGTTTAGGGGTAACATGAGGGGGAACTTCTTTACTCAGAGAGTGGTAGCGGTGTGGAATGAGCTTCCAGTGGAAGTGGTGGCGGCAGGTTCGTTGGTATCATTTAAAAATAAATTGGATAGGCATATGGATGAGAAGGGAATGGAGGGTTATGGTATGAGTGCAGGCAGGTGGGACTAAGGGAAAAAAGTTGTTCGGCACGGACTTGTAGGGCCGAGATGGCCTGTTTCCGTGCTGTAATTGTTATATGGTTATATGGTTAAAAAGGAAATGCAAACAAGGTTTAAGAGGCTGCAATCAGACAGGACCTTTGAGGAATATAAAGAAAGGAGGAAAAAACTTGAGAGAATTATTAGAAGGGCCAAAAGGGGCCACAAAATAGTTTTGGCAGGTTGGATTAAAGACAAGCACAAGTTTGTTATACCTATATTAAAATCAAGAGGCAGGGAGAAGGTAGGACCAGTCAAGGGTAAAGGACAGAAATTAAGGGGGTATAGGAAAGGGAACAAGTACTTTGTATATGTTTTCACCAAGGAAACGGACAGGAAGGACATGAAATATATTCCCCTTTGATCTCCCAATTGTACGAGTTTGGCTTGATGGTATTAAATTTATTATTGTCATGTAGTATTATTTGATTGGATAGAATACAAAACAAAGATTATCACTGTACCTCGGTGTACAGTGTCAAACCTAAAATTAAACCTAGTTTTCTCTTCTACCTATCTCCTGAGTTCAGTCTGGACCTGTTCAGGCAGAATACAACTGATCAATGCTCACAGAGCACATAACCCAGAACTGTTCTAAACATCTTTGATGCAGCACATATAATATAATACTGATAAACCCACTGCAAACCATGATGTTGTATGAGAATACTGAAGATTATGAGATGTGAAACATTAAAAATTATTCTACACTGGTATGATCTATATTTTCCACAACTTACATGGACCTTCCTCTTAACTGCCTATGACTTCCACTAATGCATATTTCTGTCTGACTCTGTATGCGTCTCACTTCAGCAATGGTCTGGAGAGTCATTGCTGATCATGATCAGAAATGTCCTTGCAAACTACCTCTGAACATTGAATATTACATGCTTTAAAGTTAAATTGTTTTGAACATATCTCATCTATCTGGATATGTACACCATTTATCCAGTCCTCTGGCTGCACGTTGACATAGTTTGATCTACTCCTTTATTTATTATTCATAAATCACATTAATGGTGATTTGATTGATGTAAATTCTCCCTGGATCACACCATCCTCATCCCATGTACTTGCTGTATCAATGAACTGCTTAGGGTTGGAAAATTTGACATTCAACCATTAGCATAACTAAAATGACTTGATAGGGAAGAGCCTATGCTTAATCAGCATTCTGAAAAGTTGATAGATGGGTTTTTCTTTCATGACAATCCAAATATTAACCACTTTCAGAGGCTGTTGGTGACAGAATCTCATTGTCAGTGACATCTTACTTGTTGACTTTCACATCCTTCTTTAAACCTTGAGTGGTCCAGGGAAGGTGGTGTATTTGAGCAAACAAGTTCTTCACTATTTCCTCACTTACATCCTGTTTGCAAAATTCGGCGCAGATCCCTTTGGTCGCTCTCGGCATGCAGAACTAGAGCTTTTGATCCATTTTTACAATTAACTATAAGTTATTATGAATTGAACGCACCTGCTGAAAATCTTTGACCACGCAATGTGTTGTAATTGAGTCATAACAATAGAGGAAATGTTGATGTAAAATATATAAAATTATAGAAATATCAGGACATCAGGCATGATTTGTGACGATTTGGTGTCTAAATGGCTTAATTCACTGAACTTTGAACCATCCTACTATTAATTAGAGAGAGTTCTGAGCTATTATCTCTATCTCATTGCAAACCCTCAGACTATCTGTGTTCAGATTTCACTGACTTTATCTTACACTAAACATTATTCATGTTATTCCCTTTATAATGTATTTGTACACTGTGGATGATCATGTATTGTCTTTCCACCGATTGGTTAGCATGCACAAAAGCTTTTCACTGTACCTTCAACACGTACCTTCAAACTAAACTCAAACTCATTAGTACAGATGCTAAAATTTATTAAAGTGAATTACTCGAAAAAACCTGAACAACATTTGTCTGCCTTCTCCAGTAGGATGTTCCTACAGGAGGATGGGCTTGTCACAGTGAATGTGGATGAAATTATTATTCCCTTGATTTTTAAATTAGCCAGACAGATTAGTTGGGAAATAATAGTAGATGAACATCAGTACTTAGAAAGATCACAGTGACAGAGAGACGTCCAAGCAATCAATAGAATCAGGGTATGGACAGCACATACCGCAGAGATAGAACTGAAAGAAATATAGCAGGGGGAGTGGACAACACAGGGCATAGGAGATATAGCTTCAGCCTCGTAACTCATAGGTTCAATCCTGACCTCCAGTGCTCTCTGTGTGGAGTTTGTACATTCTTTCTGTGGCTATGTGGATTTCCCCAGGTGCTCCAATTTCCTCCCATGTCCTAAAGGCGTGCAGATTAGTGGGTTGCCTGATTACTGAAAAAAGTCCGAAGAAGTTGTCCCAACCTAACACACTGCCTATCCTTCATCTCCAGAGATGCTCCCTGACCTGCTGAGTAACTCCAGCACTTTGTGTCTGTAGTGGCCATTTGGCTTATTTTGTGTGTCATTAATCATGTCACGTGTCTTTAAATTTTTGACTGCCCGTAATAATGTGGGTGGGATTTATGACATATTTTAGGGCGTGTTTGGAACTAGGTTTCTTGCACAAAAGTTTAGTTTTTAGTTTAGTTTTTGGACTTGCATGAGGAAGGCATCCCCTTTGATCATGTGATGTTTAATTGAGAAATGAGGAGTTTTCTAATGTTTAAGCGATATGCTGGAGTTTGACGAAGATTAAAGTGTACGAGTCGGAGTGTAAGGTTGGATGTACCTTATTGTTTTTCATCAACAATAAAGAATCTATTAACCAAAAGACTGCGTTATGAAGATTTATCTGTGAAGAAGCTCTGAAGGTCTCACGGAGAGCTCACATGCGTATTTCGACATTCTCCTTAATCATGTAGTCTAATTTAGTGGGTGGAGGGAGTAATCTCTTGAACGATATAAAAATCTGCCGCTATAGTGTCTATCTTTGGTATAAACTGGCATCTGCTGTTCTTTGTCCATACTGAAAATTACACCTGGTCAGGAACTAAGTGAACCTCATGGACAAATGAGGGAGAAAATAGGTCAGAGGAAAGTAAGAAATGGAATGTGATTCCTCTGAGAGCTAGCAATGACTGTATATGCAGATGGGTCTCCTTCTATGTTGTAAGGAAATAGATAAATAATTGCATTATGCATAGAAATCTAGTCCTAATGTTTGTCAAACGGAATAGAGTCATAGAGTCACACGGAAAGAGGCTGATTGCCCCAACTTGCCCACACCAATCAATCTACACTAGTCCCACCCTCCTTCATTTGGCCCATATCTCTCTAAACCTAAGATAGACACAAAATGGTCGGTGGGGGGCGCTGCAAGGCGGCAGCCCTGCCAGTAGCGTGTTAGTTTTTTCGACTTTTTTAATTTTTTGGTGTGTTTTAATGTGTGTTTTTGGTGTCCCTCTGTGTGCCTTGTGTGGGGGGGGGGGGGTTAGGGGGAAACCGTTTCTGTCGCAACCTCCACGGAGAGCCAACTTTTTCCATGTCGCCTCTCCCGTGGCCTAACATCGAGGAATGGGCGGCCTTTCATGGAGACTCTCGTTGCGGAGCGGGCAAGCCCTCATCAGGGGTCGCCTGAGCGGAGCACTCCGTTCGCTGGCCCACGGCAGCTTGAAGCCACGGTCTGCAGAGCTCCAGCAGCCTGGGGTCCATTGTTGGGGACCCAGGAGGAGAAGAGCCTACTTCTACCGCGGGCGTGGCGGGGACTTACCATCAGGAGCGGGATCCCTCGCCGGGGACCCCTGGAAGGGAGCTCCGACCGCCGGCCCTGCGGTCTGCGGTGCTTCTGGCTGCAGCATGGTGGAGACTTTAGATCTTCGACCGCCGGCCTGATGCCTACACCAACCTGAAGCCGCGGTCTCTGGTGGGGAGGCAACGATTCAGGACTTACCTGGAGTTTATCTGGACTTTGCCTTGTCTGAACTTCTGGACGCCCGCAGCGGCGGCTGTGGAGGGTTTAGGTCCCTACCACGGGGGAAAATGGAGGATGACTGGCCAAATTTTGTGCCTTCCACCACAGTGATGAATGCTGTGGTGGATGTTTGTGTTAAAACATTTTATTGAGTCTTTGTGTGTTCTTTTTGATTGTACCGCTGCTGGCAAATGCATTTCACTTGCACTTTATGATTGATATTGATATTGAAATGCTGGAGTAACTCAGCGGGTCAGGTAGCATCTCTGGAGAGAAGGAATGGGTGATGTTTTGGGTCAAGACCCCCTTTAAACCCATCCTATCCATGTATCTGCCTAAATGTTTCTTAATCATTGCGATAGTATCTGCAAAATATAAGGCAATACGAGAATATTTATATTTGGGGATAAAGTAAGTTGAAGTAGAAAAGGAGGCTTCTATGGGTCATAAATATCCCAGTTGGGATTAGTGAATTAATTGCTTTATTTTATAAAATAATTCAGGCGTTGATCAGAAGTAGAAGTGTTTTGACTTAACTGTTCTCTATCACAATTCTGTTTTCTGGTGAAATTGGGAGATCAGCATTGAGAGTCACTTATGACAGATAGTTAACCAGCTATTAATACCAAGTTGGAGACAATCAAAGTGTTGTATCATTGAAAGAGCCAGAAAAGATCCATGAACAGCAAGGGAGATGCTAAAGATTGCATAAATATTCCCACGGATGGCTTTGAATATGACTAAAACCATCAACAGATGAACAGAGAGATTCACCATAGAAATAGGCCCTTACCAACCAACAACCACCCATTTGCACAAATACAATGTTTTTATTTTCCCCATGTTCCGATCAATTCACTCCATGTTCCACCACACACCAACCCTCACTAGGGATAATTTGTAATGGCCAATTAACCCACTAACCGACTTGTCTGCATGATGGTGAAGGAAACCCATGATGCATTCACAGAGAGAACATGCAAAAGCAGAAATCATCGGTGGTCAGGATTAAACCTGCATCTTTTGTGCAGCGAGGCAGCAGTTCTCCTGGCTGTGCCACAGAGCTGCTTAATGTTGAGCCTGAAATACTGGGCCTGAAATTAAAAGGAGAGGGATATACTCTCCACTGAGACACAAAACAATTATGTTTTCTCCCTCCTGTGCAAGGGTTCATCTCTGCGAAAATCACAATCCTGCAACTAGACTTGATTAATTTTCTTGAATCGCTTTAAGCAGATTTCCTGTAACTAACTTCTCGTTTGTTTCATATCCCTACACAATTCCACTGACAGCACTGACATTTCTCCAAGTGAAGTTGCAGTCCTATGGAGAAACGAGATGCTGGACTCTTGAGCAAAAACAGACTGCTGGCAGAACTCAATGTGTCAGGGAGATTCTATAGATGGGCTCAGATGGATCAGTCTGGAGAAGGGTCCCAACCTCAAACGTTGTCTGTCCAATTCTCTCCGCAGATGCTGCCTGACCCGCTGGGTTCCACCAGCACTCTCCTTATTGTAGCTGCAATAATATTCATTATCTTCCTTAATACTCATCCAAGAATAGAAAATAATTTACTTCATTTCACAGCAACAATTAATATACCAGTTAAAATACTACCTGTTTCATTCTCTTTAATTAAATGTTACAGTGTACTTGTCCTCTCATGAAAGCTGAAAGGATCAGTCATTGGAGCTTTTGCCTGCCGACCAGTCCTGAGGTATTGATCTCCATAAATGGACCTTTTAACCACTAATTGTCCAGATTTAAAATGTGAATTTCTGAAACCATCAACTTCTTGTCATATTGGATAGGAGAGAGTAGGGAAAGGAATGGAAGACAACCCATTCCAATGTGTTGTGTACTTTAGTTTCAGGTGTAGCAAATGCAGCCAAATACCTTCAACTTTTGCACTTTTAATCAAATAAACACATACCAAGCATTTCACAGTAGCATCATCAGACAAAACAAAAATGATTCCAAGGCACTGGCATTATGCCACAGAGGCAGATTGCTTCAAGGCCAGTGTTATTATATTACCAGAATGAATAGGCCATTATTGGTATTGGCTCAAGAATATTATTTATACTTGCCGCACACTCTGTATTAGAACATAGAACAGGACAACACAGGAACAGGACCTCCGGCCCACAATGTCCTGACTAACATGATGCCAAATTAAATTAATCCCTTCTGTCTGCATATGATCCATATTTCTCCATTCCCTGCCCATTAAGTGCCTATCAAAAAGCCGCTCAAAGACCACTATCGTATCTTTCACACATCACCCTTCGCTGATTGAGGAGATTCGGTATCTCAACGAATACTCTCTTGAACTTCTGCAGGTGTACGGTGGAGAGCTTATTGACTGGCTGCATCACGGCCCGTTTCGGCAACTCAACTGCCCAGGAATGAAGAAGATTGCAAAAAGAGGTAACTGCCAAGACATTCGCAGGTACTAACCTCCCCACCATCGAAGGAATCTACAAGCGTCACGGCCTCAAAAATGGCAGCCAGCATCATCATGAACTATTTTTTTTAATGTTTATTATGGGTATTTTAGAGTACTATGTTTACACATCTGTTGTACTGCTACAAGTAAGAATTTCATTGTTCTGTTTTTGGACATATGACAATATAACACTCTTGACTTGACTTTCTCTTGATTCTTGACAATACATTCCAGGCACTTCCAGTGTAAAAACCCTCCCTCTGCATATCACCTTTAAGCTTTTCCCCACTTCCAGAAACTGCTAATGAGTCAAAGAGCAGCAGATGGGGGGTTTTCTGTCAAGCCTGCCACATGAGCCATTATTAAGGGCACATTACTGCTCTGTGGGGCCTTGAAATTGCTGAACATGCAAGTGTGGATTTTTACTATTTTATATGCATTTCCAGACACCTTAGAATTTATTTGTCCCCAGGTACCTCAGCTATTTTACAGACCACCTAGGAATACAGGAGGGGTAACATGTTCCAGCTCACCTTTATAAACACAGAAATAATCATTAGAATATTTTTTAAAGCAAAAAAAAAAGACGAGTTTAGGTTTGAATTTTAAAACAAGGAATTTTGTAAATGCGTTCCACAGTGAGCAAAACAAATTCTTAACGTATTTCTCAGCTGGGGATCCTTAGCTTAAAATGGATTTTTATGAGGAAAGGTGTCTGATAATTGGAAACATGCAAATAATGCTGTTATTCCAGGATATCAGTAAAATCATGCATATTTACAGCAACATGACATCGAGATTACTAAAAATAGCTGGGTTTCACAAGGATATAAATACGTCTCCAATTTGTGCATGTTTGGCTGATTTGAAGATCAAAAAGCTGAGCTTTTCAGTTGATGTGCTTATCTTAACTGGTTCATTAATATACAATTAAGTAAAATCACTCGAAGTGTAGAATTGCTATTCATCAACCATTTGCAAGATTATTACATATTAAAGGTAGACACAAGCGTAAAAAGAGAAACTCAGCGGGTCAGGCAGCCTTCCTTTCTACTGATTCAATTTGCAAATTAACCTGTGTAGGAAGGAACTGCAGGTGCTGGTATATACCAAAGATAGACACAAACTGTTGGAGTAACTCAGTGGGTTACGCAGCACCCCTGGAGTAAAAAGATTGGGATTCTTCTTCAAACATAAAGAAGGGGGCAGGGGGGGTTAAAGAGCAGGAGGTGAGAAAACACCAGTACCCATCAAGGCGGGCCATAATTTACTTCAGGAAGGGTGGTCCTGGTAAGCCCATTATTGGCTAGGGAAAATGTGATCTCAAGAAGGATAGAATGTGGAGCACCGTGGAACTGGTAAAATGACTGGTAAAAAGAGATAAGTTTTTTTGCCTTCCATCACAGCGAGGAGGAGATGCGCTGATGGATGTCTGTGCAAATTGTGTTGTGTCTTGGGTCTTTTTTTCTTGTGTGTATGACTGCAGAAACAACATTTCATTTGAGCCTCTATGAGGTTCAAGTGACAAATAAATGGTATTGTATATTGTGTATTGTGTATGACTGGGGTGGAGGGAAGGGGCAGGGGGGACGTGGAATGGGCATGAAGTGTAAAGTAGAAATTATTTAAAATTAAAGAATTCAATGTTCTTTCCATTAGATTGTAAGTTACCCAAGCGAGATATGGGGTGCTGTCCCTCCAATTTGTGTGAGGCCTCCCTCTGGCAACGGAGGAGGCCCAGGACAGAAAGGTCAGAATGGGAATAGGAAGGAGAGGTCAGCTGCGGGGGGGTGCCCCCGGGGTATAAAGATTGAAGGACTTTGAAGGACCGGTCAATGAAAGGGATGATGGTTCGCGACTTGACTAGATGGAGGCGACAATTGCAACCGGCCTTTATGGCCAGCTGCAGTTGGGACTGTGAAATGGTGCCAAAACCTGACGACTATTGCATATAGACTCAGTGGGCTGTTTCTGTGCATTATGTGCTTAACTAGGGATTTGTACTTATGTACGGCAATAATCTTACTGACCTGTATGCAAAAAAAATCTCACTGTACCTTGGTACAGTGATAATAAAGGAACCATTGAACCATTAAACTAAACTAAGGGTTCAAATACACACAAAAAGCACTCCAGCAATTTCAAATCATCGAAATGAACTGATAATTGTCCCAGATAGACACAAAATGCTGGAGTAACTCAGCGGAACAGGCAGCATCTCTGGAGAGAAGGAATGGGTGACGTTTCGGGTCAAGACTCTTCTTCAGATGAAGAAGGGTCTCAACACAAAACATCACCCATTCCTTCTCACCAGAGATGCTGCCTGTCCCGCTTGTTACTCCAGCATTTTGTGTCTATCTTTGGTTTAAACCAGCATGTGCAAATCCTTCCTTCACTAATAATTGCCACAGTTGCTCACCGTTATTTCCCTGCAATGAAAAATATATATGCACATTTGCATCAATTCCAGCTTGGTGCAAATTCTCAATGTATTCTCAAAAATCAGTGATGGGGAATCTCCACAGGTTTTGGTCCTACAATGGTCTTCAAGGGGAGTAACGTATTAGAGTGCAGTTGATAAAACAGTGGCAAACAGAAACAATATGTGTTTACGTGCGTAAAAATACCAAAGTTACTCATTTTTCTATATGAACGAACTGCAGGCGCTGATTTACGTTGAAGATAGACACAAAAAAGTTGGAGTAACTCAGCGGGTTGAAGCTGATCGGCCTCACCAGTCTGAAGAAAGGTCGCGACCCGAAATGTCACCTATTCCTTTTCTCCAGAGATGCTGCCTGACCCATTGAGTTACTCCAGCTTTTGTGTCTATCTTCTTGTTCATTTTTGTGTTATGTGTTGTTGTCATTGGATTGATATATCATTGTCACATGTACCCAAATTTTATTTTGCATGCTTTCCAGGGAAATCATGCCATACACGAGTACATCGGGTAGAGCAAAAGAGAAAACAGACAGAGTGCAGAATATAGTGTATAGCTGCAGTGAAAGTGCGGATAAACAAATGTCTAAGAGCTGCAACACTGCAGATTGGAAGACTGGGAATTTACCCTTAGCTGGTTTAATCAGCAGTATAATTCCCATTACTTACCATGTGTAAAACCTCTCTTCCTGTTGGTTCCTATATATAATTTTGCTGACCACTTTTAAAATACAGATACTTTGCCTCATCACAATCTAGTCTGGGGACTTTCTTTACTTGTTGACACTTTTATTTCATTGTAATCATTAAAAGTGTACTCTGAAATATTTTTCAAACTTTTTTTTATATTAACTGGAAGATAAGTTAAAATAATAATTTAGAATGTCATATTTAATAATTACTGTTATTCTTGGAATGACACTGCCTTATAATCTGTTTGACAGATTGGTGATTTGGATCATTGAGCAACACAATCGAATAAGTTTCCATCGGAAACAGGCCATTTCCTCTATTTACCCCTGCTAAGAAGAAAATAAGTACAATCTAACAAAAGCTCACAGCGGGTGTTGTCTGTGCAGAATTTGTACATTCTCCCTGTGACCATGTGGATTTTTCTCCGGGTGCTCTGGCTTCATCCCACATTCCAAACCCTAATTTGAGGAAGGACATTCTTGCTATTGAGGGAGTGCAGCATAGGTTTACAAGGTTAATTCCCGGGATGGCGGGACTGTCATATGCTGAGAGAATGGAGCAGCTGGGCTTGTACACTCTGGAATTTAGAAGGATGAGAGGCGTTCTCATTGAAACATATAAGATTGTTAAGGGTTTGGACATGCTGGAGGCAGGAGACATGTACCCGATGTTGGGGGAGTCCAGAACCAGGGGCCACAGTTTAAGAATGAGTAAGCCGTTTAGAATGGAGACGAGGAAACAACTTTTCTCACAGAGAGTGGTGAGTCTGTGGAATTCTCTGCCTCAGGTGGAGGCAGGTTCTCTGGATGCTTTCAAGAGAGAGCTAGATAGGGCTCTTAAAAATAGAGCAGTCAGGGGATATGGGGAGAAGGCAGGAACGGGGTACTGATTGGGGATGATCAGCCATGATCACATTGAATGGCTGTGCTGGCACGAAGGGCCGAATGGCCTACTCCTGCACCTATTGTCTATTGTCTATTGCCGTGCTGGTTTGTAGGTTAATTGGCTTCTGTAAATTGACCCTAGTGTGTAAGATGGGATAACATTGAACTAATATACGGGTGATATCTCGGAAAGAATATAAAGGAAAGGCATAAAAGTTAGTAGGGATAATAAGATCAGGAAAGGATGTTGGAAAAGAGAACCATGAGATAATGTATGGAATGGGATGTGAACTCCAGTATTTTTTTGGAAGAGCATTGTGGAAAATTGAGGCAGCAGCTGTCCATATTTCTTTCCTGTCACCACAATCCAAGATATTGTCAACCTCCCACCAAAGAAGAAAGAAAAGTGAGAAGGAAACTGAATATAAGAGAGCGAGCAGCAAAATAAAAGGTGGAAAGGAAGGCAGAAACGGTGCCACCAAAGTCATTTTTGATGGATATTTGTATTTAATTTGGCAGCACTATTGTACAACATGAGAAAGCATAATAGCTGTAAAGGGACTGAAAATATCTTCAATAATTTAACTTTTTTATTTGATCAGTCATCTGCAATATATGTTTGTAAGTTCATCATAAATTGATTTCTTCTGCATTTTCATTCAAGATGGACAAATCAGAAAAAGCAGGCACATTAGACTTGACTGTATGCACTCAGCACCACCTCATCACTCTCTGTACTCCACCATCCCTATCATCAGTAGATTTATCTGAATTGAATTGAATTGAATACATTTTATTCGCCAAGTAAGTATACATACAAGGAATTTGCCTTGGTGCTGTGCTTGCAAGGCTAACAACATGATATACAGTAGACAATTAAAAATAAAACATTATAACTTAAACATATGAAGAATAAAATAAAATACCAGAGCAAAAGGAGGCTACAGCCTTTCAGCTGTTGCGTAGAGCTATTGCTCATGGAAAAAAGCAGTTTTTTATGTCTGGCTGTGGCGGTTTTGACAATCCAGAGTCACCTCCCAGAGGGAAGTACTTCAAAGAGTTTGTGGCCAGGGTGAGGGGGGTCAGAGATGATCTTACCTGCTCGCTTCCGGGCCCTTGCAATGTACAGTTCGTCAATGGGGGGAAGATTGCAGCCAACAATCTTGCAGATTGTCAATGGGGAGAAGATTGCAGCCAATAATCTTCTCAGCTGATCGAACGATGCACTGCAGCTCTGGATGTCTGAGTCAAACCAGACCATGATGGAAAAGGTGAGGACAGACTCTTAGTATAAAACTGAACCATCATTGCCTGTGGCAGATTGTGTTTTCCCAGCTGCCACAGGAAGTACATCCTCTGTTGGGCCTTTTTGACTGTGGAGGCAATGGTGGCCTCCCATTTTAGGTCCCTGGTGATGTAAGTTCCAAGGAACTTAAATGACTCCACAGATGTGACTGTGGTGTTGTTGATGGTGAGTGGGGGGAGGGGAGGGGGAGCTCTCCTAAAGTCTACAATCAATTCCACTGTCTTAAGAGTATTGAGCTTCAAGTGATTTAATTGTTATATGCACCAGATTTGAACCAAAACACTTTCTGCAGTTAGATGGGCACATTAGATGCGACAACAATGAAAAATTGAAATAAAATAAATTATCGGTTATTCCGGTTTACTTTCTAAGTAAACTAGACCATGATGCATGATGTACAAGATGAGCAGAAAGTTATTTGAAATAAATTTGGGAAGACCAAAACCATTGTTTCAGTGCGAAATATACAAACCATACCAGAACCCATAATTTCAGCATCTTCTGTTTTTAATTCAGATTTCCAATATCTGCAGATTTCTGATTATCATGTATGGCTTGGAACCTACTCACGTTGTGCACACGATTGTGGTGCACTGTGTAGTTGCCCATGGAGATTATCAACAACAAAATATTATTATTCAAAAATGAGGATGAAGACTAAAGGATTTAGAAAGTAATCTCAATACTCCACAGAATTGATAAAGATTATTACATTTCCTTATCTGAACTACTTTGAAAAAAGAAGCACGTTAACTGGCAAGTATTGAAAACACTGAAACTCACATTAGTGGCATCAGTTGGGAATGAAAATAAGTCATGGGCTGAGGCCACATCACTGCAGATACTGGTCACTGTCTATAATCGCAATATTTCACAAACAGACATTCTTCAGTGCTCACAGTGGAGCAGTGCACTGTTCCCATATTAAATTTCGGTGGGCGGCGCGACTTTCGTCAGCAGCGGCCTCTGCAGTCCGTCTGCGTTTTTATTATTTTATGTCTTATGTTTTTATGTAGTTTTTGTTATTTTTGTTGGGGTATGTGTGTGGGGGGGTGGGGGTGGTGTGGGGGGGGGGGGGGGTGGGGGGAACTTTTAAATCTCTCCCTGCACGGGAGACCCGACCTTTTCTTTGTCGGGTCTCCGTTGTCGTTGGGGCTGCAACGAGGAGCGGCCTCCAACAGGAAGACCGGGGGCTGTGGTGCCGACTACTCACCTCACCGTCGCGGAGCTGGCCAAGTCCAGAGCGGGTGGAGCTGTGGTGGACGCTGCTGCGACCCGACCCCCGGAGATTCGGAGGCTGCAACTGCGGGTTTGGCGGACGGCACCGGGAGCCCGCGGGTCCCTGGAGGGAGACCGCTTTTCAGGGCTCCCGCAACGGCGACTTCTCCCGCCCGAGTTGCGGGGTTGAAGAGCTCCTGGAGCGGGGCCTTACATCATCGCCCCGCGCGGCTTGGAATGGCCGCGGGACTCTGCGAGCGCGCGCCGGGGGCTCTAACATCAAGAACCCGGTGTGCGGCCTTGCATCACCCGGCGTGGCTTTAATGGCCGCGGGACAATTCGCCATCGCCCGCCGGGGGCTTTGACTTTGACTTTGACTCTGACATAGGGGTGGAGAGTGCAGTGGAGAGATAAGTTTTTTGGCCTTCCATCACAGCAATGTGATGGATGTTTATGTAAATTATGTTGTGTCCTGGGTCTATTTGTTTGTAATGTATGGCTGCAGAAACGACATTTCGTTTGGACCTCAAGGGGTCCAAATGACAATAAATTGAATTGTATTGTATTGTATTGTATTGTAAATTAATATTTAGAGTTTAGAGTTTGGTGATCTGCTGTACAGACAAACAAGACACCATTGTAAAAGCAAG
Source organism: Amblyraja radiata (assembly GCF_010909765.2). NCBI lineage: Eukaryota > Metazoa > Chordata > Chondrichthyes > Rajiformes > Rajidae > Amblyraja > Amblyraja radiata. The sequence continues at coordinate 82,652,567 of NC_045957.1, forward strand.
GCAATTTGTTTACAGACCTTCAGTATCACAAAGGCATCACTGCCGATATTGAATCATTTTGTATTCAATATTTACGCCTTATTTTCACAGAATAATTGCATGTGCAGTCACAATTCCAGCCACTTTTAAATTTCCTGAATAGACTACACTAAGGCAAAATAGATTGAAGATATTTTCAACAGGTAGCGAGCCTTATTCATTACTGAAAGGCATTTGATCAATAAACAATGCAAGTAGTGCAATAAACCCTGCTGCTTCATACTGAAAAAGGATGAAGATATATTAGTTTTGGAAGGGAGGCATTTGCCAAAAAAGGAACTGCAACTGTCTGTCAGTATTGATTTATTATTGTCACGTGCACAGAGCTACAGTATACAGAGATAGATAGAAACAAAATATTGGAGTAACTACAGTACAGGCAGCATCACTGAATAGAAGGAATGGGTGATGTTTTGGGTCGACACCTTTCTTTAGACATCTGGCGAAGGGTCTCGAACCGAAACGTCACCTATTCATTCTACCCAGAGATGCTGCCTGGCCCACTGAGTTACTCCAGCATTTTGTGTCTATCTTCAGTGTAAATCAGCATCTGTAGTTCCTTCCTGCACAGTGTACAGAGATATTTGCTTTTGCTTGCAATGCAAGTAAATCATCCATACAAGAGTACAATCATACCATACACAAAAACATATTTGGCTGCACAGTTGTGAGTGTATAAGGAGTATAAGAGGGGCTGATAATGCGTCCCTGGGGGGCACCATTGTTGAGGATTATCGTACAGGATGATTTGTCACCTATCCTCACTGACAGTGGTCTGTTAGTCAGGAAGTCGAGGATCCAGTTGCAGACGTGAATGCTGACTCCAATTTCCACAAGCTTGGAGATGAGCTTGGGTGGGATAATGGTAGTGAAAGCAGTACTGTTGACTATGAATCTGATGTAATTGGCTTTCTTATGGTGTTGCAGGGATTAGAGCGATAGGTGAACTGCAGTGCATCAACATTGCTTGTTAGACTGGATTTAATGTGTTCCACAACCAACTCTCTTAATGAGATTAAGAGAATCAGTCACAAATTCAACCCAAGCATTTAATTCCCTTAATCCCATTTAATTAATTGAGTAATGCTTTCTAAAATGGTTCCAGGAAATTTCTGAGCCCCGAGCCACCAGGGGCAGTGTTTGTCCTGCTCAGGAACACCAACTGGAGATCCAGTTAGAGTTTACACCAGTCACTTGTTAATTTGCCAGATAAATTAGTCAAGGCAGAACAACTGCTTGGATAATTAGAAACTGCCTGGTTAAGATTGTGGATGGGATGACAAATCCCTAGAAAGACTTGATGATCTGTTGTGCTGCAGCAAGTAAGGATTTAATTGTCTCGTCCGGGACATATGACAATAAAACACTCTTGACTCTTGACATCCTGATACTCCTGACCCACAATGAAATTGATCCATAGTCACACAGCTATGCTTTACTTTAGAGTGGCACCGTGGTGCAGCAGTAGAGTTGCTGCCTTCCAGTGCCAGAGATCTGGGTTTGATCCTGATCTTGACCACGGGTGCTGTCAGTACGGAGTTTGTACATTGTCCCTGCGACCTGCGTGGGTTTTCTCTGGATGATCCGGTTTCCTCCCACACTCCAAAGACGTACAGGTTTGTAAGTTAATTGGCTTTGAACCATTGTAAATTGTTCCGTGTGTGTAGGATAGTGTGCGGGGATCAATGGTCGGTGCGCCGAAGGGTCTGTTTCCACACTGTGTCTCTAAACTTAATTAAACTACTTGCTATTTGAAATGCAAATCAAGGCCTTTTCATACAAAATTTAATCTCCATCAAGATAGAAACATAGAAACATAGAAAATAGGTGCAGGAGTAGGCCATTCGGCCCTTCGAGCCTGCACCGCCATTCAATATGATCATGGCTGATCATCCAACTCAGTATCCTGTACCTGCCTTCTCTCCATACCCCCTGATCCCTTTAGCCACAAGGGCCACATCTAACTCCCTCTTAAATATAGCCAATGAACTGGCCTCAACTACCTTCTGCGGGAGAGAATTCCACAGAATTCCACTGTGTGAAAAAAGTTTTCCTCATCTCGGTCCTAAAAGATTTCCCCTTTATCCTTAAACTGTGACCCCTTGTTCTGGACTTCCCCAACATCGGGAACAATCTTCCTGCATCTAGCCTGTCCAACCCCTTAAGAATTTTGTACATTTCTATAAGATCCCCCCTCAATCTTCTAAATTCTAGCGAGTACAAACCGAGTCTATCCAGTCTTTCTTCATATGAAAGTCCTGACATCCGAGAAATCAGTCTGGTGAACCTTCTCTGTACTCCCTCTATGGCAAGAATGTCTTTCCTCAGATTAGGAGACCAAAACTGTACGCAATACTCCAGGTGTGGTCTCACCAAGACCCTGTACAACTGCAGTAGAACCTCCCTGCTCCTATACTCAAATCCTTTTGCTATGAATGCTAACATACCATTCGCCTTCTTCACTGCCTGCTGCACCTGCATGCCTACTTTTAATGACTGGTGTACCATGACACCCAGGTCTCGTTGCATCTCCCCCTTTCCTAATCGGCCACCATTCAGATAATAATCTACTTTCCTGTTTTTGCCACCAAAGTGGATAAGTAATAATGGTAGTGAAAGCAGTACTGTTGACTATGAATCTGATATAATTGGCTTTCTTATGGTGTTGCAGGGATTAGAGCGATAGGTGAACTGCAGTGCATCAACATTGCTTGTTAGACTGGATGTGGTGCATATACAGACAAATCAGGTCGACATAGATATTTTGATATTTTTTTATTTAAAAATGTTTCAACTCATAAATCAACTACTTTTCTATGTTGTTGAATCTCTTCCTCTGAAACCAAGACTTCATGAGGGAACGTTTATTGAAAGTTACTGAGACAAGTGTGATAATAAATCCTAATACAAAACCAAATTGCACAGTGCAAGCTCTTACAAAAATAAACTGTTTCACTGATGTTAGTATGGCAAAAAATGCATTGGAAAAATATTATAACCATATAACCATATAACAATTACAGCATGGAAACAGGCCATCTCGGCCCTTCTAGTCCGTGCCGAACACTTATTCTCACCTAGTCCCATCTACCTGCACACAGACCATAACCCTCAATTCCTTTCCCATTCATATACCTATCCAATTTATTTTTAAATGATAAAATCGAACCTGCATCGACCACTTCCACTGGAAGCTCATTCCACACAGCTACCACTCTCTGAGTAAAGAAGTTACCCCTAAACTTCTGTTCCTTAATTCTCGTCATGTCCTCTTGTTTGAATCTTCCAAACTCTCAATGGAAAAAGCTTATCCACGCCAAATCTGTCTATCCCTCTCATAATTTTAAAGACCTCTATCAAGTCCCCCCTTAACCTTCTGCGCTCCAAAGTGCCTTGTACAATTTTAACATTATATCCCAACTTCTATACTCAATGCTCTGATTTATAAAGGCCAGCACAACAAAAGCTTTCTTTACCACCCTATCTACATGAGATTCCACTTCCTGAAATTAACACCATGAGAAAGCAGGGTCTTGATTTCACAACTTATCTAAAAACACCACTCACTCTCCCTCATGTATCAGTCTAGACTATACACACAAGCCCCAGGAGTGAGTCATAAGACTGAGACAATACTACCATTGCATCATAATGGAACACATTCTGGTTAATAATCGCAAAATGCTAGTAATGATCTTTGACCAAAAAAAAAGGAGAATTATAGTTCTCTCTGAAACACAAAAGAATGTTGTAGGCAGCACTACCACTCGAGTTATGGACAATCAGTGCCACAAAGATCTCAGCTCACGTTGTTATCACTGCAACACTATAATTCTGCACTCTGTTTCCTTTTTCTTTTTGCACAACTTATAGTATTTGTGTATGGAAGATAGACACAAAATGCTGGAGTAGCTCAGCGGGCAGGCAGCATCTCTGGAGAGAAAGAATGGGTGATGTTTCCGGTCGAGGTCCTTCTAAAGAAATTCTGATTACGACCAGCATAGTGTGCCGGAAATCGAATAATGATGAGATGGAGAACTGGAAGGAGATTGAGAACCTCGTAACCTGGTGTCGAGACAACTACCTTTCCCTCAATGTCAGCAAGATAAAGGAGATTGTATCATCTTGAGGAAGCAAAGCCGCTCACATAACCCGGCATACATTGATGGCACTGATGAAGAGAAGGTTGAAAGCTTCAAGTTCTCAGGAATAAATTTCAGCCGTAATTTGTTCCGGACCAGCCACATCGAAGCAATGGCCAAGAAAGCATGCCAACGCCTCGACTTCCCTAGAAGGCTTACGAAGCTTGGTATGTCCCCAATAACCCTCACCAACTTCTACATATGTGCTTGAGAAAGCATTTTATTGGGAAGCATAGAGTCATAGAATAGTCATAGTCAGTGTGAAAACAGGCCTTCAGCCCAACTTGCCCACACCGGCCAACATGTCCCAGCTACACAAAGTCTCCCCTGCCCCTGTTTGGTCCATATCCCTCTAAATGTGTCTTATTCATGTACCTGTCTAACTGTTTCTTAAATGTTGGGAGACTCTCTGCCTCAACTACCTCCTCTGGCAGCTTGTTCCATACACCCACCACCCTTTGTGTGAAAAGGTTACCCCAGATTCCTATTAAATCTTAAACCTATGTCCTCTGGTCCACGATTCACCTACTCTTGTCATGAGACTCTGTGCATCTAGTTTGGGAATAACTCAATCCAGGACCTCAAGAACTTCCAGAGAGTTGTGGACATAGCAAACCAGACTCCCTTCCTTTGACTCCATTTAGACTTCTCGCGGCCTCGGCAAGGCCACCAGCATAATCAAGGACCATTCTTATCTCGGTCACTCCCTCTTCTCGCCTCTCCCATCAGGCAAGACGTACAGGTTTGAAAATGCAGATTTAGGACAGTTTCTTCCCAGCTGTTATCAGGCAACTGAACCATCCTCTCGCCAATTAGAGAGTGGTTCTGACATCCCACCTATCTCATCGGAGACCTTCAAACTATCTTTAATCGTATTTTACTGGACTTTATCTTGCACTAAACATTATACCCTTAATCCGCCCTTTGTGGGTGGTTTGATTGTAATCATTATAATATTTTCACTGACTGGATAGATTAGTTTAATTCAGTTTAGTTTAGAGATACAGGGCAGGAACAGGCCCTTCGGCCCACCGAATCCGCGCCAACCAGCAATTCCCGCACATTAACATTATCTGACATACCAGGGGCAATTTTACATTTATACCAAGCCAATTAAACTTCAATCCTGTACATCGTTGGAGTGTGGGAGGTAACTGGAAATCCTAGATAAAACCCACGCAGGTTATGGGGTGATTGTACAAACTCCGTACAGGCAGCACCCATAGTTAAGATCAAACCCGGGTCTCTGGTGCTGTAAGACAGCAACTCTACAGCTGCGCCATCATAGCATGCAACAAATAGTTTTTCACTGTACCTTGGTAAACGTGATAATAATAAACTAAACTAAACTAAATTTTTCCATGTCATTCCAACACTCAGCTGCACCTCTTCACTATCTGTACTCCACCATCTCTACCTTATCAGTAGATTTTTCTGACAATCAAGATTCAAGAGATTCAAGGGTGTTTAATTGTCATATGCAGCAGATCTGAACCAAAACTTACTTGCTGCAGCTGAACAAGCACATTAGATACAACAACGACAAAAAATAAATATGAAATCAATTAACAGTTATTCTAAGAAAACAAGAACATTCAGTGCTAGATGGGCAGAAATTTATTTGAAATGAAATTGGGAAGACCAAAACCATTGTTTCAGTCCACAATATACAACCCAGACCAGAACCTATGGTTTCACCCCCTCTCTGGCAACTAACTGCCTGAAATGAACCAGACTGTTTGCACCCTTGGCATGAGATCAGCTTCAGAGCGCATATCTGTGTCGTCACTAAATCTCCCTGCTTCCACCTCTAACCTCATCAGATTATTTCCCTGCCTCAGTTCATTTCATGCCAAAACTACCCTTCCCACCCGTATTATTACTCTTTCTTCCATATGCATGAGATCATCCTGCACCAATGCGGAATTCACTGACTTAATTAACTTTACTACTAATTTCCATCCTGCACTCAAATTCACTTGGACCATCTCCGACATATCCGCACCAATTCTTGATCTCACCATTTCCATCACAGGAGACAGACTTTCAACTGACATCTACTATAAACCCACTGACTCCCACAGCTATCTGGACTACACTTCTTCCCACCCTGCTTCCTGTAAAAACTCTACTCCTCTACTCCCAATTACACCGTCTACGCCACATCTGTGCCCAAGATGAGTTGTTCCATACCAGGGCAACTGAGATGTCCTCATTCTTTAGGGAATGGGGGTTCCCCTCTTCCGTCAGGACTTCACTAGGGTCTTCCCGATATCCCGCAGCTCTGCTCTTGCTCCCCCTCCCCCCAGTCGTAACAGAGACAGTCCCCTTAGACCTCACCTTCCACCCCACCAACCGTCGCATACAGCACATAATCCTACTACATTTTCACCACCTCCAATGGGATCCCACCACTAGCCACATCTTCCCATCTCCACCCCTTTCCGCTTTTCGCAGAGACCATTCCCTCCTCAACTCCCAGGTCAACTCGTCAACTTTCTTTAACCATGCATTTGGTCCTATTACATTATTGTGCAGCTATAAACATTATTTCTTAAAGCTCTTTGAATGGTTTTAGAACACTCAACTGCATTATTACTACTTACTTTTATCCCATGGAGGCGATAAACATATTCCCGTCCCATTTTCACATATATTCCCGAAGTTATTGATCCTTGAAATAAAAAAAAACAGCCCAAACTCACCGACTTTCAGCAAAAAAACCATCCGAATACGTCACAACGCACTCCGGCAGATCGCAGGGGGGGGGGGGGGGGGGCATGATGGAATGTTCTGGAAAGCACCATCCCTTTTGCCTGGCCCAGTCGCAGTCCTCGAGTCCTCGAGTCCACGCCCGCCCAGGCCTGCCTGGGCTGGAGCCAAGCCTGGTGCTGGAGTTGAAGTGAAGGCCGAGGCCGTGGCTTGGGATCGGGTCGTGGCCGGAGCCGACAAAGAAGCTGCCCATGGAACCAAGGACCAGCCCAGATCCGTAGTCAAGGCCGAGATCGAAAATGAAGTTGAGGTATGGACTGCAGCCCAAGCGGCTGCTGAGCTGACGGCTGCAGTCTACAGCCAAGCCCCGGGTCTGGGCCTAGACTGGAGCCAAGCCTGGTGCTGGGGCTGGAGTGAGGGCCGAGCCCGGGGCTTGGGATAGGTCCGTGACCAGGGCCAGCCCGAGTCCGCAAACCAGGCCGAGTTCCAGGCCCTGGTGCTGCTCTACGACCTGGGTAGGTGCTGGGGCAGGGAATGGGAGTGAGGGATGAGGGGAATGAGGGGGAGGGAGATGTGTTGGGGTCTCTTTTCCCCTCCCTCTCTGCCCCTCTTACACTCTACCCCACTCCCTCTACCCTCCTTCCCTCTCTACTCCCCTCCCCTCCCTCTACCTCTATACCTCCTTCCCTCTCCCTCTCTATCCTCCCTCTCTGTCCCCCCTCCCTCTCTACCCCCTCCCTCTCTACCCCCCTCCCTCTCTACCCCCTCCCTCTCTATCCTCCTCCCTCTCTACCACCCCTCCCTCTCTACCACCCCTCCCTCTCTACCCCCTCCCTCGCTGCCGCCCTCCCTCTCTATCTACTCTCCCTCTCTATCCCCCTCCCTCTCTATCCACCCTCCCTCTCTACCCCCTCTCTCTCTGCCCCCCTCCCACTCTATCCCCCTTCCCCTCTACCCCCTCCCTCGCTGCCACCCTCCCTCTCTATCTACCCTCCCTCTCTACCTCTCTCCCTCTATATACACCCTCACTCTCTACCCTCCCTCTTTATCCACCCTCCCTCTCTGTCTACCCTCCCTCTCTACCCCTCTCCCTCTATATACACCCTCCCTCTCTACCCCCCTCCCTCTCTATCCACCCACCCTCACTGCCACCCTCCCTCTCTACCCCCCTCCCTCTCTATCCACCCTCCCTACCCCCCTCCCTCTCTACCCCCCTCCCTCTCTATCTACCCTCCCTCTCTACCCCTCTCCCTCTATATACACCCTCCCTCTCTCCCCCCCTCCCTCTCTATCCACCCACCCTCACTGCCACCCTCCCTCTCTACCCCCCTCCCTCTCTATCCACCCTCCCTCACTGCCGCCCTCCCTCTCTATCCACCCTCCCTCTCTACCGCCTCCCTCTCTACCCCCCCCTCCCTCTCTATCCCAGAGAGAAATAGACATAGCATTTCAGGTCAGAACTCGTGAGGTTGAAAGTGAAAGTCCCAGCAAAGGTATCTGGTTAGAAAATCTTTTACAGATTTATGTGCTTAGAGCAGCTAAAAGTAACTACAATTATCCATTTAAAATCATAATAGTCATAAAGAAAGAAGGTAGACAAAAATGCTGGAGAAACTCAGCGGGTGAGGCAGCATCTATGGAACGAAGGAAACAGGCAATGTTTTGGGTCAAAACCCTTCTTCAGTCAGAAAGAAGGAAGCTGTTCAGAGACCACACTACCACACCAGCCATCAATCGTACACTAATCTTATTTTATTCCCCCACATTCCAATGAAAATTCCCCAAGTTTATACCAATCACCTACACACAAGCAGCAACTTACATTGACCAGTTTAAAAACACCACCCAGACAGCTTAGTGGATGGAACTGACTCTTGGACCAAAATTAGGCAGGATCCACAAAGTGCAGTTGGTTCACTCCACCAAATTCCTGCCCAGGTAATACAGGTGAGAATCAGGACCAGGAAGGGAAACAGGTCTCATAAAAAGACTAATTATTGAGGAAATCAATTAACTCTTTTAAATATTGAATTCTAAAATATACATCTCACAAACTTGAGTGTTATATGAATAAAATGCTAAGTCACATTTTCTGATTTTCCAGCAGAATTAAGGGCCTGTCCCACTTACGCAACTTTTTCGGCGACTGCCGGCTCCTATCATAGATCGTTACAGGTTGCCGAAAATTTTCAACATGTTGAAAAATCCAGCGACAACCAGAACAAGGCACGACTCTTTGGGTGACTCCTCACGACCATTCAGACTCTACCCCATCAAATGTCACCAGGGTGTTGCCTGTATGGTCGTGAGTAGTCTCCTAGTCACCCAAAGAGTTGTAGCGTATTTCTGGTCGCCGCTGAATTTTCAACATGTTGAACATTTTCGGCGACCTATGATGGGTGCCAGCAGTCAACGAAAAAGTTGCATAAGTGGGACAGGCCCTTCAGTAATTTAAGGTGAATATGTTGCTGTACTGCTTCATGTGGAGGCTTCATGCAGATGCTAATAAATTACTTTCATTCTTTCAATGTCTGCCAGTCTGTTTTCATAATGTTAATCTGTTGTCCTCAGCAAACATATTAGAAATGGATGTTACATAGATCTTTCCACGGTACAAATGTGTTAAAAATGGTAGGATCCATTGGTTGCTTTTTAAAATGGTGAGGAAAGAACATTTCCTTCATTTCAACTCTCTTCAATGGCTGTCAAGCACTTTGAGATAACCCGAGTTTAAAAAATGCAGAGCTTCTATATTTAGCACATTCATGTCTTCAAATCTATGAATAATTAGAGCTAAAAAACGTGTGTGATAGGAGACACAGTCACAGGGGTAATTTGTGTAAATCAAATAGCTGATTCTTGTTAAGAAGTAAAGGAAGTGTCAGAAAAAATGGACAATATATATTGGCGACATTTTCCTTAATGTGAGCCCATTAAACATTAATCAGATTATTATTATTTTTCTAAACATAGGTGGAGAGAGAGAGAGTTTAAAAAAAACTCAGTGTGTGTGTATATACACATACTCACATACACACATATATCTATCTATCTATCTATCTATATTACTAAAAGTCTGTTCTTGACCGGTTTTTGCCATCTGTGCTGCGATTTCCGAGAGAACGCCGCCACCTACGGCCATCATTTTTGGCCAACTTGCTCAGAGCCCCCCTCCGCCGCATGAGTGCCGTGGATTTTTCCCGTCGATTAAAATTGACAGAGATATTAATGTTTTTACAAAATTCCCCATTCTCTCTGCTGCCCCCGCTGGCGGAAGGAGGGAGGGACTATAAAACCAGGAAGTGGTGTGCCACACAGTCTCTTCAAGATGGAGGAAGGCAGAGGGTCACGTTTCTCTGAGCTGTGAATAACACTGAACACATGTCTACTCAAATGTAAGTGCCCTTAGTGGTTCTAAAATGCTTGCAGAATGTGTCTATTGGTTTTAAAGCTTGCAAAAAAGTGTCTATTGGTTCTAAAGCTTTCAAAAAATGTCTATCGGTTCTAAAGCTTGCAAAAAGTGTCTATTGGTTCTAAAGCTTGCAAAAAATGTCTATTGTTTCAAAAGCTTACAAAAAAAAAGTGTCTATTGGTTCTAAAGCTTGTAAAAAATGTCTATTGGTTCTAAAGTTTGCAAAAAATGTCTCTATTGGTTGTTAAGCTTGCAAAAAATCTATTGGTTCTAAAGATTGCAAAAAAATGTCTATTGGTTCTTAAGCTTGCAAAAAATGTCTATTGGTTCTAAAGCTTGCAAAAAAAATATCTATTGGTTCTCAAGCTTGCAAAAAAAATGTCTATTGGTTCTAAAGCTTGCAAAAAAATGTCTATTGGTTCTAAAGCTTTCAAAAAAATGTCTATTGGTTCTAAAGCTTGCAAAAAGTGTCTCTATTGGTTGTTAAGCTTGCAAAAATTCTATTGGTTCCAAAGCTTGCAAAAAAATGTCTATGGTTCTAAAGCTTGCAAACAGTGTCTCTATTGGTTCTAAAGCTTGCAAAAAGTGTATCTATTGCTTCTAAAGCTTGCAAAAAGTGTATCTATTGCTTCTAAAGCTTGCAAAAAGTGTCTCTATTACTTCTAAAGCTTGCAAAAAATGTCTATTGGTTCTAAAGCTTGCAAAACAATGTCTATTGGTTCTAAAGCTTGCAGAAAAATGTCTATTGGTTCTAAAGCTTGCAAAAAATGTCTATTGGTTCTAAAGCTTGCAAAAAAATGTCTATTGGTTCTAAAGCTTGCAAAAAAATGACTATTGGTTCTAAAGCTTGCCAAAAAATGTCTATTGGTTCTAAAGTTTGCAAAAAAAAATTTTTTGGTACTCAAGCGTGCAAAAAAATGTCTATTTGTTCTAAAGCTTGCAAAACATGTCTATTGGTTCTAAAGCTTGCAAAAAGTGTCTCAATTGGTTCTAAAGCTTGCAAAAAAAATGTCTATTGGTTCTAAAATGGTTCTTACTAGCGCTCCAGAAAGCGCCCCTCACTCCCTCCCCTAGTTGGCTTGGGTGTGTCTTGAAATTGAAAGGCACTACTTACTGCAAATGGTGGCATGAAGTTGAAAGGCACTACTTACTGCAAATGGTGGCTTGGGAGCTTTGGCTTGAAGTTGAAAGGCACTACTTACTGCAAATGGTGGCTTGGTTGCTTTGCCTTGAAGTTGAAAGGCACCACTTACTGCAAATGGTGGCTTGGGTGTGGCTTCAAGTTGAAAGACACCACTTACTGCAAATGGTGGCATGAAGTTGAAAGGCACCACTTACTGCAAATGGTGGATTGGTTGCTTTGACTTGAAGCTGAATGGCACTACTTTCTGCAAATGGTGGCTTGGGAGCTTTGGCTTGAAGTTGAAAGGCACTATTACTGCAAATGGTGGCTTGGTTGCTTTGGCTTGCAGTTGAAAGGCACTACTTACTGCAAATGGTGGATTGGTTGCTTTGGCTTGAAGTTGAAAGGCACTATTACTGCAAATGATGGCTTGGTTGCTTTGGCTTGCAGTTGAAAGGCACTACTTACTGCAAATGGTGGATTGGTTGCTTTGGCTTGAAGTTGAAAGGCACTACTTACTACAAATGGTGGCTTGGTTGCTTTGGCTTGCAGGTGAAATGCACTACTTACTGCAAATGGTGGATTGGTTGCTTTGGCTTGAAGTTGAAAGGCACTACTTACTGCAAATGGTGGATTGGTTGCTTTGGCTTGAAGTTGAAAGGCACTACTTACTGCAAATGGTGCCTTGGGAGTTTTGACTTGAAGTTGAAAGGCACTACTTCCTGCAAATGATGGCTTGGGTGTGGCTTGAAGTTGAAAGGCACTACTTACTGCAAATGGGGCGCGTGGGTGCATTGGCTTGAAGTTGAAAGGCATTACTTACTGCAAATGGTGGCATGAAGTTGAAAGGCACTACTTACTGCAAATGGTGGCTTGGGTGCTTTGGCTTGAAGTTGAAAGCACTACTTACTGCAAATGGTGGCTTGGGAGCTTTGGTTTGAAGTTGAAAGGCACTATTACTGCAAATGGTGGCTTGGGAGCTTTGACTTGAAGTTGAAAGGCACCTCTTACTGCTAATGGTGGCTTGAAGTTGAAAGGCACTACTTACTGCAAATTGTGGCTTGGGTGCTTTGGCATTAAGTTGAAAGGCTGCAAATGGTGGGATGAAGTTGAAAGGCACTACTTACTGCAAGTGGTGGCTTGGGAGCTTTGACTTGAAGTTGAAAGGCACCTCTTACTGCTAATGGTGGCTTGGGTGTGGCTTGAAGTTGAAAGGCACTACTTACTGCAAATGGGGCGCGTGGGTGCATTGGCTTGAAGTTGAAAGGCATTACTTACTGCAAATGGTGGCATGAAGTTGAAAGGCACTACTTACTGCAAATGGTGGCTTGGGTGCTTTGGCTTGAAGTTGAAAGCACTACTTACTGCAAATGGTGGCTTGGGAGCTTTGGTTTGAAGTTGAAAGGCACTATTACTGCAAATGGTGGCTTGGGTGCATTGGCTTGACTGTAAATGCACTTCCTGTTTGCACTGTATATTGATTTTAGATAAAACGCTACCACTTACGGCTGTGATTTTTGGCCATCTTACTCAGTCCCCCCTCCGCTGAGCAGGTGCAGAGAATTCTTCCCATCAATGAAAAATAAAAGTGTTATTAGTTTAAAAAAAATTGTTGAGAATCTCTCTCCTGTCAATCACTCCATGAAAGCCACACCTTTTCTGGTGGGGGGGGGAGGGGTTATAAAACCCGGAAATGTGGGTGTGGCTCAGTCTCTGCAAGATGGAGGAGGGAGAGGTCATGACTCGCTGTCTTTAGTGGCTTTGCACCCTACTTCAAATGATATGAAACTGCACTTGAATTTGGTGGCCTTGCACCCTGCTAGAAGTGGTAAGAAACTGCACTTGAATTTGGTGGCCTTATACCCTGCTTGAAATAGAATTTCAAGGATTAGCCATGAGTCAACTACCAGCCCACCAGCCGTGAGTGAGTGTGTTGCCAGCCAGCCCAATAATCCATTTGGCGCACAATTTGCATACTAGCCCTCTGGAAACCAGTCCCTTCAGCCCACAACACCCATACTAGCACTCCAGAAAGCCCCCCCCCCCCTCCAACTGGCCACCAATATTAGAATTTGTGGAGAGGTGGAATATTGCATTGGATGACCAGCCCTCCTGTGTGATGCTGGGAGCCAACGGGTCCCACTTAGTCTAGAATATATATATATATATATATATATATATATTATATATATATTATATATATATATATTGATATAATATATATATATCTATATATATATATATCTATATAGATCTATATATATATATATATATCTATATATATATATATATATATATATATATATATATATATATATATCCTATATAGATATCTATATATATATATATATATATATAATATATATATATATATCTACATAGATATATACCCACGCATAAATACATACACATAAAAACAAACAAACAGTAATAATGCAATAATAACAATAATATTCGATGCAGTTCAGAGCCTATTTTAGATTGTAGTGTGTAATAGCCTTATGGCTGTTGGGAAGAGGCTGTTCCTGAATCTTACATTGGAAGTGCAATGTTGTGGCCTGACCACTCTTATTGTCCTAGTGCTAGTCCCCCTAACCCTGGTACCCTCAGTGGCTGCTCCACTGGGTCTTCCCCATCCCCCTCCAACCATGTGATCCCAGTTCTTCCCCACCACACTACAGTCTTCATGCCCCCCCCTGACCACCCCCCACCACCCCACCCCCCCCCCCCCCCCCACCACCAGACATCGCCTCATCCTCAGTCCACTTATCTGCCTTCCTCCAGCCCCAATCCCCATCCCTGCCGTGTGTTCACCATCCCCCCTGACCTCCCCCTCTCTGATACCGAAAAGTCGGTCCTCAGCAGAGGCCTTACCTTCGTACCCCTCCGTCCCCACCTCAATGAGTTCCACGCCAGCCACGACTTGGAGCTCTTCTACCATCGCCTTCGCCTCGCAACATTCTTCCAGGGAATGAGTCCCTGCCCCCCACTGCTGATCCCTTGTCCCGTCTCCAATGGACCTCTTCTTTTTGGTCCCCCCTCATGGTCTTCCGGCTTTAGACCTTTTTATTCAAAACTGCCGGCCGGAAATCAACCGCCTCAACTCTGCCACTCCCCTGTCTCACTCTAACCTCTCCCCCCCTGAACGTACTGCCATCGACTCACCACGCAACAACCCAGACTGGCTTATCAAACCCGCCGATAAGGGAGGTGCTGTGGTAGTCTGGCGCGTTGATCTCTTCAAAGCTGAGGCCACGCGCCAACTCTCGGACACCTCCTCCTACTTACCCCTGGACCATGACCCCACTGACGAGCACCAGGCCACCATATCTAGCACCATTACTGACATCATCAACTCCGGCTCCCTGCCCCCCCCCCATCCCCACCGAGCCTCCAACCTCATTGTTCCCCAGCCCCGCACGGCCCGATTTTACCTTCTCCCCAAAATCCACAAACCTGACTGTCCTGGTAGACCCATTGTCTCTGCCTGTTCATGCCCTACCGAACATATTTCCACATACCTCGACTCCATCCTATCCCCCCCTGGTTAAACCCTCCCGACCTATGTTCAAGACACCTCAGACACTCTTCGTCGTCTCCAGGCATTCCATTCTCTAGGTCCCCATCCCCCCTATTCACCATGGACGTCCAGTCACTCTACACCTCCATCCCCCACCAGGATGGTCTCAAAGCCCTCCGGTACTTCCTCGATCGGAGAACCAACCAATACCCGTCCACTGATACTCTCCTCCGCCCAGCGGAGTTGGTCCTTACCCTCAATAACATTTCGTTTGACTCCTCCCATTTCCTCCAAACACAAGGCGTAGTTATGGGCACACGCATGGGCCCCAGCTATGCCTGCCTCTTTGTAGGGTACATCGAACAATCCTTGTTCGAGAAGTACCAGGGCCCCATCCCCGACCTCTACCTCTGCTACATCGATGATTGCATTGGTGCTACCTCCTGCACCCACACACAACTCACAAACTTCATCAACTTCGCCACTATCTTCCATCCGGCCTCAAATACACCTGCACCATGTTCGACACTTCCATACCATTTCTTGACCTCACTATCTCCATCGCAGGTGATAGACTTTTGACCGACATTCACTATAAACCCACTGACTCCCATGACAATCTAGACTACACTTGTTCCCACCCTGCTTCCTGTAAGGACTCCATCCCCTACTCCCAATTCCTCCGTCTGCATCTGCTCCCAGGATGAGATGTTCCACACCAGGGCATCGGAAATGTCCTCATTCTTCAGGGAACGGGGGTTCCCCTCCCCTACCATAGATGAGGCTCGCACCAGGGTCTCTTCAATACCCTGCAACACTGCTCTCTCTCCCCATCCCCCTACTCGGAACAAGGGCAGAGTCCCCCTAGTCCTCACCTTTCACCCCACTAGCCGTCACATACAACAAATAATCCTCCGTCATTTTCGTCACCTCCAACGTGACCCCACCACTCGCCACATCTTCCCATCTCCCCCCCTGTCTGCTTTCTGCAAAGACCGCTCCCTCTGTAACTCCCTGGTCAATTCTTCCCTTCCCACCCGCACCACCCCCTCCCCGTGCACTTTCACTTGCAACCGCAAGAGATGCTACACGTGTCGCCGTCGACTCCATTCAAGGACCCAAGCAGTCGTTCCAGGTGCGACAGAGGTTCACCTGCACCTCCTCCAACCTCATCTATTGCATCCGCTGCTCTAGATGTCAGCTGATCTACATCGGTGAGACCAAGCGTAGGCTTGGCGATCATTTCGCCGAACACCTCCGCTCGGTCCACATTAACCAACCTGATATCCCTGTGGCTCAACACTTCAACTCCCCCTCCCATTCTGAATCCGACCTTTCTGTCCTGGGCCTCCTCCATGGCCAGAGTGAGCACCAACTGGAGGAGCAGCACCTCATATTCTGCTTGGGCAGTCTGCATCCCAGTGGCCTGAACATTGACTTGCCAATTTCCGGTAGCCCCTGCTGTCTCCTCCCCTTCTCAGCTCTCCCTCAGCCCTCTGGCTCCTCCTGTTCCTTTATTCTTCCCGCCCCCCCCCCCCCCCCCCCGCATCAGTCTGAAGAAGGGTTTCGGCCTGAAACGTTGCCTATTTC
This sequence comes from Amblyraja radiata, assembly GCF_010909765.2. Lineage (NCBI taxonomy): Eukaryota > Metazoa > Chordata > Chondrichthyes > Rajiformes > Rajidae > Amblyraja > Amblyraja radiata. The sequence continues at coordinate 82,669,105 of NC_045957.1, forward strand.
CTACGCTCCATAGATGCTGCCGCACCCGCTGAGTTTCTCCAGCATTTTTGTCTACACGCTTAATGTAACCTTGATTATTTGAATTAGAATTTTTAATTTGATTCCTTTGTTGTAATTTAGACCTTTCGGTCTGAATGAAATTACGTTGCCTGCAGTCATACACAGTAACAATAAATAACAAAACATACAATAAACACAAATTAACATCCACCACAGTGAGTTCACCAAGCACCTCCTCACTGTGATGGAGGCAAAAGTCTTAGTCTCTGTCTCTTCCCTCCTTGTTCTCCCTCTGCGCTGAGGCGATCGATCCAGGCCGAAGATTCCGCTCTCCAGTCCAGCGGACCTCTGTGGTGATGTCGCTGCTGCCGAAAGCCGGAACGCCGTCTCCGCTCCGAGTCGGCCCGCCACAGCCTCAGCTCCGAGTCCCGCTGCCCCAGCTCCGAGTCCCACTGCATCAGCTCCGAGTCCCGCAGCCTCAGCTCCGAGTCCTGCAGCCTCAGCTCCAGGCCGCTGCCTCAGCTCCGGGCCGCTGCATCAGCTCCGAGTCCCACTGCAACAGCTCCGAGTCCCGCAGCCTCAGCTCCAGGCCGCTGCATCAACTCCGAGTCCCACTGCAACAGCTCCGGGCCGCTGCCGAAAGCTAGAACGCCGCATCAGCGAGTCAGGCCACCGCTGCCTCGGCCCCGAAGACGGCCAGCCTCGCGTTGGTAAGTCCTGGCTGGCTCTGCCTCAGGAGCCTCGAGGTCGGTCGCAGGTTGGAGACCGCCAGCTCTGCCATTAGGCCTCAGCTCAGATGGAGGCAGAGAAGGGGGATACGACAAGAAAATGTCACATTCCCCTGAAGGGAGAGACAAAAAAACATGTTTCACCCCCCCCCCCCCCCCCCCCCCATAACACAACCTAATAAACTAAAACTTAGCCAAAACAAGACAAAAAAAACAACAACAACAAAAAAGTAAAGACAGACGGACTGCAGGCGAGCCGCAGCTGTTAACAGCGCCACCACTTCCGGAATTCAATCCCACCTGGTAAACATTCACATTTGTTGAACAAGTGTCTATCTATTCTGCTGTAAAAAATATTAAAAGACTCTGTTTTCAATGATCATTGAAAAAATAAATTCCAAATAGCCACACTCATCAAAGATAAATAATTTCTCCTCATGCCCCTCTTAAGTGGATGACCCAATAGTTTTGGACAGTAACTCTTAGTTCTAAGTGATCCCACAAGAGGACACTTATTCTCCATTCACTTTATCAAAAAAAGTGATAGTTGTATTTCACACATCTAAACTTCAGCACTAATTAACTACTTCTGTGCATGATTTGTGTGATTTGTGTTGCTGTACACATCCATAGCTCTCTAGAAAGCACCAGAGACTTACAGAATCCCAGAAACAGCCCACATTGCTGCATGTCAACAAAAACCCTACAAAAAATGGATGCTTCCTTTAAAGCATGTTGGTGGTGATGGTGGAGGAAGTGAACTGGAGATGTGAACTTCCTGCTGCTAAAAGTATTAACCAGTATGAGATTATAAAAGGAAAATATCTGGTATTGAACATCAAAATGGCACACTGGTTTGAAACTGACATTCTATATTGATCTCTTGATCTGCCCACACTGCAGACTTCTGCCATTCATTACCTGTTGACGCAATAATCCCCTCACCAAGTGGCACAACCCACATCACAGATAATGGCACACAGTATGTAACACTTCATATCAGATCTGGCACCTGTAACATGACAGAGTTGAATATTTGCTGGAGTATGGGTGGCACAGTGGCACAGCGATGCAGCTACTGCCTTATAGCGCCAGAGACTCAGGTTCAATCCTGACTATGGGTGCTTGCCTGTATGGAGTTTGTACATTCTCCCCGTGACCTGTGTAGCTCTTCTCCGAGATCTTCGGTTTCCTCCCACACTCCAAAGACGTACAAGTTTGTAGCTTAAGTTTGGCTTGATATAAATGTATAAATATAAAATTGTCCCTAGTCTGTGTAGGATAGTGTTAATGTGCGGGGATTGCTGGTAAGCACGGATTTGGTTAGCCAAAGGGCCTGTTTCCATGCTGTATCTCTAAACTAAACAAAACAAAACAAATCCAAACGGCGGAAGAACGGTCTCAATACAGTAATTTCCTTCACTGTATTGTAAGGCAATTTAAATTCTGGTCGTGTATATTGTCAGTTTTGTAATCAAGTAGCTATGTATTGCTCTACTACTGCACGCTATCACTATCTCTTTATTGCTGTTCTCCATTATTTTCACACCATTCATGTCAAAGTCAAAGTCAAAAGTCAAAGTAGCCTTTATTGTCATTCAGACCTTTCGGTCTGAACGAAATGTCGTCGCCTTGCAGTCATACATATAATAAAAATGACAAAAACACACAATAAACACAAATTAACATCCACCACAGTGAGTTCACCAGGCACCTCCTCACTGTGATGGAAGGCAAAAATCTTAAAGTCTTTGTCTCTTCCCTCCTTGTTCTCCCTCTGCGCCGAGGCGATCCAAGCTTCGGATGTTGTGACCCCGCCGGGCGATGGTTGTAAGGTTGTAAGGTTGAAGTTTTTTTTAAAATTATGTTGAGCCATCAAAATATGGGTACAGATTATGTTGCCATATCCAAGCTCATTTTTTCCAAATGTACATATCAAAACAGAACATTTGAGTACAAACAATATGGACAGGCATGTTTATAAAAACAACATTCATAAATAAACAAATGAATAATGGGTAAAAAAAAAGTTTATAATAAAAATAAAAAAGAATAAATACATAAGTAAAGTGCAGAAGGCGACTACAGTACATAGGGCGCAGTTCGGTGGTTGAAGTTTTAAGCCTCACAAGAACATAGGAACAGGAACAGACCCATCAAGCCTGCCCCATCATTCAGTATGATCATAGCGAATCTGTGTTGGCCTCAAGTCTTTTTCTGTGTCATTTTCACATACCCTCACTTCCTTAATCTATCAAATATTTACCTATCTCCACCTTGGGTCCAGCTAATGATCTGACCTCCACCACACCCAGAGGCAGAGAATTACAAAGTTGGGGGTGGGGGGGGGGTAGCAGGGAAGCTGCAGAAGGATGTAGTAATATATGCAATATGCAAGGACTTTGTGGCGTAAAGAGGGAGAAACTATAGGGAGAGTCTGTTTAGATAATAACCTGCCATTTGATTTCTCTGACCACTTTTACAGATTTCTCCCCCTATTCCATCAGTTTAAAGAAGGGTTCTGACCCACAACGTCATCTGTCCATTCCTTCCACAGATGCTGCCTCACCCACTGAGTTCGTCTTGCTCTTTTTCTTGCTCAAGATTCCAGGAGCTGCACTCTTGAACCTACAGAGTGCTCAGTCCGAGTAAGTACAGATGTTGAAGGTGATGAAAAAGAGAAAGGGCGTTCTGGAATGTTGGTGAATGTGGGAGAGTTGTGATACCATATGAGTTAGTCAATCTGTTTTGCAGTCTAACTGTTGGCAAGTATGCTCTTTGCTCTTGTTTTGCTTCAGATTTTTGCACCCCCCCCCCCCTCCCCTCCATTCCCCCCACCCTCATTGCAAAAAAAGAACTGCTTGTTCAATGAAACATAACTACAATTAAATATCATGTTTAAGAAGGGCTGCAGCTGCTGGAAAATCAAAGTATTTTACTATAGACGAGGCTCTCACCAGGGTCTCTTCTATACCCCATAACTCTGCTCTCACTCCCCACCCCCCCCCTCTTTCCCCACTCGTAACAAGGGCAGAGTCCCCCTTGTCCTCACCTTCCACCCTACCAGCCGTCACATACAACAAATAATCCTCCGACATTTTCGCCACCTCCAACGGGATCCCACTGGCCACATCTACCGATCTCCTCCCCTGTCTGCTTTCTGCAGAGACTTCTCCCTCCATAACTCCCTGGTCAATTTGTTCCTTCCCACCCAAACCACCCCCTCTCCTGGCATTTTCCCTTGAACCACAGGAAATGCTACAATTGTCGCTTTACCTCCCCCCTTGACTCCATTCAAGGACCCAGGCAGTCTTTCCAGGTGCAGCAGAGGTTTGCCTGCACCTCCTCCAACCTCATCTATTGCATCCGCTGCTCTAGGTGTCAGCTGGTCTACATCGGTGAGACCAAGCGTAGGCTTGGCGATCGCCTTCGCCCAACACCTCCACTCGGTTCGCATTAACCTACCTGATCACCCGGTGGCTCAGCACTTCGATTCCCCTTCCCATTCCGAATCTGGCCTTTCTGTCCTGGGCCTCCTCCATGGCCAGAGTGAGGACCACCGTAAATTGGAGGAGCAGCACCTCATATTTCGCTTGGGCAGTTTGCACCCCAGCGGTATGAACATTGACTTCTCTAATTTCAGGTAGTCCCTGCTTTCTCCTCCCCTTCCCAGCTCGCCCTCGCCCTCAGCTCACTGTCTCCGCATCTTCCTTTCTTCTTCCCGTGCCCCTCCCCCCCATCCTCACATCAGTCTGGAGAAGGGTCTCGACCCGAAACGTTGCCTATTTCCTTCACTCCATAGATGCTGCCTCACCCGCTGAGTTTCTCCAGCACTTTTGTCTACCTCCAATTAAATATCAGTTCATTATTGTGCTTTCAATATAAAATCCCAGTTTTGAATCACACTATTTGTGTTACGCAACAATTTGATACTCAATGTATTCCAGTAATTTTCTCACCATTTTACTTTATGGTGCAATTTCTTCATTATGTAAGCAGGGTGGCTTTTTACAGTTTTATAAATTTCAAACAAAGGAATAGTGAGTGCATAAAGTATTATCTATGACTGAAGAAATGTATTGTGCTGAACAGAGATGCTGATCTTTCTACAAATATAGGGAACGGTTTATCTGGAGGATATTACATCAAAGGCAAATCGGAAAATAATTTGCAGCTAAAAATTATAATAGCAAGAGGTACTGTTATCACATTTGAAAAATGTGTACGAGTACTTGCAGTAAAGTACACAGTTATTTCAAAGAGCTGGGAATTGACATAATCTAAAAAAAGACACATGTACTGAAGTAACTCAGTGGGTCAGGCAGTATTCACTTATTGGCGTGAAGAAGAATGAGAGAGGATCTTATTGCAACATATTAGATTCTGAGGCGCTTCGACAGCTCAGATGCATAGAATTTCCCCAGTGGGGGGATAAAGAACTAGGGAACAATGCATCAGACTTAGGTGTCGCCCATTTAAGATGGAAAATTCTATCTCAGTGGAACAGGAAATACTTCAGATCTCAATAGACAATAGACAATAGGTGCAGGAGTATGCCATTCGGCCCTTCGAGCCAGCATCGCCATTCAATGTGATCATGGCTGATCATCCCCAATCAGTACCCCGTTCCTGCCTTCTCCCCATATCCCCTGACTCCACTATTTTTAAGAGCCCTATCTAGCTCTCTCTTGAAAGCATGCAGAGGACCAGCCTCCACCGCCCTCTGAGGCAGAGAATTCCACAGACTCACCACTCTCTGTGAGAAAATGTTTTTCCTCGTCTCCTTTCTAAATGGCTTATTCCTTATTCTTAAACTGTGGCCCCTGGTTCTGAACTCCCCCAACATCAGGAACATGTTTCCTGCCTCCAGCGTGTCCAAACCCTTAACAATCTTATATGTTTCAATGAGATACCCTCTCATCCTTCTAAACTCCAGAGTGTACAAGCCCAGCTGCTCCATTCTCTCAGCATATGATAGTCCCGCCATCCCGGGAATTAACCTTGTAAACCTACGCTGCACTCCCTCAATAGCAAGAATGTCCTTCCTCAAATTAGGGGACCAAAACTGCACACAATACTCCAGGTGATGTCTCACTAGGGCTCTGTACAACTGCAGAAGGAATTATTTGTCTATATTCGATTCCTCTTGTTATAAAGGCCAACATGCCATTCGCTTTCTTCACTGCCTGCTGTACCTGCATGCTTACTTTCATAGACTGATGAACAAGGGCCCCCAGATCCCGTTGTACTTCCCCTTTTCCCAACTTGATGCCATTTAGATAGTAATCTCAGTCGCAACGTACTATGAAACCTCAATTATTACCACTGCAATTGTTACCGTGCTGTTGTTATAGTGCTGCAAGGCTCGGTGCTGGGACCCCAGTTATTCCCGCGATGGCAGGACAGACATATGATGAAAGAATGGATCGGCTGGGCTTACGTATATTCATTGGAATTTAGAAGGATGAAGGGGTCTTATAGAAATATATAAAACTATTAAGGGATTGAACAGGCTAGATGCAGGAAAAATGTTTCTGATGTTTGTGAAGTCCAGAACCTGGGGTCACAGTTTAAGAATAAGGGGTAGACCATTTAGGACTGAGATGAGGAAAAACCTTTTCACGCAGAGTTGTGTCTCTGCCACAGAAGGCAGTGGAGGCTAATTCATTGGATGTATTCAAGAGAGTGTCGGATATAACTCTTAGGGCTAATGGAATCAAGGGATATGGGGAGAAAGCAAGAACGGGATTCTGACTCTGGATGATCAGCCATGATCATATAGAATGGCGATGTTGGCTCGATGGGCCGAATGGCCTACTCCTGCACCTAATTTATATGTTTCCATGTTTCTAAATATATTCAAAGTTGAAATGAACAAATATTAAAATTGCAAGGGAGTCGTGATTTTAAAAGATTGTGTTGAAGCATTTTTCCAATATCTGATGAAAGACAAATTAGCCAGCTCCCTCTATTCCTCTTGTTTTGAATAGTAATATTTTTTTTCCTGTTTTCCAATCCACAAAGACTGTTCTACAATTTAGGTAGCTTTTGAAGATAGTAACAAAAAGGAATCATTCAAATTCACAACATAAAATTTGACATGTGGTCCAAAAGATAACTTTTTAGGTAATCTAGAAACAAGGAACTGCAGATGCTGCTTTACAAAATTGCTGGACATAAATTGCTGGAGTAACTCTGCGGGTCAGGCCACGTATCTGCAGAACACAGATAGGTGATGTTCAGACACAAAGTGTCATCTATCCATGCTCTCCAGACAACTTTTGCTCTACTGCTTCTAATGTAAGTTTGTAATTTCTTAAAGATAGACACAAAATGCTGGATCAGCGGATCAGGCAACATCTCTGAGGAAAAGGAATAGGTGACGTTTTGGGACGAGACCCTTCTCCAGACTTTTCTCAAATAAGGATAACAAAGAAAGGTCCACCCGAAAAGTCGCCTATTGCCTTCGCTCCCTAGATGCTGCCTCACCCGCTGAGTTTCTCCAGCATTTTTGTCTACGTCCCAACCCCAGATCTCACCTGTCCATTCCCTCCCTGAATGCTGCTGATTTCCACCAGCATGTGTTTTGATCAAGATTCCAGCATCTGCAGTCTTTTATGTCCACTAAAACATTGTATTACTCCAGGTTTAGTCTCACCAGTGCCTTGCAAAGTTGAATGAAAGTTTTCCTATTTTATACTACATATGCCTTGGAATAAAGACCAACATTCCACCTGTTGACCTCTTTGCTTGCTGTGCATGCATACTAACTTTTTGTATTTCATGTATTAGAGGCTAAAACATGAAAGTGTATACATACATAGAGAATATTGGAGCCTAATATTGATAGATTTTTGAACTAAGCATATCAAGAATTATGTGGATTGCACAGAGGTTATTGGGGAGAAGGCAGGAGAATGGGGTTAGGAGGGAGAGATAGATCAGCCATGATTGAATGGCGGAGTAGACTTGATGGGCCAAATGGCCTAATTCTACTCCCATCACATGATCTTATGAAATGTAATGAAGTTTAAAGACCAGATTAATGGGAGACGGGCCTTTAGCAGCCACATGGCCAATATTTGATAATATTTCCTATGTACTTATGTTTCTATTAGCTTCCCTCATATCTTCCAAGTTTGGCACCCAGTTTGTTGCTGATTAACCTGGAGGAGGTGGAACTGTGTTCCAATCCTGCTGGTTACATAGAAATGCCAGAGCCCACCTCCAATCTGTTCAAATTAACGGCCATGAATATTTGGCACGGGATCTCCTGCGTGTGTGTGTGTGAGCTGTCGGTGCGTTTCAGAGCACTACAGATTAGCAGCAGCGTGGGAGAGCAGCAGTTTATCAGTGCTCATTGGAGCAGGTTTGACAACAACTGGTAAGGAAATGCTAAATTGAATTAAATTGTTTAAGTCTCCCCTTCCCTGAGGAGCCAAAATTAATTATTTGTTAAGACAATGATAACCCCCCCCCCCAGCCCCTCCCCAACTGCTGCTTACAGTGCAAATTATTCTTCAGAATATGATTTTGTTTTTGTTTTTCGTTTTTAGAGATACAGCACAAAAACAGGCCCTTCAGCCCACCGAGTCTGTGCCGACCAATGATCCCCGCACAGTAAGAGGGACAATTTATAATTATACAATTATACCAAGCCAATTAGCTACAAACCTGTACATATTGGGAGTGTGGGAGGAAACGGGGGAATCCCAGCAAAAACCCATTCAGGTCACAGCAAGAACGTACAAACTCTGTACAGACAGCACCCGTAGTCAGGATCGAACCCAGGTCTCTGGCGCTCTAAGGCAGCAACACTACCGCCCGAAAGAAAACAAAGTACAAAAGCTCACAATATGTGAAATACACTGTAGGCCATCAGTATCTATGAGAAGATATTTGATTTTTGTTCCTATTGTTGCAAATAAATCTACAGCAATTAGGTAAGGTTAGAAAATAGACAAAATGGGGAAAGTGAAAAAAACCAAGAGATAAATCAATCATATTGGAGCCAAACATTTTAAAATTAGAAACCAACTTCAAATAACATCTGATGATTTGTCAATTCAGACAAATGTGTTTATCTTAACATTAACTGTGCTTCCAGCAGCTATTAACATATAAAATAAAAACTGAAAAAGCTATAAATACTCAGCACCTGGGGCAAGAGAGGCAGGCAGAGAAACAGATTAATACATAGTTAACTTTTCACTCTAATAATCTTTACAGCACCACTGGAAAAGTTATTAGATCATAAACAAGTCCAGTGACAGGTAAGGAATAGGGAAAGGAAGAAGCGAGTGGAAAGCTGTAATAGTGTGGGAGACAGAAAATTAATTGACAAAATGGAATGGAATGGAATACTTTATTGTCACATGTGACTAGGCACAGTGAGATTAATTGCTGCATACCCAATTTATACAAATGGCAGCCACCTACGGCGCTGACAAAGTTACAAAGCATGCCGGCTTTCCCAGCCCCACAGTGGTTCACCCACGCCGGGTCCTCATTGCCCTTTGTTCTCCCCCCCTCCCCAATTGTCAATTGTTCTCCCCCCACCTCCCTCATGGCGGTCCCCCCACGCCAGGTTCTCCATTGTTCTTCCCCTCCCCCCTCACGGTGGTCCTCCATGCTCTCATCTACTGTTGACCGCGGGTCGACCCGTGAGGCATTGCCACCACCGCGACGCTTCACCACCGCCAAAGCCCCACCGGCGTGATGCTTCACCGCTGCCACCGCTTCACCACCGCCGAGGCCTCCCCGCTGTCGACGCCCCACTTCATGCCTCCAAGGTGCCGGCCCGAGCCTCAGCCACGGGCTCCGTAGGCCGCTCAGCTGACCCGGACATCGACCTGCGAGGTCCGGCTCCTCCATCCGACCTACGAGGCCCCCGACCTGGCCTTCTACGCGGCGATCCAGAGGCATCGAGACCACGGCGCCTCTATAAAGACCTCCAGCCGCGATCCCCGTCCACAGCCATGGCCTATCGGGAACTCTTCTGGCCCTGGAAACCATACAAGAAAAAAGCCAGAGTATTGAAATCTATCGATATTACTAAACGTCTGATCTTGACCATTTCCTGTTTTGTTCTGTATATTGATTTTAAATAAAACGCTGCCACTTACGGCTGAGATTTTTTGGCCATCTTACTCAGTGTCCCCCTCCGCTGCGCATGACAAGAGGATTTTTCCCATCGATGAAAAATAAAAGAGACATTAGTGTTTAAAAAATGTTGAGATTATCTCTCCAGAAGGCCACGCCCCTTCCGGAGGACTATAAAACCCGAAGTGTGGCGGTGTCTCAGTTCTCTGCAAGATGGGGGAGCGAGAGGTCGCAATTATCAGTCTGAGCTGTGAATAACACTGAACACATGTCAACTAAACTGTGAGTGGTTTTACTGACCTGTCAGTGCCCTTAATGTGGTTTGAAAATGTAGTTTGAAAATGCAAAAGTGTGTTTAGGTTTGAAAGTGCTAAAGCTGTGTTACCTTTGGTTTTGAAAGTGCTAAAGCAAGCTGTGTTGCCTTTGGTTTTGAAAGTGCTAAAGCGAGCTGTGTTGCCTTTGGTTTTGAAAGTACTAAAGCGAGCTGTGTTGCCTTTGGTTTTGAAATTGCTGCAGCGAGCTGCCTTGCCTTTGGTTTTGAAAGTGCTAAAGCGAGCTGCCTTGCCTAATTAGAGCTGCCTTGCCTAATTAGAGCTGCCTTGCTTTCTATATAACTAAAAGTCTAATCTTGACCACTTCCTGTTTGTGCTTTATATTGATTTTAGTAAAAACGCTACTACGTATGGCTGTGATTCTTGACCATCTTACTCAGAGTCCCCCAGCGCTCATCAGGTGCCGAGGATTTTTCCCATCGATGAAAAATAAAAGTTATTAGTGTTTAAAAAATGTTGAGATTCTCTCCTCTGTCAATCATGCCATGAAGGCCACGCCCCTTCTGGTGGGAGGGGGGAGGGACAATAAAATGGTGATTGAGCCGCCAGCCCAAGAATCCATTCGGCCCACAATGTCCATACTAGCCCTCTGGAAACCAGTCCCTTCAGTGCACAACACCCATACTAGCGCTCCAGAATACCTCCCCCCCCCCCCCCCCCCCCCCCCCCCCCCCCCCACTGGCCACCAATATTGGAATTGGTGGAGAGGTGGAATATTGCGTTGGGGGACCAGCCCTCCCATGTGCTGCTGGGACCCAAAGGGTCCCACTTAGTCTAGTAAGTGAATAAAAACAAAGAACTGGTCTGAAGGAGGCACATTGGCAAGAGGAGAAATATTACTAGCAGTTACTTGAAAAAGATGGGACCAGCCATAAGGATCTGCATCGATGAGCACAGTGTTGAGACCAGAAGACTAATACAGGCTAATCTTCTTTGATCACTTAAGGAGAAGTCAGAGGGGAATGAGGAATTAAAGTAAGGGGCAGAAACAAGGAACTGCAGATGCTGGCTCACAAAACAAGACACATAGAGTTAGAGTAATTCAGCAGATCATGCAGCATTCCTGAGGATTGACCTTGAATAATTTTTGCTTGAAGTAATTCTTAATTACTTTACAAATAATTATAGTTATAGAGTATGGCAAAAACCACAAGGTGGCAACTTTTCATAACTTATGGCAATTGAGTTTTCATTGTGTCTGTGCCTTCTTAAATATTTTAATAACATTCCACCTATCAAGATCGTCAAACTGTGTCAAATTGGCTATTAGATAAAATAATAGACTCAATCGAATGGACTGTGATTTTGATTGTGTTTCAATAATTTGCTCCTGGCACAATGTGCAGGTGAATAGTAATAATTCAGTCTTGCTGTTACTTTATGAGGTTGAAACATGGATCAGATTTACCTCTGATTTCGTAGGCCCATCGGCCAACAATGTCTATGCCGAACATGATGCCAAGACCAACTCTTAACTGCCTGCACAGCATCCATATCCGTCTGATCACTGCATATCCATATTCCTAACCAAAAGTCCCTTGAATGCCACTATCGTATCTGCCTCATAGATGCCCCACATATCTCCTTTAAACTTTGCCCCTCTTACCTAAAGCTATGCTCTCTAATATTCAATTTGTCCATCTTTGGAAATAGGTTCTGACTGTCTACCCTATCAATGCCTCTCATAGATTTAGATACTTCTATACTCCTACAAGCTCCATTGTTCTTGAGAAAACTATCCAAGTCTGTCCAACTTCTCCCTGTAGCTAATACCCCGTAATTCAGGAATCATTCTGGTAAACATCCTCCGCACCATTTCCAAAGCCTCCACATCCTACCTCCAATGAGGGGATCAGAACAGCAAGCAATACTTCAAATGTGGCATAACCAATGTCCTATAAAGATGCATCATGACTTCCAGTCTCTTGTGCTCAATGCCCCAACCTATGAAAGTAAACATACCATGTCTTCTTCACTACTCTGTCTACTTCTGTTGCCACTTTCACGGAATTATGGACTTGGAGCCCACGATCCTTCTGTACATCAATGCTATTAAGGGTCATGCCATTAATTGTATATGTTCCCCTTATATTCAACTTCTCGAAAGGACAACATCTCACAGTTGCTCAGATTATACTCCATCTGCCATTTTTCCACCCATTTCTGTAGCTGATCTAATATCTCACTGTATACTTTGACAGCATTCCTCACAGACGCATCTTATCATGTTTTTAAAAATCCAAATGAGTTGATATGCAAATAGATTAAATATAAATTTTTGCAATTTAGCAGATTCATCACCCTCTATGAGATTAATTTCCATGTACCTCAGTTTTAAATGGCCGGCTCCTTATCGAAAGAATGCAGCTTCATTTGAGACTCCCTTACTCGTGGAAATATCTTGACGTCTACATTGTCAAGCCCCCATGGTGAAGAGATCACCCTCATTAAAGTCCCAAGAATAGAGACCCAACCTGCTTAGCCCCTCTTGATAGGGCAATCCTCTCATCCCAGTAATTAACCTAATGAATCTCCTTTGGAATGCCTCCAATGCATATCCTATCTTAGGCAAGGGGACCAAAACTGGCAGATTCTTCTGTAACTGTGGAACAAATGAGGTAAATGCAATTATTTGTTTTGAATTGTACTTTTCAATCCTATCAATGCATGAAAGACATATTAACCAGTTATTAGCAGCAGAGGCCATAGCTGTCAACCAAACATAAGGTCTGGTTTTCCTTCCTGCCTCTGCTCACGAGGAGAAAGAAAATATTTCTGGTTAGTGACATTTGCTGAGCACCAGAGTACCATGTTACCATGGCAACTACGAAAACCTCCGCAACATTGTTTGTCCAGGGAAGCTATAGACGTGTTCTGTGCATTTTTATTTCCTGACATCCGCAAACACTTCAAAACTGTCATCTATATTTTATAATTCACATTTATGCTGTTACTACTGGCAATCTATTGTGATGCCAGGACAAAACATCTGAGTTGGTCATCACCACTAACTGAAGTTTAATACCACTGGACAAGTATTCAATGGCCATTTGAATATAATTTTACAGAGCTCTCCTAGTTTAGCAGGTACACTTGGAAAAACGCTACCCATAGTCGGTGCTAAAATAACAAATTTTCTGCTTCCTACTCTATTGTCCTCAAAAAAGAATAAAATCCTAGCAGACCATTTACAATCTTTATGTCTCCTGCCAAACTACTAATCGAACACAAAAAGCAGAATGTGAAATCCCTTAATTCTTTAATTTAAGGCCATCATTGTGTCTATGTACCTTTTTTCTGTGCATTTTGTTGCAGTAATGGCACAGAATCTTTAAATTGAGAAATCAGTTTTTCATTTTTCTCTGAGTGCATAAATGGCTTAAATTTATTCTCTCTGATTATATGGTTGATTTTAGGATGAACATTCCCAAGGTAACAGGTCGGCAGGAAGTAATCATTCTGCTGATATTGAAGCCAGCGGTAGCTCTGGGCATGCTTTGGACATTCAATCACTTATAACCGATCCTTCACAGTATTATCGGTTTACACACAGAGCACAGAATGCAGCTTTGAATCACTTGTATCTGTGCATGGTTATGTTAGGTAAGGGGGAGGTGCAGCGAGACCTGGGCGTCCTTGTACACCGGTCACTGAAAGTTGGCGTGCAGGTACAGCAGGCAGTGAAGAAAGCTAATGGAATGGTGGCCTTCATAACAAGAGGATTTCAGTATAAAGGTAAAGAGGTTCTTCTGCAGTTGTATAGGGCTCTGGTGAGACCATATCTGGAGTATTGTGTACAGTTTTGGTTTCCTAATTTGAGGAAGGACATCCTTGTGATTGAAGCAGTGCAGCGTAGGTTCACGAGATTGATCCCTGGGATGGCAGGACTGTCATATGATGAAAGATTGAAAAGACTAGGCTTGTATTCACTGGAGTTTAGATGGATGAGGGGGGATCTTACAGAAACATATAAAATTATAAAAGGACTGGACAAGCTAGATGCTGGAAATTTTTTCCCAATGTTGGGAGAGTCCAGAACCAGGGGCCACAGTCTTAGAATAATGGGGAGGTCATTTAAGACTGAGGTGAGAATAAACGTTTTCACCCAGAGAGTTGTGAATTTATGGAATTCCCTGCCACAGTGGAGGCCAAGTCACTGGATGGATTTAAGAGAGAGTTAGATAAAGCTCTAGAGGCTAGTGGAGTCAAGCGATATGGGGAGAAGGCAGGCACGGGTTATTGATAGGGGACGATCAGCCATTATCACAACGAATGGCGGTGCTGGCTCGAAGGGCCGAATGGCCTCCTCCTGCACCTAGTTTCTATGTTTCTATGTTTCATTCATCATACCTATGCCTGCGTGATATCAAGTCAAGCCGAGTTTATTTTCAAATGAACAAGTATGTCAATTGTCCTCCAATTAATTGTTTTCCAATACACTTTTCACTTTTCACTATAAATTACCTCAGATACTTAATGAAGTAACATGTGGGCCTCAACCAGGAAAGCTAGTGGTAAAAGAAGGAAGAAGACCTATTCAAGCCATCTTAAAGACACAGGCCCAACCTCTGTTTCCGTGGGGAGTCCATAATAGAAGTCAACAGTAATCCATTGTTGAAATGATGCGTGAGATTTTTGTGCACTTTACAGGTAAGGACTTTGTTTTATTGGGAAGTTCCACAACCTCTGGAATATTCTCCCTGGATCCCCGTTTAGATAGTCATAGTCATGGAATGTAAGTTGTTTACATGTAAGAATGTTTACATAAAGAATGTAAACAGGACCTTCTGCCCAACCAAGAAGTGCCATCTAAGCTGGTTCTATTTGACCACATCTGGCTCATATTCTGCTCAAACTTTCATATTCATGAACTTGTCCAAGTGTCTTTTAAATGTTGTTATTGTACCTGTCTCAACTACTATTTCTGGCAGCTTGTTCCATATACCCACCACCCTCTGAGTGCAAAAAAACATGTAATATTTCCCCTTTCATCTAAACCTATGTTCTCTGTTCTTAATTCCCCTGCCCTGAGCAAAAGATTCCCGTACCATGGGTAGAAGACAATTCAGAGAAGTCTTTCTGCTGCCATAATGTTAGAGATGTTGGAATTCCCTGCCACAGAGGGCAGTGGAGGCCAAATCACTGGATGGATTTAAGAGAGAGATAGATAGAGCTTTAGGGGCTAATGGAGTCAAGGGATATGGGGAGAAGGCAGGCACGGATTATTGATAGGGGACGATCAGCCATGATCATAATGAATGGTGGTGCTGACTCGAAGGGCCGAATGGCCTCCTCCTGCACCTATTTTCTATGTTTCTATGTTTCTATGTTTCTATGAGCCCAGTGTTAGAGAAGCAGGGTGTTTGATCCCATGTCTGAGTATGAGTTGAAAACCACAACTTTAAGATCTCCTGGCACAACAGGATGTGGTTAGTTCACAATCCATTTTTAACACCTGAAAGTAGGTATGATAAATATATTAAATTACTCAAAAGAACAGGAAATCATGTGGCTTAGCTTATGATGACTCCTTGCATACCATGCACAGATGAATATGCCAATGTTGTCCTGGTATAGATCTCTGTCGTGTCAACTCAGAATGTCTCTATTTGGTATAGAAATACTGTCTCCATAAGTACTGTGTACCAAAAATCATAGTGTGAATATATCTGGAATAAATTACTCTCCCAATTCATTTAGTCGAACTGCTAGATTGAGAAATATGAAGTAAATTCTTCTGCTATAAAGCAGAACATGGCAAGCAATTGTTGACTTTTTTTAGACATTAGCTGGTAAAAGCTTCCTACTGGAAGTGAAATTGTCATTGATGCCAAGCAGATCAGAAATTCAAAAGAAAATCTCTACTGAATATTTTCCCATTAATTCTTGATGTGATGTTTCTGGTATTGTTATGTCCAAGGCTCCTTTTTCAAAACTATAAAGAAACAATATGTGACTTATGCTAAAAAAAAAAGCAAATCAAATTGTAGTTTTTTAATAAATGTTCTATGGCCCAAGGCTATAACTATATTTTAAGCACAAATTGCCAAAATGGTTTTAGAATGACTAATTCCCGTGATGCACAACTGTTTGACTTCAATTGTAAGACTTCTGTGAATTGTCTTTCAACAGTGCTGAGCAGAGGTATCCAACCAATAGCTAATAGCTAACAGTGCTGAGCAGAGGAATCCAAACAATAGATGGGTCTCCTGAGACCGTGAGTCAAAGTGTCTAATTTTTTGCATGTTATCTTATTAGCCTGGAAACTAGGGGAGCAAATTCATATTGCAAAATATTCCTCCAATATGAAATGAATTCCACAAGACATGCAACACCCTGTGATCAGAACTACAGTCACAGGGTCATAATTAACTCATTAACTCATTAATCTCATTCAAATTCCTCTTAGTGATAGTGACAAAAGTATAAAATCCGCATCATTTGCAACAACTTGGACTTCATGTATTCACAGTGTCCATCCTGAGTCTAAACATTTCTTTAGCAATCTACAAAAACAGTGGCAACCTCTCCTGGACTGCAACGTTGACGTGGAGGAGAGGCTTGTGTACTCCAGTGATCCTGAGAGCTATGAAGGATGGGGTTTCATATCCCTGGCAGGCTCAACCAAACTGGACAGGTCTCGGGTGAGGAGGCAGATGAAGCAGTCCCTGGTCCTCCAGGTTGGGGGTTGGGCATTGGGTTAACAACCCCACCCTGGAAAAAAATGTGAGTTACAGAAACATTGAAGAATGAAAATCAAATTACATACTTGGTTGAAGAAGGTGCCCCAGCAATGGGGATCATGACGCTTCCCAACCAAACCCGCAAGGGCCTTGGGAAGCTGACACACCTTCTGATGCCAAATAAATCCATCCTTGTGGGGACATGGAACATCCAAACCATGTCCCAGGCAGGCAAGGCTGCCACAATTGCCAACAAAATGGTGCGCTACAATCTCTTAGTCCTGGGCTTGGCTGATACAAGATGGACACAGTCAAGGGAGATCAAATTGGTCAGCGGGCAGTCAATTATCTACTCCAGACAGGAAGAGGAGGGAGCGAAGCATACAGAGGGAGTGGCCATCATGATGACGAAGGACGCTAGAAAAGCTAGAAAGGAAAACGGATGGGAGCCCATCAGATCTCGCCTCATCTCCGCATCCTTCAAAACCAACAACAACAGAGTGAAAGCCCATATAATCCAATGTTATGCACCCACCAACAATGCAGAGGGTGAGGTCAAAGGCAGGTTCTATGACAGCTTGAACCACTAGTATTAGAAACATAGAAACATAGAAACATAGAAAATAGGTGCAGGAGGAGGCCATTCGGCCCTTCGAGCCTGCACCGCAATTCAATATGATTATGGCTGATCATCCAACTCAGTATCCCATACCTGCCTTCTCTCCATACCCCCTGATCCCTTTAGCCACAAGGGCCACATCTAACTCCCTCTTAAATATAGGAAATGAACTGGCATCAACTAATTTCTGTGGCAGAAAATTCCACAGATTCACCACTCTCTGTGTAAAAACATTTTTTCTCATCTCGGTCCTAAAAGACTTCCCCCTTATCCTTAAACTGTGACCCCTTGTTCTGGACATCCCCAACATCGGGAACAATCTTCCTGATTCTAGCCTGTCCAACCCCTTAAGAATTTTGTAAGTTTGTATAAGATCCCCCCTCAATCTTCTAAATCCTAGCGAGTACAAGCCGAGTCTATCCAGTCTTTCTTCATATGAAAGTTCTGCCATCCCAGGAATCAGTCTGGTGAACCTTCTCTGTACTCCCTCAATGGCAAGAACATCTTTCCTCAGACTGGGAGACCAAAACTGTACGCAATACTCCAGGTGTGGTCTCACCAAGGCCCTGTACAACCTCCCTGCTCCTATACTCAAATCCTTTTGCTATGAATGCTAACATACCATTCGCTTTCTTCACTGCCTGCTCCACCTGCATGCCTACTTTCAATGACTGGTGTACCATGACACCCAGGTCTCGTTGCATCTCCCCTTTTCCTAATCGGCCACCATTCAGATAATAGTCTACTTTCCTGTTCTTGCCACCAAAGTGGATAACCTCACATTTATCCACATTATACTGCATGTGCCATGCATTTGCCCACTCACCCACCTATCCAAGTCACCTTGCAGCCTCCTAGCATCCTCCTCACAGCTAACACTGCCCCCCAGCTTTGTGTCATCTGCAAACATGGAGATGTTGCATTTAATTCCCTTGTCCAAATCATTAATATATATTGTAAATAGCTGGGATCCCAGCACCAAGCCTTGCAGTACCCCACTAGTCACTGCCTGCCATTCTGACAAGGACCCGTTTACTCCTACTCTATGCTTCCTGTCTGCCAGCCAGTGGAACCTAGGTTAATCCTGTCGGTGAGATGCATGGAAAGAAAAAAACTGAGTTTCCTTTTCAGGTTGTCAGTTCTGAGAAAAAGAGATAAAAAATAAAGGTAATTTAAATTTCAGTGGTGGTGGGATGCATAAATATAACAAAAATAATGCATATATTAGCGTATGACCAATTCAAGAAGATAATAAGAATATTGAATGGTCTCTGTTGCTTCTTTGTATGTTTTTGTGTGTTGCTAATAGTGGGACTTTAGACTTTAGATGCACGGAAACGGGCCCTTCAGCGCACCGAGTCCGCACCGACCAGTGATCACCCTGTACACTAGTACTATCCAACACATACTAGGGACAATTGACTATTTTACCAAAGCCAATTAACCTAAAAATCTGTACATCTTTGGGGTGTGGGAGGAAACTGAAGCACCCGGAGAAAGCCCACGCAGATACAAGGAGATTGCACAAACTCTGTACAAACAGCACCAGTAGTCAGGATCGAACCCAGGTCCTTGGGCTGTAAGGCAGCAACTCTACTGCTGCGCCACCGTGCCCCCCTATTTTTGAAAGGACACTGTTGAAAGGGGCTGTGGCACATGCCCAACAGATCAGGCTGGATTAATGGAGAGATAAAAGCTGAGCCAAAATCACAGATGGAAGGCAGGCAGAGGTGGCCAGTTCTGATATTGGGAGCAAGAGTGTGTTACCTAAAGTCTGAGAATTTAAAACTGAGTCCAGAAGGCTACAATGCACCCAGACAGAGTTCTGTTCCTTAAGTTTTTGATCAGCCTCATTGTGACACTGCAGGAAGCCCCACACAGACAATCAGATAGGATTGATGATCCTAACATGCCAGAGACACTCCTGTGGGCTGAATGCAGGTGTTTCACATAATTAGCCCGTGCATCTGATTGCTGGCTATTTTGTATATCTTTCATTTCTTTGTTCTATATTTTTCTATATCTCTTGTTTCCTTTTCCCCTGACTCAGTCTGAAGAATGGTCTTGACCTGAAATGTTACCCATTCCTTCTCTCCGTGATCACAATGGTGGTACTGGCTCGAAGGGCCGAATGGCCTCCTCCTGCACCTATTTTCTATGTTTCCATGCTGCCTGTCCTGTTGAGTTACTCGGTATTTTGTGTAAACCAGCATCTGCAGTTCCTTCCTAGACATTAATACTCCATTTCATTCTGACTTATCAGGTTACGGTCTGTTGTATTTCGCTCCTCTTCTGGCACCTTTCTATCGCTCCTAAAATTACTATAACCCTCTAGAATTCCAGAGCTTCTATGAGAGAAGAAAATCCTCCACAGCTCAGTTTTAAATGACTGACCACTTAGCTTATAACAATGTCCCCTTGCGACATCTCCCTGTTACATCCGCACAGAATCTTATATGTTTCACTGAGATCACCCCTAATTCTTCTAAACCAAAAAATACTTCTTTAGCTGCTTGTGATAGGTCCACCTTCTCATCCCTGGTGAACATGTGTAGATGCTGATTTAAACCGAAGATAGACACAGAATTCACCCATTCTTTCTGGCCAGAGATGCTGCCTGTCCCGCTGTGTTACTCCAGCTATTTGTGTCTATCCAAAGTTAACATGCCTTTCTCCAATAAGGACGCCATAATTATGAATAGTGCTCCAGGTCCAACACCCTGCACAATTATAACAATAATTCATTCTAAATTTCTAAACTTGCAAGGAAGGTCCTTTGTTGCCTTTCTAAATGCTTGCCGCACCTGTCTACTAACCTTTTATGATTCAACTACAAGAACACTTAGACCCTGCAATAGTTCACTCATTTGCAATGTTTCTCTGTATAAATATTAGTGTGTCTCTTTTTTTTTTACCAACGTACATGACCTGGCATCTTCTCGTATTAAGCTTCATTTGCCAAATTTTTACTTGCGCAATCTATCTACATCCTGTTGCAAAATCCAAATATCCTCATCGCAACATTCAATACTATTTACTTTAATGCCATTAGCAAACTAAAAGACTGGTGCTCTTTCATAAACGCTCTGTTTTCCAGCATTTTCACTTGTATTTCAGATTTCCAGTGGCTGTAGTTATCTTTTTGATTTTCAACCCAAGAAGATTATACTCAGATATATTTTATTGACTGAGTCAAAGATAGATATTATCTTTTTCTCAAATCTATCAGTCTTTTTCGATGTTGAATGTGTACTTGCAGAAAACGGGGCTTCTTTTCCAACACCTGTGATGGTAGATCATAATTGCAGAGTTTAATTGCAATGGACTCCATAGGAGATATGGCAGAAAAGCAGACCTTTCAGACAACATTATGCTCCACTCAAAATTTATCCTGTATTTCTTCATCTATATCTGTGAAGGAAACCCTTTATTCCTTTGCCTTCAAATGTTTGTTTAGCATCCATTTTTAACATTTGCCTCAAATCACTTCCTGTGTTAGAAACATTCACATTCTCAACAACTGTCCTAAGAAGACTCCCCTAAATTCAAAATTTGAATTTATTTTTGATTATCTTATACTGTTTGCTTGTGGTTTTGCTTTTCATAATGTGTGGACATATTCTGCTTGCATCCACCCTATCAAACCCTTTCCACATTTTAACATTATTTTAAAGAAGTTAATCATGTCACTTCTCAACATTTTCTAAAGAGAAAAGAAATGAGGTCCATTTATCTGTTCCTGATATTTACGGGTTATCATCCCTGTCAACTTTATTGCCTCTATATCATAATATCACCACCAGAACCATACTCAATACTCTAGGTATGGCCTGACCAAAGTTTGATACAGGTTAAGCAAAGCTTCCCTACTTTCCAATCAATTTCTCTTGAAATAAATTCCAATGACTGGGTTTCTTTCCTTATGGTTTTACTAATCTGAGCTGCAACATTTAATGGCCGGTATGTTTGTACGTCACAGTTCTTTGTTCCTTTACCCAAGCCAAGCTTACATCCTCTAAGTAATAACTCTTCTCCTTTTTACTTCCAACTAAAAGTTATTACCTTCATTTTTCTGTTGTACTTTAGCTGCCAATGATTTGCTCATTCTGCAGGTTTATTGATCTCCTCTTATAATTTGTTGGAATTCTTCTCATAATTGACATAATCAACACATTTTTTAAATGTATTCTTAATCCTGATGTCTAAAATATTAACATGAAGTGTGAATGGCAACGGGACCTGCACTGATCTTTGTGAAATGCGACGAGTCACTTACCTCTACTGCATATAGCTATACTTTACTCCAGCCTCCACTTTCTGCTGTGATGGAAGTTTGCAATCAAGCTGAAGAAGGGTCCCGATCTGAAACATTGCCTATCCATATCCTCCACAGGTGTTACCTAACCTGCTGGATTACTCTAGCACTTTGATTTTTGCGCAAGATTCCAGCATGTGTAGTTCATTGTGTCTCTTACAACCTATTCTGCAAGTTGTTCCCTAATTCATAAAGCCATAAGTTACAGGAGCAGAATTAGGCCATTTAGCCCATCAAATCTACTCCGCCATTTAAGCATGATCTGATCTACCTTTCCATCTCAACCCCATTCTCCTGCCTTCTCCCCATAACCCGTGACACCCACATACCATATTCTCCGTGCATATTCATTTATCTATTCTGGAATAACAAATTAAAATCAAAATAACCAACATCTACTGCATGATCATTGCCTATTCTCACTGGTACCACTTCAATACATTTAGTAGTGTTGATCAATGGGTGAGCAGGTTTGCACATAAACTGCACTTAGAGGACTCAACTGCTTTTAATTATGAATTTAAATGTATGTAATATTTTGTGTATCTTGCCATAGCCTTTTGTTGTCTCTGGTCGGCACAACCATCATTGACATCATGCCGACTGAATCAAATTGGAGGACCATTGTTCAGTGCTGGTGGAGTCTCAGGCTGAGGTGCATCAGCTCGCTCAATACTCTGACTAAAGATGTCTGCAAACATTTCAGGCTTGTTGTCAAACTCACATGCTGGATTCTGCCATCTCAGAGGATAACAATGTTAATGAAACCTCCTCTTCCTCATCTTTGTTTAAGTGGCCATTATCGTTCACTTTGGAATGTGGAAGAACCGATAGAATTTGATCTGAACTACTGGTATGGGAGGTCGAGTTCCTTCTCAGTATGTAGCATGCATGGAGTCCTATGGCTGTGGCTTCATTGGGTTGCCACGACTTTTTCTGTAGCCATTGCTCTCATTGTTGGGCTAAGTTAGTCCTCTTGTTTTGACGATAGTTTGGAATGTAGAATATGCCTGCTATAAGGTTACAGATAGTGATGGAATGCAATTCTGCTGCCATTAACAATGCCTAGTTTGAGCAGTTATGTATCTTCGGAAACTATCCCCTTTACCAAGTTAAAGTAGACCTCAAGGATTGCACCATTCTTCAGAATAAGCATCAGGAAAGAGAGAGACAAAGAGATAAGGAAGGGAAAGGCGTGAAAACAAGTTCTCACCCTTCCATATCTCTGTGTCTCCCTCTCCCCTGACTCGCAGTCAGAAGAATGGTCTAGACCTAAAACATTACCCATTCCTTCTCCCCAGAGAGGCTGCCTGACCCGCTGAGTTACTCCAGCATTTTGGTCAATCATATCATCGGCCTATTCCCTTCGCTCCATAGATGCTGCTGGGCCCGCTGAGTTTCTCCAGCATTTTTGTCTACCTTCA
The DNA here is from genome assembly GCF_010909765.2 of Amblyraja radiata. Taxonomy (NCBI): domain Eukaryota; kingdom Metazoa; phylum Chordata; class Chondrichthyes; order Rajiformes; family Rajidae; genus Amblyraja; species Amblyraja radiata. The sequence goes on from NC_045957.1 coordinate 82,692,308, forward strand.
ATTTTCCAGCTTATGCAGTTCCTTCTTAAATCCATTCCTTCTCTCCAGAGATGCTGTCGGTCCTCCTGAATTACTTGTGTCCTGTCCTGCTGAGTTACTGAGCATTTTGTGTCTGTCTTCAGTGTAAACCAGCATCTGTAGTTCCTTCCTACTCAGAAATAATGATGGCTGACTTCCACACCACCGTCTGGATATTGAGTATCTGATTATCTCTTGTGGTAGGCTCCTTCCCTAGATGGGACACCTATGACCGACAGATGGGATAATTTATTGTCTATTCCTTCTGCCACTATCCCAGTACCTTTGGGTGCTCCTTATGCGTGGCTTCCATCTTCTCATTGCCTCCTTGAATGTTTCTTCATTTTGAATGGCCATAGGCCACAGGTTCCCAGAAGTCAGTGGGGATGGGGCATTTCTTCAAGGTAGCTTGGATCAAATCCTTGTGTCCTTTCCTCAGCCTGCCTGGCACTCTCTCCCTGTGGTTGAGATCAGCATTTCTTGTCTTTTTTGGAAGTCAGGAGTTGGGCATGCGGTCGATTTATCCATTCTCTGGGTGGCCTGGATTTCCCGTCCCAGGTCAGATACAAAGCTGCAAATCTTTAAGACCAGCAAAAGCCACAACCTTTGCAGACTGCAAACGTTTCAACACTGGCCTGGGGTTCTGCTGAGTTCTGACCTCAATGATCACCAAGAGTTGATCCATAAACTTGACCCAGCTGGCTCCAGATCTCTGGCCCAGCCACACATCTCAGATTTGACCCCTTGCCCAACCTTCGAGGCACCAGTTCACTGCCACTCCCACAGCACGTCAACCCTCAGGGTCAAAATACTTCCCAAGATCCACTGTGGCGTTTCATTCTTCTTGACGAACATCATGGTTAGAGCAGAATTTCCTGAGCCGAGTGAATTTCAAAGTTCCAGATACGATCAAACGATTCGTGGTATCCCAGGATATTTTTAGTTGTTCTAAGGAATCGCACAGCCATACATTTTCCGGAAACCACTGTTCTTGTATGTTGAGTTATTTTTGACACAAAAAAAAATCAGACAGATTGCATGAATAGCTTTCATTGCTCAGCTGAATCTCTCTTTTCTCTCCCCAGCACTACAGGCATTCACAGAAATGGAGTATCATACTAACATAGAGCAAGAAAACACATTCTTGCTTCTTTTCTCCTGACCTTTGTACACAATATTTTTAATCTTTTGTGTAGGAAGGAACTGCAGATGCTGGTTTAAACCAAAGATAGACTATCTTGAGTGTGAGACTCTTGGGCTGATTCCAGGAATTGCAACTTGCAATGGATAGGATGCCGGAGAATTGTGCTCAAGCGTCCAGAACAAGTGGGGCTCTAGCTCCAAAGTGCCACACCATTCTATCTAATACGTATCAAGTTGTTGCACTATGAACACCACAGTGGTGCCCCTGATAACAGAGTCTCTGCTGACAACTTTGGTAGCCAGTACAACAGTACTGGAAGCAGGGATGCTATGGTGTTGACTGTGGTTTCTAGAGCATCTGATCCCTACTGCATACTATCAAACACAACCCTAGGAATGCCAAGGAAATGCCATGAGCTTCGGCACCAGGACAACGATCAAGTCATCTTTTGAGTAGGCCAGACTCAATTTAGTTCTGAATAAGGGTCTCGACCCGAAACATCGCCTATTCCTTCTCTCCATAGATGCTGCCTCACCCACTGAGTTTCTCCAGCATTTTCTGTCTACCTTAGTTTGGTGTTATTTAGTTTAGAGATACAGTGTGAAAACAGGCCTTTCTGCCCAACGTGTCCTCGCCGACCAGCGATCCCCGTACACTAACGCTATCCTAAACACGCCAGGGACAATTTATAATTTTACCAAGCCAATTAGCCTACAAATCTGTACCTCTTTGGTGTGCGGGAGGAAACTGGAGCAGCAGGAGAAAACCCACGCAGGTTATGGGGAGATCGTACAAACTCCATACAAGCAACACCCGTAGTCAGGATCAAACCCGGATCTCTGGCGCTGAAAGGCAGCAACTCTCCCGCCATGTCACCGTGCCACCCCAATTATGGACATTTCATTGCTCAAAAAATGTTAATGAAGCATTTAGGCTTCAAATCATAACCTGACACTTTCACACTGGATTTCCAGTATCAGCTCACAGCAGATTTATTTAATTCAATTGTGACAGCTTATGATAATGCAATTTAAACATATGCAGCCAGAATTTCTTCCTCTGAGGCATAATCATGTTAACTGGAGATGTTCCTTTTCCAAAATTTAGCTCTATTACCTACTACAAGCTAAGATAAGATACATTTATTGTCACATGTACCAATTGGTACAGTGAAATGTGTGGTCTCCAAACTAAGGTCCAGTGTCAGACTTTTTGGTGTCAGTGAATATAGCTCATGGCACCATAGTATCCACAATGCCAGAATAAATGATAGCAACCCGAAGATAGACACAAAAAGCTGGCGTAACTCAGCGGGTCTGACAACTTCTCTGGAGAAAGGGAATAGGTGACATTTCGGGTTGAGACCCTTCTTTAGACTTTCTTTGTTTCCTTCTTACACAAATGATAGCAACTGACAGGGAGGTGGGAGCAAGGTGCATGATGAGGACCATGGTTCTGTTGCAGAGGCACAAGGCAGGAGGAGATCCTTGTCCTAAAGTTGGCAGTATCCATAGAGAGCTTTCAAAGCAAGGATGGAATTTTGAAATGGACAAGTGCCTCAACGTAATTAGAGATTACAGAATTAGGAATGGAAATGTCACTATTTATATGGGCAATGACAATAATGCTTTCCATTTAATTTTATCTCAGAAACAAAAACTAACAAAGCTTGGCTTGTCTGCTTGATAATCTGATTGAAAATAAACTTGACCACTATGTTTCAAAACATATTTTTATGAAGAGCAGTTTAATTCACTCCACATGCGATTGTAATCATGCTATTTCTTATTAGCAACCAGAACAATAATGTATTTCTTAGTACATTTAGTGCTCCAAAGACACCAACATGTTAAATGAGTTAACCCCTTCATTTAAATGTTCATGCCAATATGCCAAATATTACAGTGTACATTCTAACCGGAACAAATTGTAGGATCTTGAAGTACTTCAGATGGAGCACTAATACAAACCCCAGAGCACACCAGAGCACAATGTCGATATAGATGTAGCAGATCAGAATGTTGAATGTAGAGAGTTACACCAGGGACAATAATTGTTCGACCATCTCCACATCAGCAGATGAGATGTGCTTCAATTTTATAAACGATGTCCAGCAATCTCTGGGTTGTATGTCAGTGTGATTCATGTGCTTAAGTTTCAAAAGTGGAATTGAATTTAGAACTCTCCTACACAGTGGCTCGAGTGTGACCAACTTTCAGTTCAGCACAGAGCAGTGCAAGAAAGAAGAGGAATTCTCACAAACACTTGCCTTAAATGCAGCATCATGAATCAAGAGAAAAGAAGAAAAGATATATGCAACCATTGCTGGAGTGTCACATGGAGGAGATTAAGGGGGTCGCTGAGCTGTTTCGTTTCAAGATTTTGATTCCTCAAGCACAATGAGATGTGGTGCAGTGTGAGATTCGAGCCAGCTGCAATTTTGAAACAGACATTTGAAACAATTTCCTTGCCGTAAAACTTGTATTTTTATCTTTTATTTGTTCTGGTCAGTCAAGATGGAAATAAAGAACATCTTGAGGAAAATGGATTCTGGGCCTTTATGATCTGAAAAGTTAATCAGTGACAGATGTGCAATTTAAAGACAGTTACAAAGAGAAAGTGGACCCTTGAATCATTTGTTAACATAATGTTTAGAAGGATATGGGGCACACGCTGGGATTAGTGTAAATGGGGCGTCTTGGTCAGCATGGGCAAGTTGGGCTGAAGGGCCTGTTTCCCTGCAGTATGACTCAATGACTATGGCTGATAATGCCAGTATTCTTATACAAGAATAAAATGTGTCAGCAATCTGAGAATCAAACAGAAATAATGCATTCCTAGTTTCATTTTGCCAACACATAGAAGCTCAGCTAACATCTTCTGTTGGTTTCCATTTAGCAGTAAAAGGAGAAGTAAATTCTGTGTGGTTGCTGCTAGGGAAAAGCATCACTTCCCGCAGCTATTGACCAGTCAGCACAACATAGAAGGATCATGCAGATAATCAGTTGCTGAATCAGTAGGCAAGAAAAAGGAAATGAAATAAAAAGGAACAGCAGATGCCGACTTATACTAAAGATAGACACAAAATGCTGGAGTAGCACAGCGGGTCAGGCAGAATCACTGGAGAAAATGGCGAAAGTGATGTTTCGGGTCGGGACCCTTCTTCAGACTAATTATAGTGGGAGAGCGGGAAAAGTACTGGAGGCAAAAAAAAGCAGGACAAATCAGGGGTGACAATAGGTGACCTCAGGCGAGAGGGTTCATTTTTTGGATAGCCCAAGCGGAATACATAGTTGTGAACTATGAAGCTGGAACTATTTGTGGAGGAGATGGAAAGCGGGGGACGGAGGATAAACTGGTGTGGTGAGAATTTAAAGATGTCTGAGAATATCTCTGCTAGCTGATCCACACAGGTCCTGATAATGCATCTAGGGGCTCCGTCCAGCCCAAGATAGACACAAAGTTTTGGTGTAACTCAGCAGATCAGGCAGCATCTCTGGAGAAAAAGAATGGGTGACATTTCGGTTTGGGGGCTCTTCTTCAGAATGAAAGTAGAAGGGGAGGTAGAAAAGGCCAGAACAAAGCAGGACCAGAATTACAGAGGGGAGGCAGCGAGAGAGGGTCTCAAGAGGAGGAGAATTTCTTCAAAGTGGGCATACCTTCAGGAGATTTTGCAGTGAAGCAGACAAAATGTGTAGAAAGGATCTGTAGATGCTGGTACATACCGAAGATAGACACATAGTACTGGAGTAATTCAACGGGTCAGGCAGCATCTCTGGAGCTAAAGGATGGGTGACATTTTGGGTTTGACTGAAAGTAGAGGGGAGGGAAATGGAGGTAAGAAAAAGCAAAAAAAAACTCCCCTCTACCTTCAATCTGAAGAACGGTCCTGACCCAAAACTGGCCTTTTCTTGCCTCCAGCTCCCTCCAGCTTGATCAATACTTCCATCTTGGCTTCTTTAATGGGTCTTTGAAGGTCATGGATGAATTTATTGTACTGCTAGGGATCCTTTGTCTTGAATCATGCACACTTGAACTTCACCTGGGAGTGGACCTCGCGGTTCATCTATGGTTGTCGGTAGGGGAATATACGTATCATCTCCTTTGGTACACACACCGCCGCACACTTGCTGATGAAGCCTGTGACAGCAGTGACATATTCATCTTGGTTATCCACAGAGTCTTTGAATATGGACTAGTCCACCAACTCAAAGCAGTCACAAAGGATCATATCTGTTTCTTTGGACCAGTACTGCATGATTTCCTGTACCGGGTGCTCCTGCTTCAGTTCCTGTCTGTAGACAGGGAGTAGCACAGTCAGATTTACAAAAGTGCGGTCAGTCTATGGAGCGTTATGCATTTCAGATGGTTATGTAGTTGTGGTTGAGTGTGTTTGGACCCTTGGTTGGGCAGGAGATGTGCTAATAGTATTTTGGCAGCTCTCTCTTGAGGGTGACCTGATTGTAGTTCCCGGCTATTATGAACAGGGCATCGGGGTACTTCATTATAAGACTATTGGTGATGCGGCGTAGTACCTCACCTGCAAGCTTTACATCAGCGTGAGGTAGGATTGGATAAACCTGGATTGTTTTCTCTGGAATGCCGGAGGTTGAGGAGAGATGTGATAGTATATAATATTTTGAGAGGCATAGATAGGATAGACAGTCAGAACCTTTTCCCCACTGTGCAAATGTCCAAAGCTAGAGGCCATTACTGTAGATGAGAGGGGGAATATTAAATGGAGATTTGTGAGACAGGTTTCTTTCACATAGAATGGTGGAGGCCTGGATCACATTGCCAAGGGTGGTGATGGAGGCAGATACGATAGTGGCATTTAAGAGGCTTTTGGATAGGTACATGGAAGTGCAAGTAATACGGGGATATGGATGTGTAGGAAAGAGCTCCAGATGCTGGTTTAAATTGAAGATAGACACAAAATGCTGGAGTAACTCAGCGGGACAGGCAGCATCTCTGGAGAGAAAGAATGGGTGATGTTTCGGATGGAGACCCTTCTTCAGACTTTTATTCAGAGGGATATGAATCATGTGTAGGCAGATACGATCAGTCTAACTGATGGGCATTTGTGGACCTGTGGGCCCATTCCTATGCTGTACTGCTCTATGTTCTATTTTCTAACAACATTGCCAGGTGATTACAGAAGCCCAGTATCCCACACTAAATCCAAGGAAAAGATATATAAATTGTTAAGTCCAAGGAAAAGACATATTTATTGGCCAGAGGAAGCAGCAAACTGGATGACTGGGAAAAATTTATAACTGAACAGAGGAGGACAAAGGGGTTAATTAAGAGGGGGGGAAAGAGCATGAAAGAAAGCTTGCAGGGAATATAAAAACTGAAAGCTTCATAAAATGTGTAAAAAGGAAAAGATTAGTGAAGACAAATGTAGGTCCCTTACAAGCAGACAGGTGAATTTATAATGGGAAACAAGGTAATTGCAGAACAGTTAAATGAATACTTTGATTCTGTCTTCACTAAGGAAGACACAACCAATCTTCCAGAAATACTAGGGGACCAAGGATCTAGTGAGAGGGAAGAACTGAAGGGAATCCATATTAGTCAGGAAATGGTGTTCGGTAAACTGTTGGGACTGAAGGCAGATAAATCCCCAGGGCCTGATGGTCTGCATCCCAGAGTACTCAAGGAGGTGGCCCGAGAAATCGTGGATGCATTGGTGATCATTTTCTAATGTTCTCTCGATTCTGGATCAGTTCCTGTGGACTGGAGGGTAGCCAATGTAACCCCACTTTTTAAGAAAGGAGGGAGAGGTTGAAAACTGAGAATTATAGATCAATTAGCCTAACATCGATAGTTGGGAAGTTGCTTGAGTCGATTGTTAAAGATGTTCTAGCAGCGCATTTTGAAAGCAGTGACAATCTCAGCATGGATTTATGAAGGGAAAATCATGCTTGATTAATTTGCTCTAATTTTTTGAGGATGTAATAAGCAGAATTGATAAGGGAGAGCCAGTGGATGTGGTGTATCTGGACTTTCAAAAAGCCTTTGACAAGGTCCCACACTGAAGATTAGTGTGCAAAATTAGAGCACGTGGTATTGGGGGTAGGGTATTGACATGGATAGAGAACTGGTTGGCAAACAAGAAGCAAAGAGTAGGAATTAATGGATCCTTTTCAGAATGGCAGACAGCGACTAGTGGGGTGCCGCAAGGCTCAGAGCTGGGGCCCCAGTTATTTGCAATATAAATGAGGGAATTAAATGTGACATCTCCAAGTTTGGGGATGACACAAAGCTGGATGGCTGTGAGCTGCGATGAGGATGCTATGAGGCTCCAGGGTGACTTGGATAGGTTGGGTGAGTGGGAAGATGCATGGCAGATGCAGTATAATGTGGATAAATGTGAGGTTATCCATTTTGGTAGCAAGAACAGGAAGGCAGATTATTATCTGAATGGTGTCAAATTAGGAAAAGGAGAGGTGCAACGAGACCTGGGTGTGCTTGTACATCACTCACTGAAAATAAGCATGCAGATACAGCAGGGAGTGAGGAAAACGAATGCCTTGTTGGCCTTTATTGCAGGAGGATTTGAGTTTAGGAGCAAGGTGATCCTACTGCAGTTGTACAGGGCCCTGGTGAGGCCGCACCTGAAGTATTGTGTGGAATTTTCATCTCTTAATTTGAGGAAGGACATTATTGCTATTGCGGGAGTGCAGCGTAAATTCACCAGGTTAATTCCCGGGATGGCGGGAGTGACATATGATGAAAGAGTGGGCCGACTGGGCTTGTATTCACTGGAATTTAGGAGGATGAGAGGATATCTTATAGAAACATATAAAATTCTTAAAGGATTGGAAAGCTAAATGCAGGAAACATGTTCCCGATGTTGGGGGAGTCCAGAACCAGGGGTCACAGTTTAAGAATAAGGGGGATTTAGGACTGAGATAAGGAAAACATTCTTCACCCAAAGAGTTGTGAATCTGTGGAATTCTCTGCCACAGAAGGCAGTGGAGGCCAATTCATTGGATGTTTTCAAGAGAGAGTTAGATTTAGCTCTTTGGGCTAAAGAAATCAACGGATATGGGGAAAACGCAGGAACGGGGTACTGATTTTAGATGATCAACCATGATCATATTGAATGGCGGTGCTGGCTCGAAGAGCCGAATGACCTGCTCCTGCACCGATTTTTCTATCTTTCTATTTTTCTGTGAGGCCATTAAACCCTTGGATTCTGCATCAACTCCTTCAAACAGCAAACCATTTATTGTCACACCCTAGTGTCTTCTGCTTATTCCAGAAATATTTTTCTCAAATTCCCCATTTCATTGAAAGCTGCAGTGCAGAATAAATGCTGTGTTGCTAATTGGCACTCACTTTGTTTAAAGGAAGAAAAAAAAGGCTGATATAATCATGGAGCCTAATTTTAAACATTGGAGGTTGTGGTTTGGCATCAAGTCATGCAGCCCACGTGACTTCCATACAATGTTGCTTGTACATTGTCCTGTCATATTTACATCAGCAATTGACATGAGGTGACTGTTCCAAGCTTAGTCAGATATTCTTTCTCAACCTCTCAGTATGTAGCAATTCTGTAGTCTTCTCAATCCATAACTTGCTTAAGGGGCTGTCCCACTTGGGTGACCTAAACCGCGAGTTCTGGCGAGTTTTCCCTCGACTCATACGCGCTGCATGGTCGACACGAGGTTCTAGGAGGTCTTCGTAACTCTCCTTCATCCTCGAGAGTAGGCCCCATGCACTGGAGGCCTCAGCTAGTCGCGGCGTAATTATCAACATGTTGAAAAATGGCCGCGAGTATAAAAAGGTCGCCATGGAAAGAATTGATACTTTTTTTACTCGTAGGCTTAGTCGTAGTAGGTCGTAGTAGGTCAGCATGTTAGTCGTAGGTAATCAAGGGTAGTTGAAGGTAATCGAAGGTAGTCGTAGATAGCCTTCATCATAGTCGAAGGGAGGTCGAAGGGAGGTCGAAGGGAGATTGAAGGAGATTGATGGATGTCGTCTTTACTCTCCACTATTCGGTGTCCAATTTTCCCGAAGTTAGTCGGAGCTAAACGTTGCTAGTCGAAGCTAGTCTACAACATAGTCGAAGGAGGTCTTCTACATACTCGAAGGAGGTCTTCAACATGAAATGTTTTCAAACTCTTCTAAACTCACCAATTAGGTCACCACAGTGGGACAGCCCCTTTAAGCAGTTGTATTTACTGCCGCTGCAAGAGGCAGTGTTTGGCCAGGGAACAGAGTGTACGTGTACTGGCTTGATAAATATTCAGTGCACCTGCAGGCTTTGGTGAAGAAAACCTGCTCAAAATGAACAAATTGCATGCAGACTAAAAAAAAGAGTCTGCAAGCATTGACATGAAATAGCCTTGAATTTGATTAAGAAGCAGCTTCTGCTCTGTTTTGCATGTAGTTTGTTAAAATAAGAAATGGATACGAAAGGTGTTAGAGTAACCACCATCACCACATGATGATGATTTTCAGTCTCAGGTTCCAGAGAGAAGCATCACTAACTGCAAAGTCAGTGTGATCCAGATATCTGCGCCCAAACGCCCCAAAGCTTGCAATGCTTGGGGGAATCAAGCAACTAAGCAAGCAATATTAATGTATATGCGGCATACTGATGAAATAAATTGTCCGAAGACCTTAATTCTAAGCTGTTTGTTCAAATAAAGTAATCATAGTCATACAGTCATACAGCATGAAAACAAATCCTTCAAGCCATCTAGTCCATGCTGACCAAGATGTCCCATCTAAGATTGTCCCATTTGCTTGAATTTGACTTACATCCCTCCAAACCTTTCCTATCCTGAAAATGCAAATAAAATGGTTAAAGATGGTCTACTGATCCACTTTGATCAGTTCTGTTTAAATTCAGTTTAGTTTATTGTAACGGTACAGTGAAAAGCTTTTGCTGTGTGCTAACCAGTCAGTGGAAAGACAGTACATGATTGCAATCGAGCCATTCACAGTGTACAGATACATGATTTGGGAATAACGTTTAGCGCCTAAACTGGAATGGATTATATTTGGAATAATAGTAGAAGATATCAATTTAAATAAAGACCAAAACGTTTTTTTTAATTATGGGTTAATAATTGGAAAGAAATTGATACTTAAATTTTGGAAAAATACAACCATACCAACTGTTAAAATGTGGATTAGGAATATGATGGACATAGCACGCCTTGAAGAAATGAGACTCCGACTAATAGATAAATATGACCAATTCTTAAGGAGTTGGTCTCCTTTCATCGACTTTTTGGAATCATGTGATGCATCGGTACCATAAAGATTGCTGATTTCAGTTCATGACGTGGATAGATCTACATCTCCGAATAAAGATTTGAAAATTTCTCTTTTAAGGGGCCTTCTCTCCTATTTCTACTTTCCACTTTTTCTTTTTTTTATATATATACAAACTTCATGTTTTTCTATTCTCTACCATCTATTTTTCCTCTTTTTCCCCTTTCTATTGTTTTCTTTTTCTTGTCTTGCTTACTTCCTTCTCAAAACATAAAACTAGAGGTTGTACATAGAATGGATTACGGTATGACATAGTTGGCACCTAAAATTAGGTTCCACTGTATTGTTTTGTACTGTATTAACTTCTAATAAAATAAAAAATTTTAAAAAAAGAATTAAAGAATCAGGAAATCAGACAATGGGAAATGCAAATGTCTTTGCTTGTAATTCGTTGCGAGAAGGGAATGCTGCCTTACAATTTCTTATTGCCTGCCTATATCTTCCCATCACTCTGACAAGCTAACGTTGCATAAAATGTCAACTTTACACTTGTTGTTTATGTGCCACAAAAAATTAAATGTACTTCTTTATTGTGGGGACCAAAAACCCAATCAATATGTGCTCATGTGCTGAGTAGTAACCTTTTTTTATTAAAGCTACTATGTTTGGGCTGTAAATTAAATGCTGTCACGTCATTTTCTGCAATTTTCCGTGGGAATTTTTCAATAATTGGTGAGGTACGATACATACTTCGATCTCTTTCTGCACAGTATGAGAAGGATTTGGCCATAACTTGCTGGGAACTGTCAGCTGTTACAGTGGAGACATTTAGAAGCATTCTTCAAGTCCTTGACAGGTTTAATGTCCAGGGGGCATGGCTGAACCAGCTGTCAACGTTTTTTTTCAGTGGTTTTGTGGGCAAGACTTGATCTGGCTTGCCCGTGTAACATCAAATTGTGCAAGGATCTGTTTCTCACAGACTTCACATTTAATAACAGGACGGCTTCAGGCATCAGATCAACGCCAGCTGATCCACATACGTAAGATACTTACCTGAATCAGTAGCAACTGTGTCCTTATTCCTCATTTCTCTTACAACTGCTTTTCTGTTCATAGATTTGGGGGAGCAAACAATGAAATGGTTCTTTACCAACACATTTTAAGTCTGTCTGGCCTCCAGCAAGAGGAAAAAACTATTAAAACATCTATCTATGGCTTCATTGAGACTTTGGAAAACTCGTAGAGCAACTTCTGGCTGGAAGGCATAACTCTCCTTTTAGGGGCCCCTGACAAAATGGTAGGTTGTCAGGCTTGTTAGTCGCCTTCACTTTTATGGACATATGACTCTGCTACTGTGGATGCATCTTTAACTATTCCCTTTGTCCCTTAAGGCTCATTCAGGTTCTGATCACGCTTTATTTTGGGCTTTAGATTGGGCTGATCACCAACGGTGATGAAACAAACTACAGAGCGGAGGTGCAGAACCTGGCGGACTGGTGCGCCAATAACAACTTGGCACTAAACACCTCCAAGACCAAGGAGCTGATTATTGACTTCAGGAGGTCCCATTCTGGAGAATACGCCCCAATCTCCATTTACAGGGAAAGTGTGGAGAGAGTGTCCAGCTTTAAGTTTCTGGGCACTCACATTTCTACCGCTGCACCACAGAGAGCATACTAACGTATGGCATCTCTGTGTGGTATCTCAGCTACACGGAGGCGGAGAGGAGAGCTCTTCAGCGCGTCGTCAACAGAGCGCAGCGGATCATCGGGACCGAGCTACCAGCCTTGGAGGGCATCTACCACACGCGGTGCCTCAGGAAGGCCCTCAGCATCCATAAGGACTCATCACACCCCTGCCACGATCTGTTTCAACTACTTCCCTCCGGCAGACGTTACAAGGCCTTCTACGCCCGAACCTCTAGACTCAGAAACAGTTTTATCCCAAGAGCTATAGCGACTTAAGGGACAGAAGTTTAGGGGTAACATGAGGGGGAACTTCTTTACTCAGAGAGTGGTAGCGGTGTGGAATGAGCTTCCAGTGGAAGTGGTGGCGGCAGGTTCGTTGGTATCATTTAAAAATAAATTGGATAGGCATATGGATGAGAAGGGAATGGAGGGTTATGGTATGAGTGCAGGCAGGTGGGACTAAGGGAAAAAAAGTTGTTTGGCACGGACTTGTAGGGCCAAGATAGCCTGTTTCCGTGCTGTAATTGTTATATGGTTATATGGCTCTGAACCGGCCCTAATGAGTGCCCCCCCCACCCACTCCCTTTGGGCAGTCTCCCTCAGATGGTCACGTCAATCAATTCAGCTTGCTTATTTGTGTATTGTATTTATTTACCTTTCTTGTACATCAGTGGAGCTGCACACTAAATCTCGTTGCACTGAGGTGCAATGACAATAAAAGATATATTATTATTATTATTATTATTATTATTATTATTATTATTATTATTATTATTTGCTCTAGAAAACCTGTGTGCTTAAGTAGCAAGCAGGAGGAGGTCACATTTGCATTCATGGTTCTATGCTCATGTGGCCATGTTCATTTCTGGCCCCTGAGCAGAGACTGATAGACGTGCCTATGGAGACCTGCTGTAAGCACAGTGTCATATTGTGGGTATTGAGGAACAAAGTGTGACAAGGAATTGGGACTGTTTCTGTTCAACACAAGTATCCTGTGGAAGGCTATCCTTCAGCCTATGCTCAAATTCGTTGTCTACTTTCCAGATCAAATGTTGGCCAATCTGTGCAGACGACATTGGAAAACCTTGGCCAAGCCTGGATAGACAACATCAGAAACCTATCATCCTTCCACCCACATGCCATTTTTCAGCAACTAATTTTACCTCTCGAGACTCTTTCTCTCAATTTCATCTTGGCACCCAGGGAATTTCAACTCTATTATGATATCTAGGACATACATTTGATATCTGTTATATTGACCATAAAACTACAGGTTTGTTGTAAACACCCTTTTATAGGAAGAATAATATGTTATTCTTTCTAAAGTAAGATGATCTGTTGTTCATTCCTGGGGTTTTGAGGTATTTGTGACTCTAGATTCACAATAATGTAATTAACTCTGAGCTGCTATCTGCAATGCCAAGTAAATATTTCAGTTTAAGGCAATAGGATTTATATAACAGATTATTGACTTGGCAGTATTATTACATCTAGGAGACATTAAAAAGGAATGTTTTTGGGGGGAATTGCTGCAGCATATGGGCATCTCCAGTAGAACGAGGTGGTGCGTGGCTGTAACCAACCCTCTTCTACCATATGATCCAATACATGGGGCTTCTTCACCCCTTGACGCTTTCACTTTCAGTCTCAGATTTTATCTTGATCAAATGAAATTGGGTGAAATTTACTCATTCCACTGGAGCCACCTCATTCTTTGTTGTCTTTGGTGTCTACTTTCTTGCTCAAGTGTTGGGTAATCTGGGCAGACCACATCAGAAAGCACTGGCCAAACCTGGGTAGACAACATCAGAAACACTGCCCGAAGGGTGATAGGTTTTATATAACAGATTCTGGCATCCAGTCTCAGATTTCATTTTACCAAATGAGATTGGGTGATGTTCATTCATTGCATTGGACCCACCCCATTCTTTCCAAGCATGCAAGTTGCAGAGGCCAGTTCAACCACCAGGTGGCGCCCGTAATGGCCGCCTCGCCAAGAGTCTGTCTCGTCCCTTCTCTGTTTTTATTATTTTAAGTAAGTCTTAAATGTATGTTTCAATGTTTCTTGGTATGTTTTATGTGGGGGCGGGGGGGGAGGGGAGGGGGAATTGGGGAAACTTTTTTCAGTCACTTACCTCGGCGGAGATGCGATTTTTCTCCGTGTCGCATTTCCGTCCACCCTCCCCTGCGGCCTACAACGTGGAGTGATGTGGCCTTTCCTGGAGACCGGCCCGGAGCTTCATGCCGTGGGCGCGGCGTGGATTTACCATGGTGGACCTGTGATCCTTTGCCGAGGATCGCCTGTGAAAGGGCTCCGATCGCGGGACCTGTGGACTTTAACACCGTGAAGCCGCGGTCTCCGGTAATAAGAGGCTGACTCAGGAGCTCCATGCCTCGGAGTGTTTCAATCCGTCCATATGCCGGAGTTTTGATCATCCCGACGCGAGGGCATGGACATCGGATCGTCGGCAGCGGCAAACTGCGGAGGGTTCAAAGGCTCCGACCACGGGCGAACAAAGGAGGAAGATGCTGAACTTTATTGCCTTCCATCACAGTGAGGAATGTTGATTCCACTGTGGTGCATGTTTATGTTAAATCATATTTTATGTGGCTGTGTGTCTTGTTGCTTTTCATTTGGTATAGCTGAATGGTAACTCAAATTCCATTGTACCTTAATTGGTTAAGTGACTATAAACACAAACTTGAACTTGAAAGGGGTAGGGTCAGCCCAGGGATGAGCATAGAAGTCAGATAGGCTGGCCTGATTTTTCAAACTAACAATAAAACTAAATGGAGCTAATAGAGATGAAAAAATTCTGAGGGAACATAGTGGAGTAAAGGAAAAAGCGTGGGTTTCAACATTATGTCCAGTCATCAGATTAATTTTAAATGAAAGGGTTATGTAGATTGGTTATTTCCTACTATCCAATTGTAGTGCTTGTTTGTAGTTACTCTGCCTAATATGCATTTTATATTAACAAGAGCTTGCCTACACCATTCAATATGAGTAGCTGCTAGGAACTGTAATGTCCTGCTGATCGATGCTGTAAGTAGATTTAATAAACATGTGTTGTATCTTGATATGTGTTTGACTCGACTCATTACATGTGTCAGAGAGTGAGTCCTACCTACTCCGTTGTTTATCGGGTTTTATTTTTTTAATTTGTTTATGTGCCGGTTATCTCTATTATGGGAAACTCATCGCGCCGTCCTAGTCCTCTGATCTTTGAATCTGACATTGCTGAACGCTGGCGTCTTTTCGAGCATGACTACACTCACTATTTTCGAATCGTTCATCGCAACGACTCTCCTGACGTGCTTGCTTCTGTATTACTCAACTTCTGTATTACTCAACCAGAGGCAATGAATGGTGCCGACAATTTCACATTTGAGCCTGCCATTCTAGATACTAATGGACAGGTCCTAGTGCCTGCCAAGACGATTGATGATCCTGCCATCTTACGTGCAAAGTTCAGGAAGTTGTGTGACCTGCCCTCGAACTACATTATTGAACATACCAAGTTTTATGCTCGTATGCAGCAGATTGATGAACCGGTTTAATGTTTTATCAGCAAATTAAAGCACATGGCTGCACGCTGCCAGTTTTCATGATCTGTGCCATGAACTCATCCGTGACAAAATTGTTGGAGGTTTGCTTGATAGCAAGTTAAGAGAGGAACTGTTCCGTAACACTGACCTAACCCTTAATCAATCTGAGCATGCCTGCCGGATTGTTGAGATAACATCTTCTCACACTAAGTCTGTGACTTCCGGTCAGCGTTCGCAGTATGGTGTCAATCTTACAGGCACCTCCTCTCATTACAGCCTTTCCCAGTCTGCTGTTCGATGTCCAAATTGCAACTATTTTCATGCTACGGGTCGACAGTTCTGTATTGCTTATGATAAAGCCTGTAACTTTGCAAGAAATTAAACCACTTTGCTAGATGCTGCGTTTCCCGTGCGTCTCAACCAGCTCCAAGGACAAGCCTGCACCTGTTACAACATGAGATTGCTGATAACGAATATCAAGAGCCTGACTTGCCATTCCCCGCTCAGCTCTCTGAAAGTACAGATAGCAGCTCAGCCATCCACTCTCTCCTTCCTTTCGTCTAACGAGCAACTTGACCCTGAGGTAACCATGTTTGTGAAAAACAGACCTTTGATTGCTAAAGGTACACAAAATTGCTGGGGAAACTCAGCGGGTGCAGCAGCATCTATGGAGCGAAGGAAATAGGCGACGTTTCGGGCCGAAACCCTTCTTCAGACTTTGAACACTTTGATTGCTAAGGTTGATACAGGCGCGAAATGCAACGTCATCTCGTTATCAGAGTTTTAAAAAATTCGTAATGCTGAACGTATTGAAAAGGCCTCGGCCACGCTTCGGGCCCATGGGGGAGATGTTCTACACCCACTTGGACAAACTAATTAAAAATGCACCATAGACACGCAGCCCCATCCCCTAAAGTTGTATATCATCAAGGGGGATTCAGAGACTGCTCAGTATCAATGCATGTCACGATCTAGGCCTGGTATACTTTGGCCGCGCTGTCCATCAACTCTTTCTCACTGATGAACCCACTCAGCAAGTACTCTCACAATACAAAGAAGTGTTTAACGATAAGCTTAGCAAGTTGCCCCTCAAATACCACATTGTCATTGATCACAACATCACTCCTGTGGTCCGAGCACCACATAGTGTTCCACATGCCATATGTGACAGAGTACACAATGAACTCAAGTGGATGGTCTCCATGGGTGTTATTGCTGAAGTTACCGACCCGTCTGACTGGGTTTCCACCATGGTGGTTGCAATAAAAAAAAAACAAGGAGGAGATCTGTATCTGCATAAACCCCAGAGATCTTAACACTGCAATCAAATGCCTGCACTACCCTATGCGAACAGTAGAGCAAGTTGCTGCTCATGCAACACATCAGTGTTCTCCGTTCTGGATGCCAAAAGCTTGTTTTGGCAAATTCCACTGGACCCAGACTCATCTAATCTTACTACGGTCGGCACCTCCTTCGGCCGCTACAAATTCCTGAGAATGCCCTTTGGCATCAATGGCAGCAAAGTTTTCCAGCGCACAATGGAACAATTGTTTGCTGAGAATCCATGCGCCACCATTGTTGATTACATTCTCGTCTATGGACGCGGCCTGGCTGAACATGATGCCAATCTGAAGAAAGTACTAGACCGTGCCAAAGACATTCAGCTCAAACTCAATCCCCTGAAGTGCAAGTTTAGAGTCCCAGAAGTTACCTACGTCGGACATGTTTTCACAAGTGATGGTCTCAGACCAGACCCAACAGAAACTGTTGCAATCAACGAAATGCCGGTTCCTACTGACTTCGCAAGTCTACAAAGGTTCCTTGGAATGGTCAACTACCTGGCAAAATATATTCCCAAACTCAGCGACATATCTGCCCCCCCTGCGACAACTGACACACAAAGATGCTGCATGGTCCTGGTATCCGCAGCACCAAAGAGCTTTTGACACTCTCAAGTTGCAGCTGGCTAGCGCACCTGTCTCGCCTACTTTGCTTTGGAGTTACCAGTATGATACAATGATACAATGATACAATTTATTTGAGGTTCAAACAAAATTTGGTTTCTGCAGTCATACACACAAGAAAAAGAACCAAGACACAACACAATTTACACAAACGTCCATCACTGTGAATCTCCTCCTCACTGTGATGGAAGGCAAAGTCTCACGTGCGATGCATCCCAGTATGGACTTGGCGCTGCTTGCCTGCAGTCCACTACCGATGGCAACTGCAAGTCTGCTTCTTATGCCTCTCACACACCTACTGACACTGAACAACGTTACGCCCAGATCGAAAAAGAATTGCTCGCAGTGCTTTTCGCCTGCACAAAGTTCAAAGACTTTATTCTTGGGAAGTCTATGACTATGGAAACTGACCACCAGCCGCAGGTCACTATTTTGAATGAACCCATTCACGCTGCCCCAGCCCGCCGACAACGGATGCTGATGCAGCTGCAGTGGTATGATTTCAACATTGTCTACAAGAACACCCCGCTCGCAATCCGCCCATACTTCCTGGTTCGCGATGAACTGGTGTTACAGGACGGGATTATAGTTAAGGGCCACAAGGCAGTTGGCCCAGCTGTCTTCTGGGACAAGTACTTCGACCCCGGCGTGGAGGCAACCCTCTATCGGGCACAAAGCATGTTTTACTGGTCTGTTATTACCAAGTACATACGCGACAAAACCGAAGTCTGCACTGTCTGCAAAAGCCTGACGCCACATCAGCAGAAGACGCCCTTACTGCCGCACCCGATTCCTCCTCTCCCGTGGTCCACGTTAGCCACTGATATATTCAAATGGCATGGTGAACACTATCTGGTTCTTGGTGACTCTTATTCGGGTTGGTTCGACATCGATCTTCTCCAAACCATTACATCTAAAGTGGTTATCAAGAAGTTGTAGCGTCACTTCTCCGTGCACAACTCCCCTGCACGTCGTCTGTCCAACAAAAGCAACTAATGGAGCGGTCATACCTTGCTAAATTGGACATATACCTAGACCTGCTCAACTTAAGGAACATTGCAAGGGATCCCATAGTGGGATCCCCAGCCCAGAGACTGATGTCTTGCCAAACGGAGGAGGCGCTGTCCTGAACGGCTGCCTGTCCTGCAGCTGTCCGTTTTTTTTCCCTTCTTTTTTATTATTTTTAGTACGTTGAGTGTGTAGTCAGGGGGCCTAATCTTTTTATGTGTGGGGGTGGTAGGGGGGAAGGGGGAAACTGCTTTTCGAGTCCCTACCTGGTCGGAGGGGTTGCCTTCCTCCGAGCAGCGACTTCGACCTGTCCTTGCGGCCTACCAGCGGGTCCTGGAGCGACGTTTCCCTGAGGGGACCTGGCCAGAACATCGGCTTTGGCGGCGGCGCAGAACATCGGCTTTGGCGGCGGCGCAGCGCTGGAGCGCTATTGCGGAGCGGGCGATGCCTTTCCTGGGTCGCCGCGCTGGGACTCCAGTATGCAGGGACCGCCGATAAGAACATTGTGGAGCCGCGGTTCTGTGGAGCGGCCAGCTGCGACGTTGAACTTTACATCCCGGAGCCTGGGATCTCTTGCTGAGATCGCCAGTGTGCGGAGCTCCGTCCAGCGCGGTCTGTTGGCTTGGAAGCCGCAGTCTCCGGTGGGAAGGCGGCCGTTCCTGGCACCCCAAGCCGCTGGGGGTTCTCCCGACACCGAAGCACCATCACCCGGCGAGAACATCGGGCGCCGTGGCGGCGAATGTGGAGGCCTCAATAGGCCCGACTTTGGGTGGACAAGAGGATGGGGACTGGACTTTGTGCCTTCCCCCACAGTGGGAATCACTGTGGGGGGATGTTTTTGTGTTGAACTTCTTTTTGAATCTATGTTGTATTTTTATTAGTGTGCTGCAAGGACATCAGAATTTCCCCTGAATAAGGGGATTAATAAAGTTTAATCTAATCTAATCTAATCTAATCTAAACCCATGCTCCCCTGCCTGTGTACCAGCAGCTTTTGCAGCCACAAGTTCGTTCTCCGCCTGCGGTCCAGAAACAACTACAATTCACACGCGATACACAGAAACGTTTTTTTGACAAATCCAGTAAACCACTTAAACCTCTCACCAGTGGACAGGTGGTTCGCCTCCAGACCAACAAGTGCTATGGCCGTCTGGGTCACATCTACGGCCCTGCCAAAGAGCCGTGCTCTTATCTGGTTGAAGCAGATGGAGCCATTTACAGACGCAACCGTCAACATGTCCGTCCAGTGAAGAAACTGCATCCTGCAACTCCATATCTAGATGTCTCGCATTTTGTATTCCACTACCGGTCCTGCTGCTCCACTATCAGAGACCGTTCCCACCGCGGTCTCCCTGCGGTGTTCAGCGCCTAGCTCGCCTATCTCACCACCTCCCCGCCCCATCGGGTCCCCGGTCACATCTCCCGTTCCCTCCCCGGTATCTTCTCCGGTGAAAGGAGGTGAGGCAGATTCGTACTGCACACGCGCCGGATGGGTTAGCAGGCCACCCATTAGATACGGTGATTTTGTGTAACTATATAAACTTCCCCATATGCGTTATTAACGTTCCGCTACCTATATTGTTTAGCCACCATGTTCCTATGTAGCAATGCTTTCTTTTGTTTCTACAAGGAAAGATGTAGATTAGTTATTTCCTACCAGCCAATTGTAGTGCTTGTTTGTAGTTGCTCCGCCTAATATGCGTTTTATATTAACAAGAGCTTGCCTACGCCATTCAATATGAGTAGCTGCTAGGAACTGTAATGTCCTGCAGATCGATGCTGTAAGTAGATTTAATAAACATGAGTTGTATCTTGATATGTGTTTGACTCAACTCATTACAGGTTAGTTACTGGCTATCAAAAAGAAAATGCAAATTGAAAGATATCGTGAGGTCGAAAAATAGATGGGACCCGCAAGGTTGGTCACTGCCTTGTGGGAGATGATTTGGTCCCGCATATGGTATTCATGTGAGCATTAGTTTGATTTCTGTCAGGTTGGGCTGAGTCTTGTGTGTGGTTTTCTTATTCACCATTTTAGTCTGTGGGTACTTTGATAAAACCAATCAATTTCTCTCTCTCACTTCAAGAAAAAATGTCTATTTATTCGTGACTCTAAGCTGATGTGGCCACGCTCTATTCTGGCCACTGAGCAGAGACTGGAAGATGTGTCCATGCTGACCTGCGGATGTGGTGTATCTGGACTTCCAGAAGGCTTTCGACAAGGTCCCACATAAGAGATTAGTTTACAAACTTAAAGCACACGGCATTGGGGGTTCAGTATTGATGTGGATAGAGAACTGGCTGGCAAACAGGAAGCAAAGAGTAGGAGTAAACGGGTCCTTTTCACAATGGCAGGCAGTGACTAGTGGGGTACCGCAAGGCTCAGTGCTGGGACCCCAGCTATTTACAATATATATTAATGATCTGGATGAGGGAATTGAAGGCAATATCTCCAAGTTTGCGGATGACACTAAGCTGGGGGGCAGTGTTAGCTGTGAGGAGGATGCTAGGAGACTGCAAGGTGACTTGGATAGGCTGGGTGAGTGGGCAAATGTTTGGCAGATGCAGTATAATGTGGATAAATGTGAGGAATGGACATCCCGAACGCCCGCAGCCACAGCTCCGCGATGTTGGAAGTCGGCGACCAAAGCGCTCCGGAGCTTACCGTACGGCGACCCGGTAGGCATCGCCCGCTCCTTGTTGGTATCCCAGCGCTGCACCACCGCCGCCGAAGCTGTAGTCCCAGCCGGTCCCGACAGGAAAACGCCGCTCCCCTTTCGGTGGTAGGCCGCGAGGACGGGGCGAAGAAACAGCACGGAGGGATGCTGCCTCTCCGACCAGGTAGGGGACTAAGAATAAAGTTTCCCCCTTCCCCACCCCCACCCCCCACAGGGTCTTGGTGAGACCACACCTGGAGTATTGCGTACAGTTTTGGTCTCCAAATCTGAGGAAGGACATTATTGCCATAGAGGGAGTGCAGAGAAGGTTCACCAGACTGATTCCTGGGATGTCAGGACTGTCTTATGAAGAAAGACTGGATAGACTTCGTTTATACTCTCTAGAATTTAGGAGATTGAGAGGGGATCTTATAGAAACTTACAAAATTCTTAAGGGGTTGGACAGGCTAGATGCAGGAAGATTGCTCCCGATGTTGGGGAAGTCCAGGACAAGGGGTCACAGCTTAAGGATAAGGGGGAAATCCTTTAAAACCGAGATGAGAAGAACTTTTTTCACACAGAGAGTGGTGAATCTCTGGAACTCCCTGCCACAGAGGGTAGTCGAGGCCAGTTCATTGGCTATATTTAAGAGGGAGTTAGATGTGGCCCTTGTGGCTAAGGGGATCAGAGGGTATGGAGAGAAGGCAGGTACGGGATACTGAGTGGATGATCAGCCATGATCATATTGAATGGCGGTGCAGGCTCGAAGGGCCGAATGGCCTACTCCTGCACCTAATTTCTATGTTTCTATGTTTCTATGACCTGCCGTAAGAACAGTCTCATATTATGAGTATCGATAAACAAAGTGTGACAGGGAATTGGCACTGTTTCTGATCAGCACAAGTATCCTTTGGAAGGCTACCCTTCAGCCTATTTTTTAATTTGTTGTTTACTTTCTAGCTCAAATATTGGCAAATCTGGGCAGACCACATCGGAAAACACTGCCAAGCCTGGGTAGGCAACATCAGGAACACTGCCCTATCATCCTTCCACACACATCCCATTTTTCATCAAATAATTTTACCTCTCAAGACTCTTTCTCTCCTTTTCATTTTGGCAGCCAGGAAATTTCAACTCTCTGTTACTATATCTGGAACATTAAGTATCTGTTATATTTACCATAAAACTGCAGATTTGTTGTAAACACCCTTTTATACGAAGAATAATCTGTTATTCTTTCTAAACGATCTGTTGTCCATTCCTGGGGTTTTGGGGTATTTGTGACTCCAGGTTCACAGTTATGTAATTGATGCCGTAAATAAGGGAACGAGCATGGGTTTTAACATTATGTCTAGTCATCAGATGAATTACAGATGTATCTGTGAAGGGTGAGTTACTGGCTTTCAAATAAAAACTGCAAATTGAAAGATATCAAGTGAGCCTTTGAAAAATAGATGGGACCCACAGGTTGGTCACTACCTTGTGGGAGATGACTTGTCCCCGCATGTGGTATTCCTGTGAGCATTACTTTGATTGCTGTCAAGTTGGGCTGAGTCATCGGCTCTGACCTTCCTTCCATCGAGGGGATTTATCGAAGTCGCTGCCTCAAAAAGGCTGGCAGTATCATCAAAGACACACACCATCCTGGCCACACACTCATCTCTCTGCTACCTTCAGGTAGAAGGTACAGGAGCCTGAAGACTGCAACAACCAGGTTCAGGAACAGCTACTTCCCCACAGCCATCAGGCTATTAAACCTGGCTCGGCCAAAACTCTCAACATTAATAACCCATTATTTGTTATTTGCACTTTATCAGTTTATTTATTCATGTGTTTTGTAGTAAATGCCTATTATGTTCTGTGTGCTGAAGCAAAGCAAGAATTTCATTGTCCTATCAGGGACACATGACAATAAACTTGAACTTGAACTTGAGTCTTGTGTGTGATTCATAATGTGGTTTTCTTATTCACTATTTTAGTTTGTGGGTACTTTGGTAAAACCAACCATTTTCTCTCACTCGCTCTGACATCAACCTTGTTTCCCGAGCAGAAGAAGAAATTCCATGTAAAAAACAACAGAACTGCAACAAAGATCTTTTACAATTTTCTTCCTCTTAAAAACTATTTCACCCGAAAGCAAAAATTATTGATTTGATTCTTTTCTTCTCACATTATTAGCAATAGACACTGAGGGAGAATATTAATTTCTGCAAATTTTAATCTGTGAACTTTCTCATGTAAAGCACCATCATTAAGTAATAGACCCATATTTATGCATCGTAAAATGTGTTTCATTCTGTTCCACATTAAAATCAGATTCAGATTCAGATTAGTTTATCATATACCAGGGTACAATGAAATTCATTGATCGCATAATGATAATAGGTTAAACAAATGGAGCAGTAATATAAAGCAACACACTGTATAATGAGAGATAAGTTAATGCCCCTCAAAGAACTTTAATTGAATCTTCAATACACATTTCACTGTTTTAGATTTGCATTGTTAATGTGCACAGATATTGTACATGAGCTGTTGGGAGTTTTATCTTGCAATATTAACACGGTGAAATTATTTTTAACGTCATTAACTATCTTTTGATATGATAATGCAATAGTGCACTAAATGTGTTAATGTATGAGTTACACGTGGCTGGGAAGCCTGACGTTTTCAAAGAGAGAGATGTAGACAAACCTGGAACGTGAATCGTGCATCTCTGAGTCAGCATTTAAAACATGTTGTTGTAGGAAGGAACTGCAGATGCTGGTTTAAACCAAAGATAGACACAAAATGCTGGAGTAACTCAGCGGGACAGGCAGCATATCTGGATAGAAGCAATGGGTGATATTTTGGGTCGAGACCCTTCTTAAAACATTGTTGGGGAATGGGAATGAATGGAGGAATGGACCAGAGAAACAACAATTGAAGTTTTAGCAGAATTTAGATTTGAAGTGAAATTTGATATTTTAGGGTTATTATATTAGTAAATTCACACAATTATACAAGCATTATTTTTCAGTTTCGGCGTGTAAGCTAAAATATCTTTCTACAAAGTCAGCACAGAATATAGGGAGTAAAACAGATAATGCTGGAGATAGTCAGAAGATCAGGTGGCATCTTTGGATCAAAACCTGAAACATTATCTTTCTCTCTTTCTGCAGATGGTGCCTGACTTTGCTAAGTGTTTCCTGAATATTCTGTTGTTATTTCAGTTTACCATCACCTACAGGTTTATTCTTTTCCAAAATATTAGGAGATTCCCTGGAAAATGCATGTGGGCTAAAGACGGTCAACTCAGGCTGTGTGAAAGTCCAGAGCAATAAGCAAATGTCATGAGTATCTTTATTCTTCATACATATATGGAACAAGCTGCCAGAGGAAATCATTGAGGTAGATATTGTAACAACATTAAAAAAACATCTGGACAAGTACAAAGAGAGGAAATGTCTAGAGGGAGATGGGCCAAACACATGTAAATGGACCATCATAGAGAAGGCATTTTGGTTGGCATGGACGGGTTTTGCGCTAGATTAGATTAGATTAGATTAGATTAGATTTTATTAATCCCCTTATTCAGGGAAAATTCAGATGTCCTTGCAGCACACTAATAAAAATACAACATAGTATTCATGAAGAAATTCCACACCAAAACATAAAAACATCCCCCCACAGTGATTCCCACTGTGGGGGAAGGCACAAAGTCCAGTCCCCATCCTCTTGTCCACCCAAAGTCGGGCCTATTGAGGCCTCCACAGTCGCCGCCACAGCGCCCGATGTTCTCGCCGGGTGATGGTACTCCGGCGTCGGGAGAACCCCCAGCGGCTTGGGGTGCCAGGAACGGCCGCCTACCCACCGGAGCCCGCGGCTTCCAAGCCAACAGACCGCGCCAGACGGAGCTCCGCACACTGGCGATCTCGATGAGAGATCCCAGGCTCCGGGATGTAAATTTCAACGTCGCAGCTGGCCGCTCCGCAGAACCGCGGCTCCACGATATTTTCATCGGCAGTCCCAGCATACTGGAGTCCCAGCGCGGTGACCCAGGAAAGGCATCGCCCGCTCCACGACAGCGCTCCAGCGCTGCGCCGCCGCCAAAGCCGATGTTCTGCGCCGCCGCCGAAGCCGATGTTCTGCGCCGCCGCCAAAGCCGATGTTCTGGCCAGGTCCCCTCAGGGAAACGTCGCTCCAGGACCCGCTGGTAGGCCGCGAGGACAGGTCGAAGACGCTGCTCGGAGGAAGGCAACCCCTAAAGGGCCTGTTTCCATTCTTTATGACTCTATGACTAATATTTTGGATTAATCTTGCCCATTCATTTCATTGGCATACTGTGATGCCAGTCCAGTGTAATTCTCCTTGTTGCACATGTGTAAATTATTAAAGCTGTTTTTTTTTTTAAATGGAGGATAGTATTTTGCTTCTGCAAGTTTACTTCCGATGTAAGCTAAGTGAGATTCTAAGGTCAAAGCAGATGCTATTTTAGTATTGTATTATAACTAGAGATTAGATAAAAGAGTTCCCTTTATGATTGTTTTGAGCACCAGACAGTTGAAAGTGTTAACCTTGCAATATACAGTAGTCATACTCTTGGGTTTACAAGGCATAAATTCCCCCACAAAGAGAAACTTTAATGAATGTTTGTCTCTTCACTTTCACATTACACCAGAGATGTCTTAGCTGTGAAAGCTCAATTTCACAGTCTGTTCTAACACTCATTCTAAATTTTCCAAGCAAGCTATTCACAAGTTTCTGTCACTCATTTGTGGCAGCCATTTGTACCATGGATAAATGGGATATATAGCACTTGAGATGTTTGTTAATCCGCATATATAAATGTTCTTGAAGGATTGCAACATTAAGGGCAGCTCAGTGGCGACTTTACTGCATTGCAGCACCAGAGATCTGGGTTTGATCCTGATTATAGGTACTGTCTGTACGGAGCTTGTATGTTCCCCCTGCAACCAAGTGGGGTTTTTCCGGGTGCTCCGGTTTCCTCCCTTACTCCAAAGACGTGCAGGTTTGTAGGTTAATTGGCTTTGGTAAAAATTGTAAATTGGCCCTTGTGTATAGGATAGTGTTATTGTATAGGTTTGATCGCTGGTCGGCATGGACTCAATGCACCAAAGAGCCTTTTTCCGTGCTGCTTCTCTGAAGTCCTATGAGTGTGAAACTAAAGAGTGAATCATTGTCCTTCCCTCGTATATTTTCTGTGCACTTTAATTCTTAAATAAATGGCTGATTCTCCCTTAGAACACTGCACAGGACTTTTGAGGTACCAGGAGGAACGCAATTGAGCAGATCTAAGAAAAAAGCCATGATCAATTCCTCGTAGATGCAAAGAGTGGGCTAACGAGGTTTCAAAAGGAGAACTGCATCACTACTCACTTCCTGGAACTTCTCAGCTGCATTTTTCTCTGACGGAGTCTTAAGGGCCTGTCCCATTTGGGTGACCTAATTGGCGAGTTCTGGTGAGTTTGCTCTTGACTCATACTCGCAGCATAGTCGTCACAAGGTCCTAGGAGGTCTTTGTAACTTTCCTTCATGCTCGAGAGTGGTCTCCGCGTACCCGAGACCTCAGCTAGGTCGCTGAGTTTTTTTCAATATGATAAAAAATGCCCGCGAGGAAAAAAAGGTTGCCATGGAAAAAATCGATACTTTTTTTACTCGTAGGCTTAGTCATAGTAGGTCGTCATAGGTCGTAGTAGGTCGCCATGTTACTCGTAGGTAATCGAGGGTAGGCATAGATGGTCTTCATCATAGTCGAAGGGAGGTCGAAGGAGATCGAAGGAGGTCATCTTCACTCTCCACTATTCGGTGACCAATTTTCCCGAAGTTAGTCGCAGCTAGTGTAGCTAGTCTTCAACATAGTCAAAGGAGGTCGAAGGAGGTCAAAGGAGGTCTTCTACATAGTCGAAGGAGGTCTTCAACATGTCATTTTTTAAAACTCTTCTATACTCGCCAATTAGGTCGCCAAAGTGGGACAGGCCCTTTATTGTATTCTTCACTGAGTGGCTTCTCTGGAATGATAATTCCTCCTCAGCAAAATTGCTCTCATCATCCTTCCTTGATTCTTGTGGTCTGCTTGTGAAATTCAGCTGTTCCGAACACAAATGCCCACTCAAAAAAACCATTACTGAGGGTAATTTGTGCTCAATTATTGTTGAATTTACAGGCAACTTAGAATGCCTGTGGTTTATGGTCTTATCTGATGTGAAAAATTGCATGTTGGTTTATTTAATTATGGTTTCAATTGATGTTTTACTGATAGTTAAGTAATCCAAAGTGCCCATGTTTAACTACCCATTATAAATATTAACCTGTAAGTGCATCAAAAGCAGTTATTGAGAAATGCGTCCATTCCCCTACAAGTAGTAATTGGGCAAATGATGATAATAATTGTTGTATACACCATAATGTATCAATTGTTTGGAAGCAAAGTGATCAAAATAAAGAAGGATATTACATATTATTCCAAAGCACTATACAGTTCATTAAAACTAAAAGTATAGTGGATAGAGATTCACAAGCAAGCTTCACTTTGCTAACTTTTTTGTATTGTGTGCTGTTATATTTGCATTCAGTGTGGACTGATTGGTGTCTCCTTGTGTTGTTCATAAACCTGTCCTCATGGAAGTCACTATTCCACAGGTAGGGTGGAATATTATGAATGCCTTCAGGTTGTTTTCTGGCTTAAGTTTCATCACATTACACCAAACTCCATCCAGCATGCATAAGGGAGACATTACAACTGAGACATCATTCACCATTGCCCCACAATCACTGGTGCAATGTCATCACCGAATTTTAAAGTCAGTCTATAAGATATTCTAATGTGCATCAAAACATGTTTTAAGATATCATCCAGTTTCTTCCAGGGTAATAGGATATAATATTCATGCATACATTGGTGCAAAGAATCATATAATTAAATGTCATGAAACCCAGGGTTTTCATTTTGTTTAGTTTGGTTTAAAGCCACAGAATGGAAACAGGCCCTTTGGCCCACTGAATCCATATCAACCAGCGATATCAACCAGGTACACTAGTACTATCCAACACACTAGGGACAATTTACAATTTTTACCGAAGCTAATTAACATACATTGTTCATTTAAATAGCGGGAAATCCATACATTGCCTGCACCTAACAATTTTCATCATAACCTTAATCTCCTTTCTTCCAAATGTCTTTAGTTACTTATTATCTGATATGTCCTACGCAAGCTACCTGCACTGGAAAGGACTTTAGGATTCAGGTAGAGGTATCTTAAGGGCCTGTCCCACTTAGGTGACTCTTTAGGCAATTGCCAGGGACTAGTTTTAATGGAATTCACCTACGACACCTGGCAACAACCTACGGCAACACGTTCGACAACCTACGACAACCTACGACAGCAAAAATTGTTGCCACTGTTGCTGAAAATGTTTCAAAATGTTGAAAATTTTACGGCAGTTGCCTGTAGTCACCCAAAAAATCACCTAAGTGGGACAGCCCCATTATTTTCCATTCGCTACTGGGTGAGAGCACTGCTGAAACAAATAAAGCATATTTTTGTATAGACAAGGTGGTGCAGCGGTAGAGTTGCTGCCTTACAGCGCCAGAGACCTGAGTTTGATCCTGACTGTGGTTGCTTTCTCTGTGCAGAGTTTCTACGTTCTCCCCGTGACCTGCGTGGGTCTTCTACAAGATCTCCGGTTTCTTCCCACACTCCAAAGACGTACAGGTTTGTAGGTGAATTGTCTGGTATAAATTTTAAATTGTAAAGTGGCCCGAGTGTGTGTAGGATGATATTAGTGTTTAGAGTCAGTGGGCCGAAGGGTCTGTTGCCACACCGGATCTAAACTAAACTAAAAGTTAATTTACTATTAGTGTTTAATTGATTGTTTAATATTCTTTTGTTTGTTTATCTTTTGGTTGTGGGCACCACTAGCAAGGCCATGATTTATTGCCCATCAATAATTGTTCTTAAGAAGCTCTTAACCTGCTGCCTCCTTGAACTGCTGCGGTCCTCTGCTGAGGGCATTCCTCTGCCGCTGTTGGATAGAGAATTCCCACATTTAATCCTTGGGACAAAGAAGAAATATTTACAAGACAGGTTGTCAACTTGCGGGGGAAAAAAAGATACAGCTGGTAGTATTCGCATTAGCCTATTTTCCTTGTATCTAGATGTTAGAAGTCATGAGTTTGGAGGTGAGCCAGAGTGGTCTGGAACTGCAGCACATTTTGTAAATGGTGCCCACTGCAGCCTCATTATGCCAATGGGGAGAGAATGTATATTTAGTTCTGTGGACAGTATACTATCAAGCAGACTTCTTTAATGTTCCCTGCAGGGTATATATATATATATACTAGACTAAGTGGGACCCGTTGGGTCCCAGCATCACACGGGAGGGCTGGACACCCAACACAATATTCCACCTCTCCACCAATTCCAATATTGCTGGCCAGTGGTGGGGAAGGGGGTCTTTCTGTTGCACTAGTATGAGTGTTGTGGGCCGAAGGTACTGATTTCCAGAGTGCTAGTATGGAGTTTGTGGGCCAAATGGATTTTTGGGCTGGCAGCACAGTCACTGAGGGCTGGCAGCTCAGTCACTGAGGCCTGGTAGTACAATCACTCGGACCTGGCAGGCTGGCGGCTGAGAAACTGCCAGAAATTCTGCCCAAAACAGGTGACAGACTGTAAGAGAGAAGGGGGAAGAGGGTGGACTGAATGGATTATTGGGCTGGCAGTTCAGTCACTTACAGCTGGTGGGCTGGCAGTTCACTAACTCACGGCTCGTGAGCTGGCAGTGCAGTCACTCACGCCTGGTACGCTGGCAGTTCACTCAGTCACCCCACCTACCTTCACCCTCCCCACTCTGCTCCTTGCCATTCCCCTCCCACCCACACGCTCAGTGCATCTCCAAACAACTTCCCCCCGATGCACTCTTAGTGGCTCTCCCACAGAGCAGCCATTCCTGCCTATTAGGTTCTATTGTGATGAAGAACACACAGCATTAAAAGTGTAAAAAGGTTTTATTAAAGTTTAAAATGTGAATGACTCTTAAAATATAAGAACAATTTAAATTTTTAAGATGAGATTTATTAAGTTTTTACTTGTTGTGTCTTGTTGCGTCTTGTTGTGTTCTGCTGTTCACTGCCTCTTGATGACTATTTCCTATTGATAAAAAGAGACAATTTTAATATAGAGAAAGTCAGCGGTCAAATTTTAAGAAGGAAAATCTGAGAATATCTCAGAAGTCATCATTCAACGAAGCATGCTATTAATGACAGCATTCTTGGGCGATGTTCCATCCTTCAGGAAAACTTTGACATTTCCCTCCATATTTTTGTTGAGCTAGTATGTTGGGCCAAAGGTACTGGTTTCCAGAGGCTAGTATGGAGTTTGTGGGCGGAATGGATTTTTGGGCTGGCAGCTCAGTCACTGAGGGCTGGCAGCTCAGTCACTGAGGCCTGTACTGGCAGGGGGGCACCAAAATGCTTAGTGTTGCTGAAGACATCTGGAAGTTCTGTCCACAACTTCAAAGCATTCTCTCCTAATCATTGGACATTCATCCCAAACAATGACTTTCACTTGCCTCATGAAATGTGCCGTCTTAGGGTTCTTCTCGATGATGCACAATGTATCCTCGGCCACTTAGATGGGTATCTTGAATCGAGAATGTGTAGTTCTTCCACCAGGCAGAAATGTAACTGCTATCCCAGAGGATACTACAGCAATAGCCACATCACCTTGACCTCTAACATTTCCTGACATGATGTTGAAAAAGCAGCCTAAAGACAATTTCAGTTGTTAATGAACACTGAAGATTTTGTGCAAAACATTTTTTTGAGGTGGGGGCTGTCAGGATGGGGTGGGAGGGTGGTAAACATCATGCAGCCAAGGGAGGGGCACAGCTTCAGGTGGGGGTTCTCGTGAGCTGATGAGAAATGGGGGGGTGGGGGGGCTCATGCATGGAATTAGGGCAGCTTCAGTAGGGGGTGCATCCTATAACCAGGCGGAGGGCAGCGTCTTGAGGTGCAGGATGTCAGTGGAGGAGAGGGGGCAGTGAGCGATTTACTCATGACCTGTGGACTCACTCACTGCCTTGGGATTAACTCATGCCCTTTAGACTGACTGACTGAATCATGGCTTGTGGACTAACTGATGCCCGACTTCTGGAGTCACGTCCGACTTTTGTAAACTGAAAACTGTAACATCTACATTGAGGAACAGCTTCTTCCTGACAGCCATCACGCTATTAAACTTAACAAATAAGCTCTGAACTACGAAATACTATATTATTACACACACACACACACACACACACACACACACACACACACACACACACACACACACACACACACACACACACACACACACACACACACACACACACACACACACACACACACACATATATATTCACACGCACTCACACACATATGCACACACACTCACACACACACACACACATATTCACTCACACACATATTCACACGCACATATACACACACATATTCACACACACACACACATATTCACACACACAGACATTCTCATACACATATTCACACACACACACAGACTCATTCACGCACACACAAACTCAATGACACACACATAGACTCATACACACACACACACACGGACTCACTCACTCACTCACTCACACGCACACACAGACTCAATCACACACACATACACAGATTTATCCCCCGCCTCAAGACGCTGCCCTATGGGTGGTAAATGTCGTGCAGCCAAGGGCAGCTTCAGGCGGGGGTTGTCGTGAACTGATGAGAAGGGGGTGGGGTGTCCTCGTGCAGGGGATGTGGACGGCTTCAGTAGAGGGTGCATCCTATAGCATGGCGGAGGGCAGCGTCTTGAGGTGGGGGATGTCAGTGGAGGAGGGGGGCAGTGAGCGATTTACTCATGACCTGTGGACTCACTCACTGCCTTGGGATTAACTCATGGCCTTTTGACTGACTGACTCTCACAGCTTGTGGAGTGACTGATGCCCGACTTCTGGAGTCACGTCCGACTTTTGTAAACTGAAAACTGTAACATCTACATTGAGGAACAACTTCTTCCTGACAGCCATCACGCTATTAAACATAACAAATAAGCTCTGAACTACGAAATACTATATTATTTCACACACACATATATATTCACATGCACTCACACACATATGCACACACACTCACACACACTCATATTCACACACACACACACACATATATAATCATGGACACGTACACACTCACATATTCACACACACACACACACACGCACATATTCACACACACACACACATATTCACACACACACACATATTCACACATACACACACGTATTCACACGCACACACATTCTCATACACATATTCACACACACACTCATTCACGCACACACAAACTCAATGACACATTCGCACAAAGACCCACACACACACAGACTCATACACACACACGCGGACTCACTCACACACACATGCACACACAGACTCAATCACACACACACACACACACACACACATATATATATATTCACACACACACACATATATTCACACACACACATATATATATTCACACACACACACACACATAGACACACACATACATATATCCACACATATATATATTCACGCACACATATATCCACGCACACACATATAGACACACGCACACATACATATATATTCACACACACATACATATATCCACACATATATATATATATTCACGCACACATATATCCACGCACACACACATATATCCACGCACACACACATATCCACGCACATATATATCCACGCACACACATACATGCGTATATATTCACACACACACACACACACATATACATATATACACATACATATATACACATACATATATACACATACATATATACACATACATATATACACATACATATATACACATACATATACACATACATATATACACATATATACACATACATATACACACATACATATATACACACATAGACACATATACACATACATATAGACACACATATATACACAGACCACATACATATATACACATACATAGATACACATATACACACACATACACATACATACACACATATGCACATACAGATATACACGTCATCAGATATACAAGACAGAGAGCACAGACAGAGAGACACAGACAGAAGACACAGACAGAGAGTACACAGACTATAGAGAACCAACCAGGGGACAAGAGAGTACACCGACAGAGAGACAGCAGACAGGAGACCCAGACAGAGAGACACAGACAGGAGACACATACAGAGAGCCACAGGCAGAGAGACCACAGACAGAGAGACACAGCAGAGATACACAGACACGATGAGTACACGGACAGAGAGCACAAGAAGAGAGACACATACGAGAGACACAGACAGATAGACACATACATATATACACATACATATATACACATACATATATACACATACATATATACACATACATATATACACATACATATATACACATACATATATACACATACATATATACACATACATATATACATACACATATATACATACATACATATATACACACACATATATATATACACACACACTCACACACAAACACTAAAATACAGTGTGTAAAACGAATATTCAAATCCTGCTGTAGTCTTTTGCTGAAACAAAATGTTGCTTTTAAATAACGTTCAACAAACACACACTTACTGTAGAGAAAGCAGCCGAAAATTTGAATCTTCAAATCCTGCTGAAACACAATGCTGCAACAAACACACACACACAGCTTTTGCTGAAACACAATGCTGCAACAAACACACACACACACACACAGCTTTTGCTGAAACACAATGCTGCAACAAACACAAACACACACATACACACAGCTTTTGCTGAAACACAATGCTGCAACAAACACACACAGCTTTTGCTGAAACACAATGCTGCAACAAACACACACACACACACACAGCTTTTGCTGAAACACAATGCTGCAACAAACACACACACACACACAGCTTTTGCTGAAACACAATGTTGCAACAAACACCCACACACACAACTTTTGCTGAAACACAATGCTGCAACAAACACACACACACACACACACACACACAGCTTTTGCTGAAACACAATGCAGCTGTTGCAGAAACACAATTGCAGCTGTTGCTGAAACACAATTGCAGCTGTTGCTGAAACACAATTGCAGCTTTCGCTGAAACACAATTGCAGCTTTCGCTGAAACACAATTGCAGCTTTTGCTGAAACACAATGCCGCTGTGGCTGCAACAAACAAACACTTACCAGCTCTGTAGAATTTTTGTGGGCAGAATACTCTGTGGGCAGCGCCATCTTGCCTCTGACCGGAAATTACGTCATCGCCGCCGGCTTACCGATCACCGGAAATGACGTCATCGCCACCATCTTGCAACCGCCAAAATCACAAAATGAGCGCCAATTTTAAATTTAAACACAGTTCAGGTCCAATTAAAAAGCTTTATTCGTGCTTTATCCGCCTGAAAATGTTGCAACAAATCCATTTCAATTTACATGAACATTTCAAAGACAATACAGACATCATGCTTTAGTCACCTGAAAACGGTTGCAACCATTTTAAAACACAAGAGAAACAAATTTGCAAACGCTTTATAACAATAACAAATGCTTTTTATTTTCAATACACATTTCAAAGACAATATAGATAGACAAATTTACAAATGCATTTCATGTTCAATACACATTTCAAAGACAATATAGATAGACAAATTTACAAATGCATTTCATGTTCAATACACATTTCAAAGACAATATAGATAGACAAATTTGCAACCTCTTTCCAACAAAATGCCAAGAAACTTCAGACCATGGTGAATGGTGAACAACATACATATCAATTGGCTGAAAAAGCATATGGAGGGGACTCACCTTGGAGTAGAGCTGCAGCTCAGAGAGCCGTGACCCTTTCACTTTGTGGTCCAGAAGAAAGTGATTGAAGCAGGACAATTCCGGGTTTTATAGTCCCTCCCTCCCCCTGCTGCCAGCGGGGGCAGCAGAGAGAATGGGGAATGTTGTAAAAACATTTATATCTCTGTCATATTTCATTGACGGGAAAAATCCTCGGCACACATGCGGCGGAGGGGGGCTCTGAGCGAGGTGGCCAAAAATGACGGCCGGAGGTGGCGGCGTTCTCTCGGAAATCGCAGCACAGATCGCCAAAACTGGTCAAGAACAGAGTTTTAGTAATGTAGATAGATATATATATATATATACATTGCAGGAAAGATTAAGGCAGTCTGCTTGATGATATACTATCTACAAAGCTACCATTCCTTCTCTCCAAAGATGCTGCCTGTCCCGCTGAGTTGATCCATCTTTTTGTGTATATCTTCTACATATATATATAACTATATATCTATGTTGGTGATATGACTGCTGTACACACGTCATTTTGACTGCTGAAAGAAATAATTAAAGGCAGGAATATGTGGAAACTATCTCTACTTCTTGGTTTGTTTTTAATAATGTTTTATTTTTAGGTTGAAAGTAGTTTATAAATGCATGTTGTTGTTCAAAGAGAAGTTGTGGGTATTTGTAGAATAAGTCTGTTTTGAAGATATATATATTTTTACAGGCATTGGCTAAGTGTAATTCCTGTGCATTTCTTAGAATGATGAGAAATGAAATCTGTGACTCATTTAATTATTACTATGGTGAGTAAGTTTCCTTTTGCTACATGCAAGTTATTTTGTTGGTTTTAGCTAGCTTGCATTGTTTACAGCAGTGCATTTTAAATTCCTTTTCATAATGATATTGCAACAAAGCCAGAAGCATCATGGTGTGCGGTGAAGTATTCTGAAAATGCAACGCACATGTGTCAGATGTGAATTTACAACAATATTGCAATTCCTGTTGTGGTATG
Source organism: Amblyraja radiata (assembly GCF_010909765.2). NCBI lineage: Eukaryota > Metazoa > Chordata > Chondrichthyes > Rajiformes > Rajidae > Amblyraja > Amblyraja radiata. Next base: position 82,728,482 of record NC_045957.1, read on the forward strand.
TTAATGATTTTGTTCTCTCGTGCCTGCCTCTCTTTGGATGTAAAAACCTTCTGTGCTATTTAGGATAACAGAGATAAAAATCCCCCTAATTCCATCCACATGTTGGGATTACTGACTTTCTCCTGCTGGATGGGAGAATTTTGCATCGAATGGCCAATTCCATCTGCACTGCAGTGACTAGGTATGGTCAATAAACATAGAAACAAGGAACTGCAGATGCTGGTTCACCAAGGAAATACACAAAATTGTGCATTGCAAAGGGTCAGACCGCATCCCTGGAGAGCATAGCTAGATGACATTTCAGGTAAGGACCCTTCTTTAGATAGATAGGTGGAAGGAAAGAAATCTTGGAGAGGAGGGACAGGACAAAGCATGGCATGGTTATAAGTGAACACAGGTGAGGGTTTTCTTGATAGGATAGAGATTAACATATAGAAGGTGTGAAACAAAGAACAAGAATTGTGGAACAAGATGAATAATGAGGTGAATTCTTTGAGAACGTAGGTGGAGAGGGAGGGGTGATACATATGCAAGGTCAGCCCAGGCATGGGAAAGGGTAGGGAATAGAAAGGTGGGGGGTGGTTTTAGGGGAGAAAGTGAGCAGGAAGGTGTTATGTTTTCAAAGCTTTTCACTGTACCTGTTTTCAAAGGTATGTTTTTGTGTTTTCAAAGCTTTCACATGACAATAAATTAATCTTAAACTATGTAGAGTTTACCCAAATTTGGAGAATTTATCGTTCATACCATTGGTCTGTAAGCTACCCAAGTGGAATATGAGGTGCTGTTCTTCCACTTTGCGTGTGTCCTCATTCTGGCAATGGAGGAAACCCAATACAGAAAGGTCAGTACGGGAGTTGGAAGAGGATTTAAAATACTACGCAACCGGGAGATCCCGCAGTCCATGGCAGACCAAGTGCAAGTGTTCAATAAATGTTTGCCTTGCCAGTGACATCGGAAGATTAGGCTGTTAATGTGATTCAATAGCATATATGATATTGTATTTAAAACCAAAACAATTGCCCTGAACAATTGCCGATTCTTATTGTATAGGAAGAAACTGCTTTTTTACACCAAATATAGATACAAAATGCTGGCTTAACTTAATGGGCCAGGCAGCATCTCTGGACAAAAGGACTAGGTGATGTTTCGGGTTGGAACCCAAAACGTTATTTACTCCTTTTCTCCAGAGAATGCGCCTGGCCTGTTGAGTTACATCAGCATTTTGTGTCTATCTTGGCTTATCCTTATTGTTTAATTGTTTTGCTTCTTTTAATAATTATTTTCTAAAAATATAATGGAGACACTCTGGATATTCTAATAACATAATGTTTGTACCAGCAAGAATCGCCATGAAATTTAATACTTAAAGAGTAAACAGTTGTCTGTACTGTGAAGCAGTTTGCTTCTCAATTAACCAACACAATGGATGCCATTTACTATTTGTCATGTCATGAGACCATGGTTATCATGCTTGTTAAGAACAAGAGTCACAGATTCACCAAAGAACACATTTTTTAATTGCTCAAGATGAATGCATCATCCCGCTGTTAAATACTGTGTAATAAGTTTATTAGTTCAGATCTGGCTCCAGATCCCACTGAGAAACAAATAAAGAGCACTTTGTAAGATGATTGCTCGACTTTTTGGCATCTGCTCAGGACTAAATGCATGATTTTTCATATAACCATCTGAACTTAGTCTCTTAATAATTGAAAATAAACTTTTATTTTTGATATGAGCTAAGTCTAGGCAGCGCAAGAAAAGTTTGGCAAGGGAAAGGTAATACAATAGAAACATACTTTATATCTTTTGAGATTTCAACAAGGCTACACCAAATATTTGTACAAGAAAACTAATTTCCATCCATTATATTTTCACAAAAATATTTCACAATATTTACATATTACACATGCTTCTATACTGAGCAAATATTTATCATTAATCCTTGTGCACGATAATATTTAACATTTGTTATGAACCAAAACAATGTACTTTCTTATTTTATGAAGACACTTCCAAGTTCAGAACTCTATCATCAGGAAAACGATTTCTATTTAATTCAGGCATTGCAGATCATAAATTGGTTCCTGTTTATTCAGTTTTGTGGTACCATGTCTTGGAATTTGTCCATGTTACAATTCCCCAGCACTGGCACAACAGCAACAACTATTTGAACATCCTGTTTTGTAACTGGGGAATTGGAGGAAGAGGAAGAAATCGAGATAACGAGGAGAAAATGGGATGAAGTGGGGGAGCTGGATTGCTGGAGAGCTGGGGTGGGGGATGCGAGACGAGTCAGGAGAAGGGGAGGTAGAGAAGGAGGGTGAAATGGGAAATGGAGGAAGAGGATAATGAACTGCTGAAAAAATGGTGAGCTAAAGTGCTTGAATACTAGCAGTTCAGGAGTAGGTTGCAGCACTTAGGTGAGGAGTTCACCAGCTCCAGTTGGTTTGGTATAATGCATTAAAAAAAAATTTGACAACTCAAGTATCACAAATGGAAGAGATTTATGGTTTGGACTTAAACATAGGAGCCAAGATTAAAATGTTTGCAAATATGAAATCAAGATAGATAAGATATGAAGAAATGGAAAGGAGTAGAGGGCTCCTAAAGATTATGTCCACTTATCATTGTACATGGGATAGCTAAGAAATCTGATGGGTTAGCTGCCTTTAATGACTCAGGCATAGAGTTCACAAGCAGGGGGGTTTTGCTGGAACAGAATAAGACATTAGTCAGTGTGCATCTGGATTACTATGTTCACTTTGGATCATCAAGTCACGGGAAGCCTGTGGTAGCTTTGGAGAGGGAGCAGAGGAAGTTCATGAAATGTAGCTTGGATAGGGAAAGTCATCATTATGACGAGTTAATAACTAGGCCTGGATTGTTTACTTAGCCACAAAAGTGGCTTGTAGGAGATTTAATTGAACTGAGACACCAAGACAGGGAGAACAAGAAGGATATATTTTCCCCAACCACGAGGTCAAGGCAAGGCAAGGCAAGGCAACTTTATTTATATAGCACATTTCATACACGAGGCAGACTCAAAGTGCTTCACATAAAAACATGTCATACAATAAAATGAAATAACAAAATGAAATAAAATAAAATAGAAGAATTAAAAGAAAATAAAAGCAAAATTAAAAATGCATTATAAAAAGTGCAAAAGTTAAAAGTGCAATGTAGTTAAGATTTAGCTGAAAGCTAAAGTAAACATAAAAGTTTTCAGTCTTGTTTTAAAAGTGGTCAAAGTTGAGGCAAGTCTTAAATCTTCAGGAAGTTTATTCCAGCTATTTGTTGCATAATAATTAAATCCTGCTTTCCCATGTTTTGTATTTACTCTGGGAATCACTAACAGATTGGTTTCAGAAGATCTTAGCGGTCTAGAAGGCTTATATAGTGGAAGCATGTCAGTTATATACTTTGGTCCTAAACCATGTAGTGATTTATAGGTGAGCAGCAGGATTTTGAAATCAATTCTCTGACATACAGGGAGCCAATGTAAGGATTTAAGAATTGGTGTAACGTGTTCAAATTTTTTGGTCTTTGTTAGAACTCTAGCAACAGCGTTCTGAACAAGCTGTAGCTGCCTGACAGTTTTTTTCGGAAGACCTGCAAGGAGACCGTTACAATAATCTAGCCTACTAGTAATAAAGGCATGTACAAGTTTTTCTAAGTCTTGAGCTGACATGAGTCCTCTTAATCTTGCTACGTTTTTGAGGTGATAGTAGGCCGATACTCGGGACTTGAAAGTTGAAAGCAGAGAGTTTTATCATATTTAAAATTACATATTTGTGCACTTGGTGTTCTAAAATCTACAATGATTTTAACCAAGAGGTTTAACCGAATCATGTCTTATGCAAACATTGACACATGGGCTGATCTGTGAATGTTTGTATGAATTTTGAAGACTCAGTAATTCAATGATACTATGATTCAAGATTCAACCTTTGCACCAAATCAATCCAAACAAATTGTGATGGTGGGGATGAAAAATGCTTCTGATTCCACATTTACTGAAGCCAATCTGCCTCTCTTCTTTCCCTAACTCCCCCGCATGCACCTACTCCTCAACAAAGAAATGAATAAGCAGGTTAAACCTTTCAGAGCAAGAATCAATGTTGGGGGAGTGAACATTATTCTCCAAGGTTTCATGATTCACTTTTGTGCTGGGAAATCTCTACAGACTATTGGAAATGAACTGGAAATGAGCCAATTAAGAACAGAGGTAATGAATTACAACATCAATAATACAGCATGGATTGTCAGGGGGCACTGCGACCTAATTCAAAAGCATTCATGGATTAAATAGTATTTAAATGATAGGGCAGCATGGTGGCGCGGCTTTAATGCCCTTGCCTTGCAGCACCGAAGACCCTGGTTCGATCCCGACTACAGGTGCTGTCTGTATGAAGTTTGTACGCTCTCCCCAAGCCTTCTCCAAGCCTTCGGTTTCCTCCCACACTCCAAAGACATAAAGGTCTGTAGGTAAATTGACTTGGGATAAGTGTAAATTGTCCCTAATGTGTAGGATAATGTTAATGTGGGGGATCGCTGTTCGGTGCGGACTAGGTGGGCTGTTTCCGTGCTGTATCTGTAAACTAAACTATTATTTTAAGCCAAGGAGAATGGGACCTTGTGCAACTTAATATGTCCTTTACATTTTACCACGACAGGTAGATAAAATACTGACTGAACTAGGTGATTCCAAACTTAGAAATGTAGATGCTGGTTAATACACAAAAGGACACAAAGTGCTGGAGTAACTCAATATGTCAGGCAGCATTTCTGGAGAACATGGTTAGGTGACATTGAGATTTTATTTGTCTTACCACATATTTTGTGTCAAAACAATTGGGAAGGATGATTGTACAAAATGATTTAAATACTGAAGTTAGTCCACAAGAGGTTGCATGTTGCACTTTCAGTGACACATTCTATAATGCCAGTCACTGGGTGCTCATGTAAGGTAAGGTAATTCAGTGGCATTGCAATAGCTAACATCATTGCTTCCAAGAGAATACATTTTAGTTAAGTCCTTCAGAGGAGGAGGCCTTCCATTCTTGTTCGAACTCATATGAGTTCATAAGTCATAGGAGCAGAATTAGGCCAATCGGTCCATCAAGTCTACTCTGCCATTCAATCATGACTGATCTATCTTTCTCTCTCAACCCCGTTCTCATGCCTTCTCCCCATAACCCTTGACACCTTTACTAATCAAGAATCTGTCAACCTCCACCTTACAAATACCAAATGACTTTGCTTCCACAGCCATCGGTGGCAATGAATTCCACATATTCACTACCCCATGACTAAAGAAATTCCTCTTCATCTCCTTTCAAATGGTACTTCCTCTTATTCTGAGTGCAGCCACTGGTCCTAGACTCTCCCGTTCATGGAAACACCCTCTCAACATCCACTCTATTCAGGCCTTCCACTATTCGGTAAGTTTCAATGAGAACCCCCCCCCCCCCCCCCCCCTCCCCCCCCCCCCCCCCCATCATTCTAAAGTCCAGCAAGTACAGACCAAGTGCAGTCAAAGGCTCATCATACAGTTTGTTAACCCAATCATCCCTGAGATTATTCTCGTAAACCTCCTCTGGACCTTCTCCAATGCCAGCACATCTTTCCTCAGATATGGGACCCAAAATTACTCACAATACCCCAAAGGCAATCTGATCAGTACCTTATAAAGCCTCAGCATTACATTCCTGTTTTTATATTGTAGTCCTCTTGAAAAGCTTTCCTTATTACCAATTCAATTGTGTGCCTTTTTGGTCTCTAAATTTGAGGAAGGACATTCTTGCTATTGAGGGAGTTCACAAGGTCAATTCCCGGGATGGCGGGACTGTCATATGCTGAGAGAATGGAGCAGCTGGGCTTGTACACTCTGGAATTTAGAAGGATGAGAGGATATCTTATTGAGACATGTAAGATTATTGAGGGTTTGGACATGCTGGAGGCAGGAAACATGTTCCCGATGTTGGGGGAGTCTAGAACCAGGGGCCGCAGTTTAAGAATAAGGGGTAAGCCATTTCGAATGGAGATGAGGAAACACTTTTTCACACAGAGAGTTGTGAGTCTGTGGAATTCTCTGCCTCAGAGGACGATGGAGGCCGGTTCTCTGGATACTTTCAAGAGAGAAGTAGATAAGGCTCTTAAAGATAGCGAAGTCAGGGGGATATGGGGAGAAAGCAGGAACGGGGTACTGATTGTGGTTGATCAGCCATGATCACATTGACTGGTGCTGCTGGCTCGAAGGGTCGAATGGCCTACTCCTACGCCTATTGTCTATTGTCAAATTACTTCTCCGTGGATTGTCACCTTGTCATGGTGGAGAAGCTTGTGTGGTTCTGAGATCCTGAGAGCGATGCCATCTGGAGCTATACTCCTGGTAGGGCCACCCATGGCGGTAAGGTCGAGGGAGAGGTCTATGACAAAGAGCAATCCAACCAAGACCTCAACGGTGGAACAGACGGAGGATGATGGCTGACTTTATTGGAGCGTCACAACGGCTGGGAAGGCTGCAGCAGAAAAGGGTCCCCGGTCATCTTGGACTCCATGCCACTGGATCCTATTCGAAATCTGTCAAGGACCCTGTGGTGGCTGTCTGTGCATCAGTCTCCCCACATTAAACAAAATCACACCTCGACGCAGCCATTTGACCGTGGGGCGGTGGAAGATCCGTGGCCAATTTTAAACCGGGCGATGAAAAGCCCCACGAACGGGCCGATTCAAGCTCCGCTCTATGATCTTTGCTCCACCAGACGTTTCCCTCCTCCAATCACCGCGCTCTATCCTCAGTCCCACCCCCCAAACTTCCGCCTCTGACTGACACCTCCCTCCTCCAATCATCGCACTGAATCATCATGGTCCCCCCCCCCCCCCACACTACTACCTGCTGACCAACGTCTCTCTCGTCCAATCGGCCAATCCCCACTGTCTCGCTGAAAGTGGAGATTTTTAATACATTTTATTTTCACCGAATTTAAAAATTCGGATTACAAAACATGGGGGGGATTGTCCCTCACCTCTCAAAACATGGGGGGACGTGTACCCCCGGGATTTCCGCCCATGAATCCGAGCAAGTGTGCAGTGTTGCACTTTGGGATGTCAAATGTAAGGGAAAAATTTACAATTAATGGCATGACCCTTCACAGCATTGTTGTACAGAAAGCTCACAGGGTGCATCAATAACTCCCTGAAAGTGGCAACGCAAGCAGATAGAGTGGTAAAGAAGATATACGGCATGCTTGCTTTTATAGGTTAGGACATCCAGTACAAGAATCAGGAAGTCATTAAAGGACATTGGTTAGGTCTCATTTGGACTATTATGTGCAGTTCTTGTTGCCCCATCACAGAAAGGATGTGGAGGCTTTGGATTAAGGGGTATTAGCTACAGTGAGGGGCTGGACAGACTTAGATTGTATTCTCTGGAATGTTGGAGGTTGCAGGGAGACAAGATAGAAATGTATAACATTATTGCACAACATGAGGTAGACAGTCAGAATCTTTCTCCCAGATTGCAAAAATCAAGCAAGATATGAGGGGCAAGTTTTTTAAAATTATTTATTATAAACACAGAGCATGGTGTGTGCCTGGATCATTCAAAGGTTCAAATTTATTTGTCACATGCACCGTAAGATGCAGTGAAATGAATTTACCATGCAGCGTTACAATTAAAAAAGGACACAACATATTTCAACACAGACATCCACCACAGCATTCTTCAATGTGGTGGAAGGCAATACAGTTCAGACAGTCCTCTTCCTCCTCCTCCTCTTCCCTTGTTCATCCGTGGTTGGGGTCCTGACCCTCCATAGTCGCCGCTACGGGCAGCCCGATGTTCAAGCCCTCTGGTCGGGATAGTCAGAACACTGACGTTGGGACAGGTCAAGCACACCCCACGGCCCGGAGCTCTAAAATCAGCCACCTCCTTACCGGAGACTGCGGCTTCCAGATGTTGTAGGCCGCAGGCCGGCGGACGGAGCTCTTCTCTGGCGACCCCTTGCGAGGAATCGCTCACTCCGCGATGGAAGGTCCGCTCCACGCCTGCTGCCAGAAGTTCCACAGACCGAGGCTCCAAGATGTTGTAGGCTGCAGGGCAGCGGTCAGAGTGCTTCTCCGGCGACTCCCAGCAAGAGGTTGCCCTTCTCCACGATGTTAAAGTCCCCACTGCGCTGCCGCTGAAGCTTCGGGCCCGACTCCGGGAAAGGCCGCATCAAACCAGCTGGAAGGCCGCAAGGAGGGGGGCGAAGAAGTGACAAGGAAGAAAGTTGCCTCTCCGTCGAGATAGGTGCCTGAAAAACGGTTTCCCCCTTTCCCCCCCCCCCCCCCCCCCCACCACCCCCCACACAAGACATACAGAGAAACACTAAAACATACTTTTGGACATACCAAAAAAAACCCCAAAAAAGTCAAACCAACAAACCCGCTGCAGGCGAGGCAGCGACTCACAGTGCCACCAGAACCGGATGTAAAGCCAGGGGTTGTGCTTATAACAGATACAGTAGTGGCATTTAAAAGACTTTTGGATAGCCATGTGGATATGTAGGGAATGGAGGGATGTAGGTTATGTGAAGGTAGGTAAGTGATGGTCTTGGCATCAATTTTGGTATAGACATTGTGAGCCAATGGGCCTGATCTTGAGCTGTGCTGTTCTAGGTCCAATGTTCTTCATCTTGATGCTTTGTTCTCCAACTCCAGGGAGTTGTCAAATAATATTGCACTGAGAAGTTTTCCAACTTAGAAGGAAACTATTTAAAAACATTATCCAACATTCTAACCAGCAACGAGACAAAACCAGACCTATGTGCTGCTCCATCAGCAGTCAGTTAATTAAGAGTTGGAACCAGATTCCCAAATTCCCAAATCTCTAGTCATTATCCTAAAGCCTCAGATGGGAAAGATTGAAGGAAACAATCTCAATAAGAAAAATGTCAGCAGCCAAAAAAAGGCATCTGCTGGAACAAATCACGAATACCAAAATTGCAAAGAATCATGTTATGGCATAAGCATAAGCAACAAACTAGAAATAATTTTATAGCACCCTTCTGGAACATGGAGGGCCCCACAGCATTGTTTTTGAGGCATGCAAATTTTTCCAATGCAGGAAACATAGCAGCCAACCTGTGCAAAGAATTATTCAATGAATAGCAGCTAATATGGGATCATTCACATCAACCCAAAGGGGCAATTAGTGTGTGGTTTAGTGGTTAAAGCCCCATCAGAAAGAATGCAGATTGAATTGGGCTGCTTAAACCCATGTCCCACGGTCCGAGTTCATTCCAAGAGTTTGCCCTGATTCGAACTCGGAGATTTACGGTAATGGCCACTCGTCGGTACTCGGGGCTGTCGTGGACATTTTTCATCATGTTGAAAAATCTTCACAAGTCTTCCCGTGCTTACCTGCCATTAGCGAGTCATTCCGAGTACCTGCCGTTAGCGCTAAGAGACGTCCCCGAGCTCCGACATACCTGCTACGTTCATTCTCCGTGCTTACCACAAGTTTGATTTTTTTTTTAAACTCGGTAGAGCTCTTGGAATAAACTCGCACCGTGGGACAGGGCTATTACTCCCTGCACTGTATTCTTCTTAGTATCAAACTTGGGACAGGGCAGTATTCCTGAGGTACTACCCTTTCAACAGTAAAGCATTCTATCGGTGCTGCCCATTCAATTCTACAGTAATTCCTTAGTTCTGTTGCATTGACAATACAGCCATCTCGGCATCGTCTCCTTGGCACTAAAACATTCCCTCAGTACAAACTATTCCTGCTAGCACAGCATTCTGCCCCTTACAGAGAGGTGGGGGAGGTTCTCAGACTAATCTTATTCCTCTGACCCAAAGTGATTCTATTCTACTTCTGTTCGAGAATGAGAAACATTGAGGGTCATAATAGTTTGTTGCTACATGTTTGAAAGTGGCAGGCTCAATGGCCCTGGAGGCCCTTTGCTTTCCAAAATTTTGACATGCTCATAAAAATCCTCCAGCTGCTCTGCCTGAGTAAATATTAAAGCATTTCAACACTGCTGGCTTTTTTTCTTTATGGTTGGAGGTTAGTTTGCAATTACTCACCAGGGCCACTCCAACAGCACCTCCCACATCTGTCACAGCTACACCAAAAAACATAAACACGGAAGTGCATTAGAACAGCAACACAGTCAGGTTCCTCTTCAAGTCACACTGAGACATCCAACCAAGACATACGTAACCATTCCTCTTGTCTAAATCTTGCAACTCTCTGCCCCTCAATGCCAAGAAGAACCCTCACAGAGGTCAGCATTAAGAGAGGGTCAATAAGAGAGGGCAGCACGGTGGCGCAGTGGTAGAGTTGCTGCCTTTCGGCACTTGCAGCGCCGGAGACCCGGGTTCGATCCCGACTGCGGGTGCTGTCTGCATGGCGTTTGTACGTTCTCCCTGTCACCGCGTGGGTTTTCTCTGAGATCTTTGGTTTCCTCCCACACTCCAAAGACGTACAGGTCTGTAGGTTAATTGGCTTAGTATAAGTGTAAATTGTCCCTAATATGTGTAGGATAGTGTTAATGCGCGGAGATTGCTGGTCGGCACGGACTCGGTGGGCCGAAGGGCCTGTTTCCACGCTTTCTCCCTAAACAAAAAATAAATTAAACTAAAATTCCTAACCTTATCAGTGAAGTTTATTTTAGTTTAGAGATACAGTGAGGAAACTGGCCCTTCCATCCATTGAGGAGGCGCCAACTAACAATTGTCCATATATTAGTAATACTATATGACATATATATATATATATATATATGGGTGTTTCCGTAAATAAGGGGACCAACCTGTAACATGGGTGGCCAAATTTGAACGTTATTAAATCATAATGAAATACCACAGCATTAAAAATGGGCCTACCTATGATTCTTTTGAGCCAATTTGTGATCGTCCAAAATTTGACCAAAATTTCCCCTATCAAAATTTGAAAAAAAAAACGAGAATTTTATTTTAATGATTTCTCAGCTCCCTTAAGGCGAGTGCAGGAGACTGCACTCGCCACATGATCGCCACATGGTCGCTACATGTTCGCTGGTGGTCTCTGGTGAGTCTCCTTCATGGTTGCGAGGAGTTCCCGCATTCTGGGAACTAGTCACGGCCTCAGTATGGTCGCCGCACATTTTTCAACATGATAAAAAAATTCCTGTGACCAAAAATCGATAATCCTGTAATCGTAGGTGCAGTTGTAGTGGGGTTGCCATGTAGTTATGAACAGTCGAGGTAGTCGTAGGTAGTTTTAGTTAATCGCCTTTGCTGACCGGACATTTTCATTGGCTCATTGGGGAAAAAAAACGTAAGCACGAGTTTTCAGAACCAAGGATAATCGACCGGTAATGTTGAATGCCTGCCAAACTTCACAGCTGTGTATCACTGGCTTATTAAAAGTTGGCTGGCTTCTTAAAAGTGTCTCCACTCCTTCTCCCCCCTTCTCTTTCCCCTTCGTACCCCCCCCCCCCCCTCCTCTTTTAAAGGACTTATTATACACTGTGCTAGCCGTCTTAACCTTCCTGTTCATTGCGGTATATATGGGTGTTTCCGTAAATACAGCACTCAGTCGTGAAACTGAAGGTCTCCAAACTTCCAGGTTATATATATATTTCCTGTTGTTTATATATATATATATATATATACATATATATATATATGATATGATAAACTTTATTCATCCCTGGAGGAAATTGGCCTGCCAACAGTCATAACTGAAGAAGGGTCTCAACCCAAAACATCACCCATTCCTTCTCTCCAGAGATGCTGCCTGTCCCGCTGTTACTCCAGCTTTCCGTGTCTATCTTCAGTCACAACACACAACAAGGTACACGAAGACTTGAAATTAAAAGTGTAAAAAAAGAAAAGAACAAGTGCTTGTTGGCTGGCTGCCGTGTGCACAGCGCGTAAACCGGAATGAGCAAACGAACAAACAAACAAACAAACAAACAAACGAACGAACACAGACTTATCCCCTGGGCAGAGGATTCTAAACTAGAGTGCTCCTCCCCTCCCACATCGAGTTCCACTTTGTTCTCCCACCGTCCTCATGGCAGTCCCCCCATGCTGGGTCCCCATTGTCTTCCCCTCCACCTCCCCTCCCTAACTCTCCACCACCACCGAGGTTCCTGCTGCTGCTGCCAATGCTCCATTGCCACCAATGCTCCATTGCCGCCGAAGCTCCCATTGCAGCCAAGGCCTCACCACCGCCGAGGATCCTGTTGCCATTGAAGCTCAAGCTGCCACTAAGGCTCCCGCTGCCACCGCCTGGGCTCCCATCACCGCCGTCGCTGAGGCTCCTTCGGCTCAGACAGGCTTCGCCGCCCGGCTTCTCCACCGTTCGCTGGGAGGCCTGTGGGGCGAGTCAATCCTACCCTGCCTATTTATATATATATATATATGTGTATCACCGATGCTCACATACTAAAAATAAAATATTAAAAATGAGGAACTCATACTTGAGTGTTAAGGAAAAATAATGCTCATCCTTGTAACTAATGAGGTTTATTTCCTAGAAAGCACACCAATGCCTTTACTTCCAGAGGAGGCTGAGGAGATTTGGCATGTTTCCAATAACTCTTACAAACTTCGACAAATGCTCCAAAGAAATCATGCTGTCCAGTTGCATCACAGCTTGGTTTGGGAACCGTTCTGCCCAACACCGCAAGATATCACAGAGAGATGTGGATGTACAGTAGCCTAGTCCATCACACAGGCCAGACTTCCCACCATTGACTCCTACTAAATTCTGCGCTTCATATCTTCCCCTTAGCTCTATCTATTGTACTTGAGTTTTACTTGATTGCATTGATGTACTGCATATCTGATTTGTTTAAATAGCATGCAAAACAAAGCTTTCACTGTTCCTCGATGCACATGACAGTAATAAATGTAAACTGTTCTATGTTCTGTGTTCACAGCTACTCTGCATTGGAATCGCAGAATTTGACTTCTTGCAATGGGATACTTTTACATATGGGTGTCAATAACTTTTCCTGGTACAGTTGTACAATCAAATAAATATTTTCGATTGATTCAGGAGCATGCTCCCATCTGGTAGAAGGTACAGAAGCTTGATCTCCATACTCCAGGTTATTGCAAAGTCCTGTTCAGTTAACGGCAAATGAATGAAACATAGCAAACATTACAAATGCTTTTATGAACACCATCTACTTTCTTATCCCTCAACATTGTTCACATGCAGGGAAGGCTTCATAAAGACTTCGTAGGCAGGTTCAGACAGAAATCTGCTATGTTCTCCCTCATAGGTATAGTAGGAGGAAGAACAATGATAAAAATGGTAACAAAGCAATTAATATAGCACCTTTAACAACCTTGGATTCTCAGAGTCAATTAAGTATACTGATGTACAGACACTGTTCAAATCTAGAAAATGTAAAATGGGGTAATGGATTGAGGAACGTATCAAGTGTGACAACAAGGGTCCCTTGTAATGTTCTTGTTACCCTGCCACAGGAAGCATGTAATGGGACTGGAGAAGATACAGAAAAGATTAACAAAAGATGTTGCCACAGCGAAAGAGTTATGGTTATGGGGAAGAACCAGGCTGCAGCTGGTTATTTTAGAATCAAAGAAAGACATAATTGAAGTGTATTGAGTTTTTAGAGACTTTTTGTCAGCACAATTTTTAATATGGGCGATTGCATCTCACGATTTTGATTGAGTTTTTTGAAGATGGAACCAAAATGGTTAATGAGGGCAGACATTGCTTTTATGGATTTCTGCAAGGCATTTAACAAGGTTCCACGTGGTAGCTGCTCTGGAAGGTTAGATCCCATGGGATCCAAGAAGAGATACCTGATTGGATAGAAATGTGTCTTTGTGCAGAGAATCTAAACTCTGTAAACTAAACTAAACTAAAACTAAGCACCGGTGAGGCCACATTTGGAATATTGTGTTCAGTTTTGATCACCCTTTTATAGGAAAGATGTTATTAAGCTGGAAATACTGCAGAGAAAATTACGAGAAAGTTGTCAGCACTGCCGAGCCTGAGCTATAGGGAGAGCTTGCGCAGGTTAGTACTCTATTCCTTGAGGCATTAATGAGGTGATCTGAAAGATCTTTGTATGATTATGAGGGGAATAGATAGGGTAGATGCACAAAGTCTTTTATCCAGTGTAGGGGAATCAAGAACCAAAAGGCATAGGTTTAAAGTGAAAGGGGAAAGGTTTAATAGGATTCTGAGGGGCACATTTTTCTCACAGAGGGCGGTACGTATGTGGAATGAGCTGCCAGAGGAGGTACAGTAGTACAGTAGTTATAACAACATTTAAAAGACATTTGGACAGATACAAAGAAAGAAAGGATTTAGAGGGATATGGGTCAAATGCAGGCAGGTGGTACTAACGTAGATGGGGCACCTTGATTGGCATGGGCAAGCTGGGCAGAATGGCCTCTTTCTGTGCTATGCGACTCTATGACCCTATGATTTACACAGAGTAAGCAGAAAAGGTATATTTCCCCCGACAGAGAGGTCTGTTACTAAAGATAGATTTAACTTAATTGATAAAAAAATGAAATGAAGAAAACAGATATTTTACTTACCAAGGAGTACGTGTCTGTCACTCACTGCCTGAGATTGTGATGCAAGAAGTTCTCACCACATTTAAAAAAAGACCCAAGTGGGTACATGGCGAGTCACAGTATTGTTAAGGGGTTGGACAGGCTAGATGCAGGAAGATTGTTCCCCATGTTGGGGAAGTCCAGAACAAGGGGTCACAGTTTAAGGATAAGGGGGAAATCTTTTAGGACCGAGATGAGGAAAACATTTTTCACACAGAGAGTGGTGAATCTCTGGAATTCTCTGCCACAGAAGGTAGTTGAGGCCAGTTCATTGGCTATATTTAAGAGGGAGTTAGATGTGGCCCTTGTGGCTAAAGGGATCAGAGGGTATGGAGAGAAGGCAGGTACAGGATACTGAGTTGGATGATCAGCCATGATCATATTGAATGGCGGTGCAGGCTCGAAGGGCCGAATGGCCTACTCCTGCACCTATTTTCTATGTTTCTATGTTTCTATTGAGGACCAAGAGCTAGGCAGACAGATTAGCCTGAAGTCCATGGGTCTAATGGGCAAAAATACTTCTTTCTGCAGCCTACATTTCTATGTTTCTATCATTTAATGACTGAGTGTTCCCACTATTGTCAATTAGGTACTGTAAGCCCATCAATTATGACTAGTGTCATTCAAATACTGATATTAATTTATTTACCTGCTGTTAAAAATCCTCAGAGCTCCAAGTTAAGGTCTGGGGGTCTTAAAAGCCAACAAGAGAAGAAAGAATCTCTCAAATGAGAATCACATTACTGACAAAGATAAGCCCAGATAGAGGAGGAGCGAAAGGGAAACTGATTGAGAAATTATTGAGCAACTTATTGAGAAATCATAGCGAACTAAGTAATTTAAAAATATTACACTTACAATGGTTAGGGAAACATTGATCCAATATAATTCAACAGGATCCAACAGGAACAGATTTTCAAATTCTTCACCCAGAATTGTGAAAGGATAAACATATGATTCATGCAACCAGGACACTTATTTCACATCAGATCATCTTTATATTTCATGACCTGTCTGATTTTCAACCCTGTATTGCCCTTAGGTTTTTATCTCAGCAAATCGGAATGGATCCAGGTTAATTCTGAGGGTCAGAAAACACGGGAGATCCTGAAAATGCCATATTTTCAACAAAAGTAGAGGGGTGGTTCATCTTTTGCCATTCCTAGATATAGCAGAAAATCAAAGGTTGAATGGGGTGTTCCTTGGCTTTCCTGATAGGCAAGGCAGCATATATGCAGAAAGCCTATTCAGGTTGCAGTCTGGGACTCTAGCTATGACCAATATTCCTTTACTCTCTCGCAAAGGAACAATAAAAATGTATGAACGTTTTTTAAATCTCAGTAAAGATTCAGTCAACACAGGATAAGTAGAGTTCAAGCTGGCTCCTTGGTCTCACCAAAGATCCAAATAACCCCAGAATGTTTAATATCAAGATCACAAAAGCAAAATACTCCAAAGTTTGGAAGTGGGTAAATCGAAAAAATGCTGGATAAACTCAGTGGGTCAGGCAGCCTATGTGGAGTGAGGAAGAGTGTCTCAGATGCCTGATTACACTTCCAATGAAAGGCAATTGATCTGAATTATTCACCCCATTTCTCTGTTCACGGGGTGTTTCCAACATTTGCCACTTTTTAATTACTTGTGAAGTATATCACAAAGTGACATTTCATCAGCTCAACTCAAAGCAATCAAATTGTTTAAAGGTGATATTGGAAAACGTGCTGAAGTTCAGTCTAAATTCTCAGACTGAGTCCGAACAAAGCCATGGAAATTCAAAAGCGGGCCTCATTCTGATTCCAGTTGCAGTATTGTTGCTGCAAGGAACACAATACAACTCACTCAATTGGTCACATCAGAAGCTGATTCAATCTAAAGAAGACTTTGTCTTACTGAACAGAAGAGAGTCAATTAACTGCTTATGGGAAAACTCATCGTGACTTGTGAATCCTTATTGACACCACAGTGAGGGGCTTGTTCTTGTCTGGGCTTTCAGTTCTGTAGTTGTGCAGTCATCCACAGTCTGCCACACAGCTGAGCTGCTGTTTGGTTGAACTGCTATTCTGAGACGTCATCGGGTGATACTGCGCGCGGCAGCCTCGCCAGCAGTCTGTTCGTCCTTTCACCCTTTTTGTTATTTTTAGTCTGTTTAAAAGTATGTTCCTGGAGGTTTCTTAGTCTTTTTTATGTGGGGGAGGTGGGGAGGGGAAGGGGGTTATCTAATGGGTAATCTTTTATGGGGCATTTCACGGACCAAATTTTGTATAACAAGATTTACTACATCCATTGGCTTCCTTGTTATCTAACATGCTCGTTACTTTGTCAAAGAAGTAATCAATTGGTTGAACACAATTTCTCATCCATAAAATTATACTCTCTCAGCTGTATAAGTATTCTGTTACCATTTCCTTCATTTTCCTAACAAACTGTCTTGAAGTCATTTTCACCCCCAATATTTTCAGTATTTTGCTGTCTTCCTCTCACCTGGGACTTTTCTGAAATGCAAAGTCCAATAACTATATATTTCAGCAATAATATTCTATTTAATGTGATCTTGAGAGTACATAATATTTTCTGTGGTATTCATAAGACAACAATGATAAAAAGATCTTTGCTTTGATTGCACCTACCAACACGCATACATTATTATATTACAGTTAATATGTAACAAGGGCAAATTTTTGTTCCAATGCTCCCCATTCTGAATTATTTTTACATTGAAGTGATTGAAATCCAAGTGAAGTTTAAATGGCATCAGAAAAATAAAACCTCCGGAATGGATGATATTCATTACGTGGTTGGTTGGGGTCAGTATCAGAACAATTACTATATTAAACTTTGAATCTTCAGATGTCCTGGTTCAAGCTAAAACTAAAGACAAATAATAACCTCCTCACACATTCGCCTGCAAATATCTCTGTCACTCCTTTAAAATATGCCCCTTCTTTGAACAAGCTCTTAAACATCGCATCTGGATCAGTTTCCATCTGATTACACTCCTTGAGGATGTTCATCTACGTGTTCAATTAATAAAACAACGAGATTGGGGACATTTCTATTTAACCTGTCAAAGGAATTTTGGGGGGGGGAGGATGTGGGGGGGGGGGGTGGTTTAGAAATAGTCAGTGAGGTAAACATAATAGTAGAGGGCAAATGACAATAGTGCTACCTTCCCAATATTTAACTGAAGGAAATAATGGGTTATCGGGGCTGTATGTTGTGACAGACAGCCTGGCACCTTGCAAGTCATTTTAATATTACACTTATCCCCACCCCCCTGGATATTCCGGATTAATAAATTACAGTTTAGTCAACTAATTACAAATCAGGCTAATTACAAATCAATAACATTGGCCAGCTCTGAAACATGAAGCGCCGAGCACAGGGACGTGCAGTCAGGGGAGGCAGATCCTCACCTGTCATACTCCCAATGAAAATAGCTGTTAAAAAAAGTAAAGATAATAATAAAATAAAATAAAATAAATATAAAGATTTTTCTACTGATCTGTGTTATAAATGTCATTTCTATATGAATCTAATCATTTTTTATAGTAAAAATCGCAACATTTTCGCAGCTCCGCTGCAAATACACGGAGAGATGAGGTGAGGCAGCAGCATGCTGACTCCCCTCGGATTGCGCAACCCCTCAGAAACTGCATGGAGCGCGGGCAATAAGCATGTGCCTGGTACCATCTATATGTATGTCACCAAAGTAATGTGTGTAAACCCCGTCATTACATGGCCTTATCTTCCATAGTCCAGGTAACGTATTTCACATATAAAGATATTAAATTTGTCCTCGCTGGTCTCACATAAAACTGCATTGAAAAAGCTCCAGGGGAGGCAGCGATCACATCTGCCTCACTGAGTGGGTGTGTCTTGACCCCAGTGGAGGAAGAGCGTGCGTCAATTACGTAAGCTCAGCACACATAATAGACGCTACCTCACTCTCTTTCCACGTCAGCTAGCTTCAGCAGTGGCGGCACAGACCAAAGATCATGGAGCGGAACAAGATACGCCACTTGGGAAGGTAGACTTTGTCGGTACATTAGAAAGTTATTAGATTTTTTTTAAATAGATCTATACTTATCACAATAATAAAGTCATCAATTTTTGTACTTCTGTACATTTTTGTTTAGTTCATGTAAGGCAGGCGTCTACAAAATATGGCCCGCGGGACACATCAGGCCCACCACCTGATTTTTCAAGCTCAGATTCAAGTCGGGGAGCGTGGCGGCCCAGGGCTGCTCTTAGTGTTGTTACCGGCTAGATCCCTTGAATTGTCAGAGCCGAGACATCACTGGGCCGCAGTGAAGAAGGGTGCAATGGTGGGGGGGTTCGGCTGCGGTCAGAATGGGATGGCTGCGGGTTATAACGTGCCATCGTTCCTCTCCCCTTCTCTCTCTCTCCCCATTCTCTCTCTCTCCCCATTCTCTCTATTTCCCCATTCTCTCTCTCTCCCCATTCTCTCTCTCTCTCTCCTCTCTCTCTTCCCATTCTCTCTCACTCTCCTTTCTCTCTCTCTCCCTCCCTTCTCTTCTCTATTCCTCCCTCCCAGCCACGGCTCCACCCCTCTCTCTCCTCGGGGAGACGCGGTGATAAATACAGGGAGGGCCGGGCCACTGATACTAGCCAGTGCCTCCCCAGCCATTGACCTCACCACACGTCACTGGTTGAGCATTGGGATCCAGACATCATGGACAACTGGCCTCAGGTCCCCACTCACATCTGGCAGTGTTCTCTGTCCGAACCAGGGGCCATGGAGCGTTTCTGAAAGTGGGGGGGCTGAGTGATCACTAATCACTGGCCGTGGGGGTACCTGGCAAGGGAGTGCAGCGACTGAGTGGGGGGAGGGTGTGGGAGGGGGGTGACCCCCCCCCCTCCCACAGTAGGGACTTTTTGAAATTTGATGTATTAAAATCATGTCAGTGCATTGTAGAAGTAATATTTCAATGTTTTTTGTTTCTTAAGAGGTAACTTTTTAAGGGGTAACTTTTTCTGCACAAAGGGTGTTGGGTGTGTGGAACAAGCTGCCAGAGGAGGTAATTGAGGCAGGGACTATCCCAACATTTAAGAAACAGTTAGACTGATACATGGATAGGATCGGCTTGGAGGGATATGGACCAAAAGCAGGCAGTGAAGTGGGACATGTTGGCGGGTGTGGGTAAGTTGGGCCGAAGGGCCTGTTTTCACACTGTATCACTCTATGACTACATTATACCTCCACCATGCATGAATGCTTCAAAATCAAGTGGTCGAGTTTTATTGCCATATACACAAGCATAGAAACATAGAAAATAGGTGCAGGAATAGGCCATTTGGCCCTTCTAGCCAGCACTGTTGTTCAATATGATCATGGCTGTTCATCTAAAATCAGTACCTCTTTCCTGTTTTTTCACAATATCTCTTGATTTCGTTAGCCCCAAGAGCTAAATGTAACTCTCTCTAGTGAATTGGCCTCCACTGCCTTCTGTGGCAGAGAATTCCACAAATTAACAACTCTCTGGGTGAAGAAAGTTTGTCCTCATCTCAATCCTAAATGGCCTACCCCTTATTCTTAAACTGTGACCTCTGGTTGTGAACTTCCCCAACATCGGGACCATTTTTCCTGCAGTAAGTGAAAATCTAGCAGGCTCCAGCTACTGGTTGTCCTCTAGGATGCACCGAGCCGCAGCCTGGTCCATGCTTGTCACCTGGGCGAATTTGGCACAGAGACTCTCACGGCCGCAGCGCAACACTTCCGACGCCTCCGACAGCCCAGGACTCTTGCACTGAGGTAGCTCTATGGCCAGAGCTGCAGCGAGACTCGCCAGCCCGGCAAACACTCGCCAGCCCCGGCTCCACGTCCACCGCTGCCCATGCCGCTGCTTCTGCTGCCATCCCTCCCTCCGCCCCGGCTCTCTAACATCCACGACCAGGTTGCTCAGAGCACAGCAGCACCTCGTCCAAAGCCAGGTACATTGAATCATGACTAGCCAAAAATGACAGCGTGAGAAATTCTGTGATCAGCTTAAGAGTGTGAGAATAGGGTGAAATACGTGAGACTTGGCAGCTCTGTTTAAGGTGAAGGGGAAAAGATTTAAAAGGAATCTGAGGGGTAACATTTTTACACAAAGGGTGGTGGGTGTATGGAACAAACTGCCAGAGGAGGTCGTTAAGGCAGGGACTGTCCCAACATTTAAGGCAGGGACTATCCCAACATTTAAGAAACAGTTAGACAGGTACATGGATAGGACAGTTTTTGGAGGGATATGGACCAAATGTGGGCAAGTTGGGCCAAAGGGCTTGGTTACATACTGTTTCAATTTATGACTATGATTCTAATAGCCTCTTTTTATGTTGTAAATATCAAATAGAACATTAATTGAAAAATACAGCACATGAACAGACTCCTTGCCGAACATGATGCCATATTAAACTAGTCTCTGCCTGCATGTGATCCATATCACTCCATCCACTCATGGTCATGTGCCTATCAAAAAGCCTCTTAAATAAGTTTGTCATAAGTGATAGGAGCAGAATTAGGCCATTCGGCCCATCAAGTCTATTCTGCCATTCAATCATGGCTGATCTATCTTTC
Source organism: Amblyraja radiata (assembly GCF_010909765.2). Taxonomy (NCBI): domain Eukaryota; kingdom Metazoa; phylum Chordata; class Chondrichthyes; order Rajiformes; family Rajidae; genus Amblyraja; species Amblyraja radiata. The sequence continues at coordinate 82,749,645 of NC_045957.1, forward strand.
CATCTTAACCCCATTCTCCTGCTTCTTTACATGGCCCCTGACACCTGTACTAATGACGAATATAAATATCTCTGTATTAAAAATATCCATTGATGTGGCCTCCATAGCCTTCTATGGCAATGAATTCCACAAATGCAGCAAAAAAAAGAATATAACTATAGAAATTCCTCTTCTTCTCCTTCCTAAAGGAATGTCCTTTAATTCCTGAGGCTCCACATCCACTCTATCCAGGCCTTTCATAATTCGGCGAGTTTCAATGGATTCCCCTCATCCTTCTATACTCCAGTGCAGTGTTTCCACTTTGAAGGAAATTACCCAAAATTTGGGAAATTCTGGTTGTCTTCGGGTAATTTTAGGGAAATGAAATAATTTCGGGAAATTTACGCATCTGGCCCACGGAGGGGTGTAATGGTAATACACACAGCGCTGACAGTTTGGTGCTCAAAGGTTTAAACAGAGCGCTGTCAGTTTAACGCATGGGAATTTAAACAAAGAGCTGTCAGCTGCAGTGCTATGGGTTCTAAATGTAGCATTACCGGCTGCAGCGCTATGGGCTTTAAACACAGCACTATGGGCTTTGCACATAGCACTATGACCACAGCGCATTGGGTCACAGACTGTTCTGGAACATTCTCGTATAACAATGAGTCTTTGGAATTCTCTTTCTCAGTGGAAGTTGAGCCTTTGATTATTTTCAGGCAGTGGTAGAATTCTGGATATGCCTAGAGGTGAAAGGTTACCAGTGGGATTGCAGTTACATTGGGATTGGCCTTGATTTCACAGAATAGTGGGTGGGCTCAAGGGGCAGAGAGGGAGTGAGGGAGGGAATTAGAGAGGGCGGGAGAAAAAAAGGAAGGAGAGAGGAAGGAAGAGAGAGAAAGGGAGGAAGAGAGGGAGCGAGGGAGAGAGGGAGGGAGGGAGGGAGAGAAAGAGGGAGAAATAGAGAGAAAAGGTGAGAGGAAGGGAGGGGAGGGGGAGAGAGGAAGGGAGGGGAGTAAGAGGGAAGGGAGGGAGATGGAGGGAGGGAGAGGGAGGGAGGGAGAGGGAGGGAGGGAGAGGGAGGGAGAGAGAGGGAGGAGGGAGAGAGAGAGAGAGGGAGGGAGAGGGAGCGAGGGGGGAAGAGAGAGACGGAGAGGGATGGAGGGAAAGAGGGAGGGAGTGAGAGGGAGGGAGGGAGAGTAGGAGGGAGAGAGAGCAGAGACTGAGACATGAGAGCACGTTGAAAAAATGAAGATAACAAAAGTTGTTGGAGACAACGAAAGCTGCCTTGCATAACACTCCACAAGTGAGTAACGGAAGCAGGCAGATACAGTGTAGTTACATAGATCTGTTTTGCCTTGTTCTTCTTTGTGTTGTTAACCTGTGCTTGCAAAAAATACCAACAACAAATAGCACGCAGGAAGCATTTTGAAAATTTCAGGAATACCATCAAATTTCAGGAAATTTGAGATTCTATTTCGGGAATTTTTTTTTTGAGGTGTGGAAGCACTGACTCCAGCGAGTTGAGGCCAGTGTCGTTAAACGCTGATCATATGTTAACCTGTTATCACGTTTGCCTCCCCCACAACCCTGGCATTATGTTCCAGGAACACACTACTCTGTGTAAAGAATATTGCCCCACCCATCTCCCTTAACTTTTGCTCCCCTCATCTTAAAGCTCTGCCCTCTAGTCCTTGACATTCCCAATGACTGTCTACCCTATCAATGCCTCTCATAATTTCATAAACTTCTATCCGGTCGCCCGTCAGTCTCCAATACTCCAGAGAAAACAATCCACGTTCATCCATCCTCTCCTTGTAGCTAATACCCTCTAATCCAGGCAGGATTTGCGTAAATCTCTTGTGCACCTCTCCAAAACCTACACATTTTTCCTGTAATGGGGCAAGCAGAACTGCACACAATACTCAGGTGCAGCCTAACCAAAGTGCTATAAAACTGCAACCTGACTACGAATAAAAGGGTATCTGCTCAAAATGCATCACGATGCATATATTTGCCACATTCCTCACGTATATCCCCACCAAGCTCCTTAACTACCGCACCATTATCCAGAAAAGTGATTGAGATGGGCAGGCAGATTGATATCATGCATGTACTGTAGGTAACAAGGGGAGAGGTGTCTAATGTATGCACCAGCAGAGCATCCCAGAAAACAGCGCATATCTTGCAGAATACTTTCGAGAAGATGGTGGTATGATTTGTGGATCCTCGGCATTCCATGTCGACAATCGGTACCTTGATTTAACTGACGTACGGGTGCTGTCTAGTGGAGTTTGCATGCTCTCATTGTGACCACATTGGTTTTCTCTGGGGTTCCAGTTTCATCCCATATAACAAATACATGCAGGTTTGTAGGTTAATTGGCTTCTGTAAAATTGCCCTTTGCGTCTAGGATGCGTAAGTGGTAAAACCTAGAACTTGTTTAGCGGTGATTGATGGGAACTCGGTAGGCCAAAGGACCTGTTTCCATTCTGTATTAAGCTTTTCCCATGTATCATGTTCATGCTGTTCTCTGTATCCATCCAGTTCCAAGCGGTACACATACACATACATTAATAGCGCTGAAGTAGAGATGGTTGAAAGCTTCAGGTTCCTGGGAGTAAATATCACCAGCAACCTATCCTGGACCACCCATATTGAATCAATAAAGCATGCCTACTTCCTTAGAAGGCTTAGGAATTTCAAAGGTTTCAAAGGTCTTTTATTGTCACATGTGCCAATGAAGGTACAGTGATATTTGATTTAACATACAGTAATTAAAAAAGCAACAAGACACACAACTACATCAAAGTTAACATAAACATCCACCACAGCGGATTCCCAACATTCCTCACTGTAATGGAAGACAAAAAAAATTCAATCTTCCTCTTTATTCTCCCGCAGTCAGGGCAGTCAAACCATCCGTCGGGGCGAGTGGAGCTCCTGCAGCCAGCGGTCGAGGCTCCCGCGTAGGGGCGATCGAAGCTCCCACGTCGGGGAGATCGCAAACTCCCGCGTCGGGTAGGTCGAAGCTCATGCGGCTTGGAGTTCCCAAAGTCAGTCTCTAACCAGAGACCGCAAAGGAATCACGAGCTCCATGATGGTATGTCTACAGGCACCCGCGGTGGAACTCTCAAAATCGGTCTCCGGCAAAGGCCGCCAACTCCTCGATGTTAGGCCACGGTGAGGATGGAGATATGATACGGAAGAATATTGCATCTCCGTCGAGGTAAGAGATTAGAAAAAGTTTCTCCCAAACCCCTCCCAACCCCCCACAAAAACAAGCTAAAGAACACTAAAAACACACATTTAACACATACTAATAAAACTCAAAGAAGGAAGAAACAGACAGACTGTTGACGAGGCAGCCATTGCTGGCGCCATTTCTGCATGTCCCCAACAACTCTCACCAACCTCTACAGATGCAACACAGAAAGCTTTTGATCAGGATGCATCGCAGCAAGGTATGGGAACAGCTCAATCCACAATTGCGGAGCGGTGTGATCGGGGCACAGACCACCATGCACCATTGACTCCATCTATACCACACTGCCTCAGCAAGGCCGGCAGCAAATTCAAGGGCGTTTCACCCCGGGAAGAGGTACAGAGTGTACATCAGGCAAGAGGTACAGAAATGTGAAAACGCATACCTTACATTCCTTCTCTCCAGAGATGCTGCCTGTCCCGCTGAGTTACTCCAGCTTTTTGTGTCTATCTCCAGATATAGGGGCAGTTTCTCCCCAGCCGCTATCAGGCACCTGAACTCCAGCTAGAGAGCAGTCCTGACCTCCCAACTACTTTATTGGCGACACTTGAATTATCTTTAATTGGACTTTATCTTGCAGTAAATGCTATATCCTTTACCATGTATCTGTACACTTTGGACAGCTCAATTGTTATTATGTATAATCTTTCTTCTGCAACTGCAACTGCAACTTTCACTGCAACTTCAAAGAATTGTTTTATATACTTTGAGACAGGGGTTAACATAGAAACATAGAAACATAGAAAATAGGTGCAGGAGGAGGCCATTTGGCCCTTCGAGCCAGCACCGCCATACATTGTGATCATGGCTGATCGTCCCCTATCAATAACCCGTGCCTGCCTTCTCCCCATATCCCCTGACTCCACTAGCCCCTAGAGCTCTATCTAACTCTCTCTTAAATCCATCCAGTGACTTGGCCTCCACTGCCATCTGTGGCAGGGAATTCCATAAATTCACAACTCTCTGGGTGAAAACTTTTTTTCTCACCTCAGTCTTAAATGACCTCCCCTTTATTCTCAGACTGTAGCCCCTGGTTCTGGACTCGCCCAACATTGGGAACAATTTTCCTGCATTTAGCTTGTCCAGCCCTTTTATAATTGTATATGTTTCTATAAGATCTCCCTCATCCTTCTAAACTCCAGTTAAAATAAGTCTAGTCTTCTCAATCTTTCCTCATATGAAAGTCCCGCCATCCCAGGGATCAATCTCATGAACCTACGCTGCACTGCCTCAATAACAAGGATGTCCTTCCTCAAATTAGGAGACCAAAGCCGTACACAATACTCCAGATGTGATCTTACCAGAGCCCTATACAGAGGGTTGTGGTTGTTATTCTGCAAATATAATCTTGATGTCATTAATAGCAAATGCAATTAAGAAAATAGTAATGTACTGCTTCTTGACAACAGATCACTTTGCACAGCAAGAATTCAGATCTGAATGGTCTTAGAATGGTCTTCGTGGCACAATGTTGCGACGGTAAAGTTGCTGTCAGCACCACAGGCCAAATAAATATTTGATGCATTTTTCGTTAGATTGTATAGAAACATAATATTCCAGACCTTAGCAATACATCAAAGTTGGTGGTGAAAGGTAATCTGATGAAAAGTTAGCAATCTGAAACATTAACTGTTTCTATCCACACAAATGCTGCGTATTCTTGCAGAGTATACTTGCTGAGTATTCTATAGACATCTGTTTTATTATAGTAACTATTGTTTAAAAGATCTTTAAAATATGAATTGCATTATACATATATTGCATCAATAGAGAGAGGCAAGTGGAAATCAAAAGTGGGCAACAAAAGCTTTTCACTATACCGCGGTACACGTGACAATAAACAAAACTGAACTGAAATATTTTTGACAAAGACTTGCAGAGGTCCTTAGGAAGCGTATTTAGAAAATTCAACTTGAAAATTTATATTCATTTCTTTGTGATTATTTATAAAACCCCTTTAATTGAGAATAGGAATCGTTTTTCTGACCAATTTCTATTTTATTACATGTATTCAACCCAAGGCACATAGGCAATGTCTGTACATCGCTTTGAATTCCTTTCAAATTAATTCATGTTTCAGTGCAACATAAACCAGCATTTACTACCCTTGCCTGTATCCAGCCTCATTTTGTTTACGATTGCTGAGAGCAGCTTTCAATTTTTACTCAATCTGTTCTGCAGACACATCAATTCCTGGGGGAGGCAGCACTTTCACTGAGACTCGCTCCCAACGTCAGAGGAAGAAATGAATCAATATTGGCTGTTCTTATCCTTTCCTCTGATTAATCTTGTTTGTGCTTCAGTGGAATCACTTGTGCCATGTAAGCTACAATTATCATCGTCTGGTGTTGCATGTCAGTTCTGCATAGGTTTGTATATTGCGCACACAGCGAGGACACACACACACGGCAGGGACACACACATAGGTGCATGCTATTTGCAGGTTTGTTAGATTATTTGATGCTCCAACCAATTCTTAAATATGTTACAATTGACCCTTGCTGTGAATAGTGAGGGTCAACAGCGAGGGCAGGCAACTGAAGGGTGATCTTATGTGTATAAAATTAGGAGGGGCATAGATAGAGGGAATGTACAGAGGGTTTTTCTTTTACCCAGGGAAGGGGAATCAAGAACCTGAGGATATAGGTTTAATGTGAGAGAGGCAAGATTTAATAGAAATCTGAATGGCAACCTTTTCAACCAGAGGGTGGTGGGTATAACAGCATTTAAAATACACTTCAACAACTACATGGATAGGAAAGGTCAAGAGAGATATGGACTGAACACAGGCAAATGAGGCTAGCTTAGATGGGCATCTTGGTCGAAACAGATGAGCTGGGTGAAAGGTCAGCTTTCATACCACCATAATTCTATTAGTCAAAATAATCTGAAATAGTAAATGATTTTAACCTTTACAATGTTTAGAATTTTGACTTAAGAATTGAGAATTTAGTTAGACAATTTTAGAAAACAAAAGGAAAAGTTTAAAACAGTAGGCCAAACAGTCTGTCAAACCAGCTTTGACATTAGGAAGATCATGACTTTTCTTTATCAGTCTGAGCACTTTAAGTTAAGGGCTGATAACTACTGCCCACTATCTAACTCTGTCGCTGAGGTGCAGCGATAATATCTTCATATGTTTGGAATCAGATATTTCCATCTTTCCACATGTGATAGCTTAGTTTCCCCGAAGATAAACTAGGAAAAAATTGAGCAAATCAGTTATGAAACCCGTTATAGCTTTATTCTGTAAAGCACAAATGTGTAAAATGTAAAATGTACCAATGTGCAGACTCACTTAAGGATTGCTTCTCTAAATATAATATGACACAAACTCAAATTCAAGGTGTACTCATCCTTTACTAAATGAAATAACTCATAACCAATCAATGAATTTGCAACGGGCAGCTCTAAACCTTGCCCTGAAGGCTCGTTACAGATCTGTAAATCTCTGTACAGCCATTGCACCCATAGCTGTACCTGGCTGTGACCTGCGTCTAATTTTTTAGATTACTCTCTGTTTTTGTTGAGGAGTGAACCAGGGATTCCCCAGCGATTCCTAACAAGTTGGGGGTTACATGCAGTTTGCATGTACGATCACTTGTTCCCAGAAGACACTATCCAAGTTGGGTCCCTGTCACTCACCCGTTGGGTCCCCGTCACATGGGATGCCTGGTCCCCCAATGGAACCCGTTCCCCATCGTAAGATTCCACCACTCACCCACAGCCCCCAACTGTGATGGTCAGTTTAAACTTTAAAAATAATGCAATTGCACTAAGATTTAATGTGATGAAGGTGCGACCGACAAGGCCAAATCTAATCATTAAACTTTGCTATGCTGGGTTAGGCTGGCAGATTCTTCCCCTTTGTTATCCAAATCTAATCATTAAACTTTGCTGTGCTGGGTTAGGCTGGCAGATTCTTTCCCTGAAGGACATTTGCTGTGAAGGACTCAGTGTTCTGGGATGGAAACATTGTAGCCGGTAGGGCATTGTGACGTCATAAACCTCGCACCACCTCGCCCAGGACCCACAGCAACTGACGTCTCTTTAAAACGTTAAAATCTCCCCCACTACGTCCCTCTCCTTACAACAGAGATCAGCAGCAGAGAGCAACAGAGATCACATTGTGATGTCATTTTCGGTTTTCTGAATCATCACAGCAGCTTGTGTAAATGAGATCCCATTGTGATTGGATGACTGTGAAATGGCATTGTGACATCATCACTGGAAGCTGCTAGAAAATTCTAACTCTCACAGGCATTTATTATGTTCAAAGTTGGCTTTTTTACAACCTTGAAATATCAATAACATGAAATATAACATCAAATGTGAGGAAACTTTATACGAACGACTACGGGAAAAGGCTGAATGGGCTGTCCCACTGTACGAGCTAATTCAAGAGCTCTCCCGAATTTTAAAAAAAATCAAATTCATGGTAAGCACGTAGAATGTACATATCGGGTACGTTGGAGCTTGGGACGTCTCTTAGCGGCTCATAACGGCAGGTACTCGGGAAACACGGTAAGCTCGTGAAGACTCGTGAAGATTTTTCAACATGTTGAAAAATGTCCACGAGAGCCCCCAGTACCCACGAGCGGCTATTACCGTAATTCTCAGAGTTCGAATCAGGGGAAACTCGGGAGAACTCTTGAATTAGCTTGTACAGTGGGACAGCCCCATGAGTAAGATTCTGCAAAAATCTTCGTGCTATTATGTACCGTTTTGCCGCAGCTCCTGACATCACAGACAAACAAGACGAAACTTAATAGTATATAGATAGATATATATACACACACATATACACTTAACTTTTTTTCATTTATTAAATTGTTTACATAGCACTATGTTCCATATTCTGTGATGCTGCTGCAAGTAAGAATTTCATTGTTCTGATTGGGGCATAGAACAATAAAGTGTTCTTGACTCTTGAGAACATACCTTACAATGGTCATATAAAGAACCAAAAGTACAAGGCATAATTAGTAAGTTTGCAGATGATACTACGTGATATATACAGAGAAGATGGTTGTCAAGAATTACAGTGGGATTTTGATCAGATGGCCAAATAGGGTGAGGAATGGCAAATATAGGTAATGCAGATAAGTGTGAGGTGTTGTGATTTGGGAAGTCAACCCAGGCAGGAACTTTATTATGAACGGTAGGGCCGTGAAGACCGTTGTAGGGTCGTTGTTCCCAATTTTGGGGAACTGCAGAACAAGGGGTCACAGTTTAAGGATAAGGGGGAAATCTTTTAGGACCGAGATGAGGAAAACATTTTTCACACAGAGAGTGGTGAATCTCTGGAATTCTCTGCCACAGAAGGTAGTTGAGGCCAGTTCATTGGCTATATTTAAGAGGGAGTTAGATGTGGCCCTTGTGGCTAAAGGGATCAGGGGGTATGGAGAGAAGGCAGGTACAGGATACTGAGTTGGATGATCAGCCATGATCATATTGAATGGCGGTGCAGGCTCGAAGGGCCGAATGGCCTACTCCTGCACCTATTTTCTATGTTTCTGTGTTTCTAAGACTGTTGTAGAGCAGAAAGATACAGGAATATAAGTGCATAATTCCCTGCAAATGGTGACACAGGTAGATAGGATAGTGGAAAAGACTTTTGACATTCTGCCTTCATCAATCAGGGAGCTGGGTAGGGAAATTGGGACATTATGTTACACTTGTAAAGGCATTGGAGAGGCCACACGGATTATGTAACTGTATTATGTACAGTTATGGTCACATTGTTGTAGGAATGAATGAATGAATAAGTTTATTATATAGTATTCACATACAAGGAATTCACCTTGGTGCTCTGCCCGCAAGTGACAACATGACATACAGTGACAGTTAGGAATGACACATAAACATTAAACAAAGATATTATTGAGCTGGAAAAGGTGCAGAGAGGATTTCCAAGGATATTGCCAGGATTCAGGCCTCAGCTAGAGGAAAGATTTGGCAGGCTACGCATTTATTCCTTGGAACACAAAAGGCTAAGTGGTGATGTTATAGGTCAATAACATCATAGAATAGATCGGGTGAATGTAGAATGTTTTGTTTTCCAGAGAGAGTAACTTCTGGGAGGACTGTCCAGTTGTCTTAAAATGGCTGGGAAGAAGCTGCTTCAGAGTCTGGTGGTACAAGGTCTCAATTTTTTGAATCTTAGTGATAGGAGCATAATTAGGCCATTCAGCCCATCAAGTCCAGTCCGCCATTCAATCATAGCTGATCTATCTCACCCTCCTAACCCCATTCTTCTGCCTTCTCCACATAACATCTGACGTCTGTACTAATCAAGAATCTATCTATCTCTGCCTTAAATATACCCATTGACTTGGCCTATATAATTCCACAGATTCACCAACCTCTAAAGAAATTCCTCCTCATCTTCTTCTTAAAGGAATGTCCTTTAATTCTGAGGTTATGACCTCTAGTCTTAGACTCTCCCACTAGTGGAAACATTCTCTCCACATTCATTCTATCCAAGCCTTTCACTATTCAGTATGTTTCAATGAGATCCCCCCTCATTCTTCTAAATTCCAGCGAGTACAAGCCTGGTGCCATCAAACACTCATCGTAGGTTAACCCAATCATTTCTGGAATCATTCTTGTAAACCTCCTCTTGACCCTTTCCAGAGCCAGCACATCCTTCCTCAGATATGGTGCCCAAAATTGCTCACAAACTCCAGATGCTGCCCGATGGGAGAGAGAACAGGGAATGTCCAGAGTGCAAACGGTCCTTGATTATCTTGGGTAGACAAAAATGCTGGAGAAACCCAGCGGGCAAGGCAGCATCTATGGAGCGAAGGAAATAGGCAACGTTTCAGGTCAAATCTCTTCTTCAGACTGATGTGAGGGTGGGGGTGGGGGGGGGGGGGTGGGGGGAAGAAGAAAGGAAGAGGAGGAGCCAGTGGGCTGAGGGAGAGCTGAGAAGGGGAGGAGAAAGGTGGGACTATCTGAAATTGATTTCAAGAGTTGAAAGTGTTTAATGGCAATAGAACAATGGCAGGTAGCCATTAAAGTGCAAAACTGAAGTCTGTAATGCAACTCATGGCAGCATGAAGTGTAGATGTAGTCGATGGAGGGGAGGCTAGTTTGTGTGATGGGCAAGACTACATCTACAGCACTATGTAGTTTCATGTGTTCTTGGGCACAGATATTACAAATCTATATCTTGATACATTCCAAAAAAATGTTTAGTTTAGTTCAGTTTACTTTAATTTGGAGATATAGCTGACCATTGATCACCCGTACACTTATTCCATGTTACCCCACTTTTGCAAGATACACACTAGGGACAATTTAAAGAAGCCAGCTAACCATCAAACCCTGTCCTTCTGTCGGTGCTCGCAGGTATCTTCACTCATAGGCTGGTGTACAAGGCCCCATCGGACGCCAAACATCCTCTGCACCACCTCGCCCAGGACTCACAGCAACTGGGACCTCAACACCTGACATCTCGTCACCCCATCTCCCATCACACAGCGACCCTCTGTTTCAACACACTAGGAGCATGGAGAACCAGCTGGGAACAGACTTCATGGCCTCCACAATTCACTGTTGCACCGAACACCACAGCCCCACCCGGCTCGGACCTGCCCTGCAAAGAGTAGGTTGTCCTGAACCGGGTCCATACAGGGGTCGTCCGCTTCAACGCCAACATGCATGGCTGGGGGCTGCGTTCATCAGCAGCCTGCGTGTGTGGAGCAGGCCAGCAAACAGTGCAGCACGTCATTTTTGGCTGTGCTGTCCTCCGCCCCCCTGGTGGAGGGGAAGACCTTATGGCCCTGAACAACAGCACATTGAACTGGTGCAGCACCTGGAGGGCGTTACATAATATCTGCTGCCTCAAACGCAAGACCAACAAACCTGCACATCAGAAATGTAGGCGGAAACGGAGCACCCAGAGAGAACCCATGCGGTCACAGGAAGAATGTGCAAACTCTGCACAGACAGCACCCATAATCAGGATCAAACCCAAGTTAACGATGCTGTGATGCAGCATCTCTATTACCCTGCCACAAATATTTTTTACAGTACATCTGTAGAAATTGTTAGGAATCTTGGCAACCATGCCACATCACCTTGGTGTTCAGAGGAAGCAGAGCCATTGGTGTTCCTTTTTGGCCGTGGGTTCCATGTAGTTGGTCCAGGACACATTATTGGTGATATTTATGCCTAGGAACTTGAAGCACTTGACTATCTCCACTTCAACATTATTTATGCCAACTGGGGTGCGTACACCGCCACACTTCCTGACGTCAATAACTAGCTCTTTTTCTTACTGAAATTGAGGGAGAGATTGGTGTCTTGACACCATGTTACTCAGCTCTGTATCTCCTTCCTGCAATCCCTATCATTGTCTGAGATCCGGCCAACGACAGGAATATCATCTGCAAATGTATAACGAGTATAGTAAGGAGTTGAGAACACATCCTTGCAGGGTATCGGTGTTGAGAATAATAACCGGGGATGTTTTGCCACTTATCCTCACTGAATGTGGTTTATGTAGTCAAGTGTTTCACATCAGCACTCAAGAGTACTTCATTTTAGAATAAAAGATATTGAAGCAATAATTGTAGGATGTTACCAGATCTGACTATAGGGACTGATTTATGTGCAGGTTTATATGAGCAGATCTCAGGCAAAACTCTTCAATGCAATGGATTTCACTTTTGACAGGGCATGTAAAATTCCAGTTACCAGGGAAATGGAAATGAAAGATGTAAGAATGTTCAAGACAGCACATCATTTAGAGCCAGCTTTAATGTTAGTGCATCTTTATTGAGCACATGTCACGTGGGAAGAAAGGATAGTTTTGGCTGACAACACTACCACCAATGTCATTCAATTCAACTACATCCATTTGGGATATTTCTTATTTGATCTGTGCAGAGAAGAGCCACCTACCATCAATCTGCAAAGCCAGGCAAAGCATAATGATTATAGGTGGGGTTCAAGCCACAAATGTTCAAGTGTCAAGACAGCAAATCTAATAAGCAAGCACATTGCAATTCAAGTTCTAAACTCACTTGAAATAATTGAGGACAACAAAATGTATACTTTTAATATTGGTAGGCAAAATAACAGTGACTACTTCAAGACCCTTTATTGGCCTTTATCTTGCACTAAATGTTGTAACCTTTATCCTTTGTCTGTACGCTGTGGACAGCTTGCTTGTAATCATGTACAATCTTTCCTTTGACTATAAGCACACAATAAAAGCCTTTCACGGAAACCTCGACACACATGACAATAATAAACTAAACTAAAAGCATTTATGAAGACTATATTATGAAGATTTATGAAGGATAGCAACTTGAAATTAGTGTCGGCACTGATACAAATTGCTCCATAATGGGAAGAATTATATTCCGTCAGAAGTTCAGCAAGATCCCATTATAAAGTCACAGTCATCGAGCGTAGAAACAGGCCCTTTGACCCAACATGTCCATGCTGACCAAGATGCCCCATCTATGCTAATCCCACCTGCCCATGTGTGCCCCATATCGCTCTAAATCTTTCCTGTACATGTCCAAATGTCTTTTAAATTATCAAACAGCAGTATTGTAGGCTGTAGTGCACATCAAGAATTATTTTTGAGATCTCGATTATCTTTCAAACTGGTTATTTAGCAATGATTTAATCACATTACCTGGTTCATTACCTGGTTCATTAGTTTATGTTATAGGGTCAGAAAAAGGCCATTCGGCCCATCGGGTCTATTCCGCGGTAGATTAAAAAAAGAAAGCTATTTTGGAGTTAGTACCATATTTACATATTTCTGACATCTACATATTAGTCTTCAAAATACATTAACACAACCAGAAAGAAGAAAGTGAATTTAAAATGTTCAAAGATTTTTATATCCTCAAAGAGAAGCTCCCCTTCCCCCCTCGATTACTGTATTAATCATCTGCAATGTTATTGCTGTGAAACTTTCATATTTCTGAACCAGGTTCTCGTGGGTTTCATTCTTGTTCAAACCCCTTCAAAAATGAGAGTGGCAATTTAAGATTTGTGTTATTGAGCAATATATGACTCAGGGACAGTCTCTGTGATGTGCAACTCCTTAAAGTGATATACAATGACCCAATGCAACTGAACAATATGTGTCTTTCGTCCAGCTGGATCTTGCAAAAGCAAATTCACTGGAGCTGAAGGTAGATAAAATATGCTGGAGAAACTCAGCGGGTGAGGCAGCATCTATGGAGAGAAGGAATTGGCGATGTTTCGGGTCAAGACCCTTCTTCAGACTGATGTCGGGGGGGGGGGTGGGGGTGGCGGGGAAAAGAAAGGAAGTGGGCGGAGACAGTAGGACTTGTGGGAGAACTGGGAAGGGGGAGGGGATGGAGGGAGAAAGCAAGGGCTATCTAAAATTAGAGAAGTCAATGTTCATACCGCTGGGGTGTAAACTACCCAAGCAAAATATGAGGTGCCGTTCTTCCAATTTGCGCTGGGCCTTACTCTGGCAATGGAGGAGGCCCAGGACAGAGAGGTCAGAGTGGGAATGGGAGGGGGAGTTGAAGTGCTGAGCAAACGGTTAATTATTTGCGGGGATTGCTGAATATGTTTTAATGGAATAATTTTTTTAATCTTGATTCATTTTTTATTGGCCTTCAGAGAATACCTTCTATACACTAATTACTCAGTTTTTGTAAGATTGTTATTACATTTATAACTCCTATTAATGATAGGCAGAGATAGTTTGTATTTTGTTAGCTTGTATGATTTCATTTTGGTCAAGCATTAAAATACAATTGGGATTCTTGCGAAATGGGTGGCATGGGGCGCAGCGGTAGAGTTTCCGCCTTACAGAGCCAGATTATGGGTACTGTCTATACATTCTCCCCATGACCTCGGGCTTACTCCGAGATCTTCGGTTTCCACCCACACTCCAAAGATGCACAGGTTTATAGGTAAATTGGCTTGGTGTAAATGTAAAAATGTCCCTAGTGTGTGTAGGATAGTGTTAACGTGCAGGGATCGCTGGTCGGTGGGCTGAAGGGCGTGTTTCCATGCTGTATCTCTAAACTAAACTAAAGTAAAGACGCGGGTTCAATCCTGACTATGCTGTCTGTACAGAGTTAGTATGTTCTCTCTGTGACCTGCATGTTTTTGCCCTGGGAGCTCCAGTTTCCTCCCACACACCAAAGAAGTACAGGTTTGTAGGTGAATTGGCTTGGTAAAATTGTAAACTGTTCCTAGTGTGTGTAAGGTAATGTTAGTGTGCGGGGATTGCTGGTTTGCATGGACTCGGTGGGGTGAAGGGCCTGTTTCCACGCTGTATCTCTATACTAAACTAAACTCTTGCCTTTTCCTGTAATGTGTGGGAACTATGTATTTTTAAAAACCAATATCCAAGCTCAACAAATGCCAAACACGTGCAGCTCTGACTCACACAAGTCATTCTTCATTCTGCATCTGCCACACACCATGGGAATAGAGGCAGAGATTTCCAAAGAAATTCAAGCTGAGTTATTGTAATTGTGCATCACCATTACTCTATAAATAGGGCATGTAGTACATCACTGATGCCTGTCTCAGATGAATTCAGTGTGAGATTACATCCATCAATTTATCCCGTGCGAATTTGGCTTACTCATTGTCAGCACCCTGCAGGCTTTTCACAATTTATCTAAAAGCACATCTGAATGAGTAACAATGACACATTTTAAAATACTCACAAACTAGTGTTTATATTTCAATCAGTCCCAACCCTCATATATGGTATATGCTACTTTTCTCTTCCTTTTCATTGGGCTTTATTCCCTACATCCACATTCTTCCTCTCAACCACTCCCCGCTTTAAACAATCTTCAAGACTCAAATTTCACTATCCTTTGAGGATGGGAGTTCAAAAGATTCATCATGTTCTTAGATTTTTAAACATGCTCGTCTACCTGTGAAGATGAAGGCATGCTTGCCTTAAAAAGGTCGGGGCATAGAATATAAAAGTTGTGATGGTATATTGCAACTTTATAATCACTGGTTGGGCCACACTTGGAGTATTCAATGCAGTTCTAGTCACTCCACTATCGGAAGGATGTGGTTGCACTGTAGAAACTGCAAAGATTTACCATGCTGTTGCCTGGATTGGATGACATTAGTTATGAGGAAAGGTTGGATTGACTAGACTTATTTTCCCTGGAGTCAAGGATGTGGAAGGGTGATCTACGTTACATAGATTTTCAAGAGCCATAGATAGGGAAGGTAGAATGAAAAAAAAGAGGGTCGAGGATTAAGGTGAGAGGAGGGAGTTTTAAGGGGGATTGGAACGGTACAATTTTTACATAGAGGGTGGTTGATATCTTGACTTCGCTGCCACATAAGATGATTAAATCACATACAACCACCATGGTTAAGAGATGTTTAGAAAACCATCAGACTAGACAATACTTAGAAGAATGCAGAAATAATGTGGACGTGCAGCAGGATGAAAGGTTTGGCATGGACAGGATGGGGCCTGAGAGGTGGTGACAGTGGCGGTGGTGTTGGTGGTGGCGGTAGGCGTGGCAGGGGTGGTGGTGGCAGCGGTGGTGGTGACAGTGGCGGTGGTGTTGGTGGTGGCGGTAGGCGTGACAGTGGCGGTGGTGTTGGTGGTGGCGGTAGGCGTGGCAGGGGTGGTGGTGGCAGTGGCGGTGGTGTTGGTGGTGGCGGTAGGCGCGGCAGGGGTGGTGGTGGCAGCGGTGGTGGTGACAGTGGCGGTGGTGTTGGTGGTGGCGGTAGGCGTGGCAGGGGTGGTGGTGGCAGCGGTGGTGGTAGGCACGGCCTAGGAGCAGCCGGAATGGTGGTGGGCACTGCCTACTCACGGCAGTTATGGCAGCTGTGGCGGTGATACTGACTGCGCAGGTAGAGGTGGCGCAAGCGGCTGCCGCTGCGAGCAGCGGGGGCAGCCGTCAGTAGGTCAGTCTACTATAACCAAAATAAAGAGGTCTGTTAAAACAAAGGTTTACTGTACCTTCTTCAATTCCAATGCTGGCGTGGCACAGGAATGAAGTTCCTGGCTCATGGATTTTAAAGGAAAGAATGGAATCAGCTGCCACCCAGCTCACATCAGCTTTCCTCAAGTTCCCTCACAATCCCGAGAGTGTGCAGCAATGTATCCCTTGCTATAAGTCTGACCGAAACTCATAAGATTTTCACAGGCCAGAGCTCTAACGGCAGTGGCATAGAGGGGAGTCAGTGCCTAGGATACCCGATTCCAGACCGGCATTATTTCAATATGCTGCTTTCTTCCTGCTCTCTCAGAGCTTGGATGGATCAGTGGTGATGAAAATGCATAACTAGATGGAATGGCAATGCCGATGGCCTAACTCACAACTTTAGTGACCTGGGTTCAAATCTGACATCCAAGTGGAGTTCAAGAAGACACATGAAATAGCTGCTTCACCAGGCACCACCCTATGTGTAGGAGTTTAAAAGCCATGTTACAGGTGTACAAAAAGCTGGTTCGGCTGAACCCGGATATTGTGTGCAGCTCTGGTCACCACAGTTCAGAGAACATGTGATGAAGCCACAGAGTAGGCAGAAAAGATACACAGGTACTGTATGTGGCCTGGATTGGAGGGCTTGAGTCATAACAAGAAATTGGATAGGACAGGGCAGCACAGTGGGCCGAAGGGCCTGTTTCCGTGCTGTATCTCTAACACTAAAACTAAAGGATATTTCTGTTTTCCCTGGATTATGGAAGGCTAAGAGGTAACGTATTAGAGATTTACTCATTTATAAAGGGCATAGGTTGGATAGATAGCCAGAAGCTGTTTAAATGGTAAAGGTGTTTCAGATTGGAGGTTATGAGTTTAAGGTCAGAGGGAGAAAGTTGAATGGGGTTCTGAAGAGAACATTTTTCATACAAAGTGCAGTTGATATATCTAGAATAAGTTGCCAGAGGAGGTGGTAGAAGCTGGAACCCATAACATTTAAGAGTTACGGTGGCACAGTTGCTGCCTTTCAGCGAATGCAGCGCCGGAGACCCCGGTTCGATCCCGACTACGGGTGCTGTCTGTAGGGGGTTTGGACATTCTCCCTGTGACCTGTGTGGACTTTCTCCGAGATCTTCAGTTTCCCCCCACACTCCAAAGACGTACAGGTTTGTAGGTTAATTGGCTTGGTAAATTTAAAAATTGTCCCTAGTGGGTGTAGGATAGTGTTAATGTGTGGGGATCGCTGGTCGGCGTGGACCCAGTGGGCCGAAGGGCCTGTTTCTGCGCTATATCTCTAAACAAAACAAAACTAAACAAGACATCTGGACAGTTACTTGAATGAGGGCAAAAGGTACAGAATTAAAGCAAGCAAGTGGAGTTAATATTGATAGACATGCTGGTCAGCATAGAAGCAATAGGCTTAAGGACCTATTTCTCTGCAGTATACCTCTTTAATAGTAAGATTAAACGAGAACTTACCAGTTTGAAGTTTGATCTTTATTTTATGAGGAGTAACGTTGAGGGAATACGTGAAGAAGCCCCGCTAGGACGCATGCGTGTCATTCTTCAAAGCAGCGGTGTGGAATCATAGATAACTATAATGACTAAACATAGTAAGATTAGAGAGAGATACCAGTTGAGTATATGATCAAGGGTGGGAGCGGAGGGCACGTATTCCCTCAACGTTACTCCTCATAAAATAAAGATCAAACTTCAAACTGGTAAGTTCTCGTTTAATCTTACTATTTTACTTCGGAGTCACGTGAGTGACTACGTGAAGATTTCAAAGCTCTGTGATTTCATGCAGTGGACGAGTCCATGACACACATCTGCCTTGGTATAGGGGAGAAATATTTTCGACATCCATACGGTATGTGGATGCAACAAACAATTTTATTAACAAAAGAAATCATAAAACCCCGAATATTGATGGAGACAAATTATATTACAGAACTTAATATAGGTTTTGAAAAAGTTCCAGTTTCCTCCACTGGTTTATTATAACATTTACGGAAAGTTCCTTCTGATGACCATCCTGCCATTTTGAGGATCTGATCCAATGGAACATCCAACTTGTATGCTGCCGACGTAGCTGCAGCCCTGGTGGAGTGAGATTTAAAACAATTAGTATCTATACCTGCTTTAGTAAGTACTTGTTTTATCCATTTGGAAATGGTCTGTTTTGTTATTCGTTTATGAGGCTGTCTGTGGCTAAAGAGCAGTGCCTGTTCTGTGCCTCTGATGGTTTTGGTTTGTTTAATGTACTCTTTGAGATGTGTTACCACACATAGTCGCTCATCTGCAGGGTAGTTATTGAAAATCACTTTTAGGCCTGCCGATCCCTGTCTGTTCTGTTTTACCAGTTCCTGGATGTAAAAATGTAAATTTTCCTGCGAACTGGTCATGGTATCCAGCCTCAATTTGTGTAGGGACTGCGCCCTTTGTGCTGTGACCAATGCCATCAGCATGACCGTTTTTAAGGTCAAAGTCTGTAATGACAGACTAGTGGCTGGAGTCCAGTTCCTTAGTAGATTCAGAACGATGCCAACATCCCATATATGGGAATATCTGGCCTTAGGAGGGTTAGCATTGAATATGCCCCTCATGAGCTTGGCTACCAAAGGGTGTGACCCCACAGGCTGTCGTTCCGTTTCTCTCCAGAGGTAGGTAGACAGGGCACTTCTGGCACAGTTGACACTCGCTGGGCTCCAGCGATCATGTTCATAGCTCTCGTTGTTAAGCCCAGGTGTAATAAAGGAGCTTTCAGACTTTACAAACCAAAACATTAATGTGACGGTGACAAGGATGACTTGTCCTAGTTGCTGGATTTACCTGTAGATCCGGTCTGTGTTGAATGGTGATGTGAGGTTCTAATATCATCTCCTGTACCAATGGGAACCATGGTTGGGTAGGCCAATCGGGTACTATTAAGATACCAGACGCAGAGTCTTGTCTTATCTTACTTAGTACCCGACTGATGAGGCAGAAGGGAGGGAATGCATAAAAGAACAATTTCCCCCCAATGCAGCGAAAAAGCATCTGTAGCTGCTGCCCCAGGGTCTGGTTCCCATGATACATATTTTGGCACTTGGTGGTTAAGCCTGGATGCGAATAGATCGACATCTGGTGTTCCGTATCGTGCTGTAATTTCAGCAAAAACTTTTTTGTCCAACATCCATTCGATGTTCTCATTGAATTTGCGTGACCTGGTGTCTGCCACTAAGTTTTGTCTACCTGGTAAGTAGGTAGCTGATATCCAAATTCCTCTGTGGATACACCATTGCCAGATCTTGTTTGCCAGATTATCACATGATGTCGATTTGTTTCCACCCATGTGGTTGATGTATGCTACCACAGTGGTGTTATCAATTTGTAATCTTATATGTTGGTGAGATAACCCTAAGCAATATGACTTAAGGCCGTGAAAAGCTCCCAACATTTCTAAGCAATTTATGCCCAAAGTGTGTAGCAATGATGACTCCTGTTCATTCCATCTCCCACCACAGCTGGTGATGGAATCCGTGGCACCCCATCCGAGAGCACTAGCATCCGTTTGTAGTGTGATAGACGGATTGCTGATAATGGATTGGAACAATGCCTAATGTTTTCTTTCCACCATTGTAGTTCTAGTATGGCTTATTTTGGTAGTTCCATAGGTCTATCAAAATGACCTCCATTGTATTTTAGAGCTCTTATTTTTGCCCTTTGTAAATTCTGATAATATAAGGGTCCGAATTGTGCAGCTGGAAAGGCTGCTATTATCTTGCCAATCATTCTCGCCACCTGTCTAATAGATGGTTTTCTCGTGTCAATGATTTTGCCGCAATCCTCCTCGAAGGCTATTGCTTTGTCTTGTGGCAAAGCCACTGACATAAGAACTGAGTTAATGGTAAATCCCAAGAAATCCATTGTTGTTGAAGGTTTCAATTTTGATTTAATTGGATGGATAATGAATCCTAGGCTTTCAAATAATTGTATAGTGGCTGTTATTGTTAATTCTGCTTGTTTTACCCTTTTGCCCAATATAAGTATATCATCCAAGTAAGCCATCACAATGTGTTTATGTTCACGTAGGAAACCTAAGGCTGGTTTTAATATTTTGGTAAATAACCTAGGTGTAGAAGTAAGACCATTTGGTAGTGCTCTGTATTGCCAGGGTTGATCCATCCAATTAAATTTCAAATAACATCTGTGGTCACCTGTTATGGGTACTGAATAGTAAGCATCTTTTAAATCAATGCTTGCCATATAGTAACCTTTGGAGATTAATAGTTTAGCAGTAGCAAAGGTTTCCATTTTGAAATGAATATATTTTACAAAACCATTCAAATTACTCAAATCTATGATGATGCGGCAACCACCATCTTTCTTATGTTTAATAAAAATGTTGGACACGAATTCTAAAGGTTCGTGTTGGGTTTGTTCAATTATCCCCAGTTTATGGAGTCTCTGCAGTTCAGCATGTGCTTTTGCTTTATCTTCGCCATTAAGCCTGAACACTCTGTTCGGTACATGCTGGACTGGAGGATTACGTGGTTGTAAGAACTCTATCGTATATCCCTGGATACTGCTTAGGATATAAGTATCTGATGTCAACTTATACCATGCATCCAGAAAAAAATGTAATCTGCCACCAACACCCATGCTATCGTTAATAAGTAAGGGACCAGACCCACCTACCTCTATGGTTACCAGTGGTCTTATTTCTTCCCTTGTCCCCGAGGACGTCTTGATTTGTGTTGTAGATGGGTGCATCTTCCACGAGGGCCGGCCTGGGCCATGTCCTAAAAAAGACCGCTGTTGAATTGGTCTTGCCCTCGACTGTTCTCCAGAGTAGTCCTTGCGACCCATGAGTGCATAGGGGTGGTACTTCTGGGGGTAGCGTTTGGTAGCTTTTATAATTCCCAGGGCTTTGGATTCTTCGTCCAAATCTTTTACCTGTTTTGGTAGGTCCCCTCCAAACAGGTAAGTCTTTTCGGTGGTTGTTTCTGTTCTGCATAATCCCGCAAATTTTGGGTCTAGTACCGGCTGTATACTCTTCTTTCTGATATTATTCAGTTCATATTGGGTATTGCAGAAGAGGGCGAGGGCATCTTTGTGGTGTTGACTCATATCTTCCTCATCCAGGGTTCGTGTGAATGCCGTTATCCCTGCGGTGAGGGTTTTCAGTACTTTTTGTAGTAAGACATCCCTGGTCCTGATGCTTGCTCCTACATGCTTCCAAATACATGCGTTCACGGTTGGGACATTAAGGGATTTACAGTTTCCAGGTTGCAAGTGACGCCCCATGGTGTCAATTAGGGCTTGTCCCTGTAGCTGGTTCAGGGACATGTAATTAACACTTGCCGCTAACCTGGCTGGTAAATCATCCCCTGTGAGTTCTGGCTTCGCGAACTGAGCCACCATTTCAAGTAAGTTGCCACTTACCCCTTGCACTGAGTTGTCCATCAGTTCCTGTTCAGGGTCAGTCCAAATCTGCCCCGCTATGCTGTCCTGGGAGGCAATAGACGCTGGATACAGCACTGAATAAGGTACTGCAGAGGGGCTGAATGTCTGCCCAGTAGAGCCAGACCCCCTCTGGAGTATTGCCTCCATCAGCCGCTCCATTTTCGTCCAGTGCTCTCGGGCACCTGGCTCTGGCGGCTTGTCCTGGACCAGCTGCCGGTCCAACGCGGTACAGAGCTTTCGAGCACTGCCCGCTCGCGGTCGCTGGTCCCGCAGCTCAAACGCGTTCCAGTGATCTCGGTCACTGGTCGCTGCTGCTCCTCCAATTCCTTCAGCCCCACCGGCCCCTGAGCGAAGGTGGCGTGGGGCTGTTCGAAATCCGAGTCGTCCGAAAGAACGGCTCGGTCGGTTTTGCGTTTAGCCTTTCCACCCGCCGGTGGTGAGGCTAACTTCGGCACAGGTGCTCCCGACAATGGAGACAGCCCTGCCGTCTGCTGCCGCTGGCTGCCCGTTCCTGCACGGCTCCCCCCCGCCAGCTTTTTTGCAGCTTTGGTCCGTCTTCTGTCCATCCTAGAGGTAAGAAAAACGTAGATCTCTTACCTGTCTTCGCTGGTTTTATACACCAGCCCTTTAGGAGGAACGTCCTTCCTCCATCTAAATGACTCGTGCAATGCGTGTAGCGTAATGACACGCATGCGTCCTAGCGGGGCTTCTTCACGTAGTCACTCACGTGACTCCAAAGTAAAATTTATCTTTAATCCACTCATTCCTGTTGGATAAACATTCATAGAGCAATCCTTGTTTGTATAAGTATTTTTCTATTACGTGCCCCCTCAATGCAGACACTAAAACCCATGCAAATTGTTTTATGTTCATTAGAATGAATAAATAAATACTTTAGTATCACACGTGACAAGTCACAGTGAAATTCCTCGCCTGCATACCCAAGGTATGCAATAGTCGCCACATAAAGGGCGGCAACATGGAGGATTGCAATCCTCCACGATTAACACAAAATCTTACACTATATGTCTTCTTAATTTTCCTTCATCCACAAAGAATGGGTTCAATTTGGACTCTCCCCGTGATTGCAGTTTTTCAGGGGTGGTCAACACTTGCATGGCACATTGGGGTGTAGTTGCTCTTGCTATGAGCCTCCAAGCTGAGAAAGTTGATTACTTGCTTAAGCACTATTCCCATTTTAGATTCATCTTAGATTAAGAGGAGCTCCAACTGAAAAATGACCTTCAGTGGAGAGAACAATGCTATATAGAGATTAAAGCCTTTTAACACAAAACAGAAGAAGCGTGAAAACAGTACCAAAAGTATATACAGCAATGTTATAGATGCCAATTTAATTAATATTTTAGAAACTTGGGTGGCAGGGTGGCGCAGCGGTAGAGTTGCTGCCTTACAGCGCTTACAGCCTGGAGACCCGGGTTCGTTCCTGACTACTGGTACTGTCTGTACGTTCTCCCCGTGACCGCGTGGGTTTTCTCCAAGATCTTCGGTTTCCTCCCACACTCCAAAGACGTACAGGTATGCACAGGTTGGTTAATTGACTTGGAGCATGTGTAAAGTGTCCCTAGTGTGGGTAGGATAGTGTTAATAGCAACTTAATCAATTCCTGGCTTCAACTGGCTGCTACGACAACTTCCAGTCAGGATTTCGACCTCTTCATAGCACCGAGACCGCTCTTATTAAAGTTGTAAACGACATCCGTCTTAACACAGACTCTGGCAAAGTTTCAATATTAATGCTATTAGACCTCAGTGCTGTATTCGACACTGTTGATCACTCAATACTTTTGGACAGGTTGGAAAAATGGGTGGGGCTCTCAGGCACAGTCTTAAGTTGGTTCAGGTCATATTTACAAGATAGGAACTATTTTGTTTCCATTGGCGAATTTGTATCAGAACCAACCAACGTGAAGTGTGGAGTACCGCAAGGTTCGATCTTAGGGCCCTCTTTATTCAACATCTACATGCTCCCACTAGGGCAAATCATGCGAAATAATAATATTGACCACCACTGCTATGCCGATGATACTCAAATCTATGTAGCGCTATCACCAAATGACTATCGCCCCATAGATCTGTTGTGCCAGTGCATTGAGCAAGTCAAAGACTGGATGTGCCAAAATGTTCTCCAACTAAATAAGGACAAAACGGAGATAATTGTTTTTGGTGCTAAAAAAGAAAGGCTTAAAGTAACCCAACACCTTCACTCTCTGTCCCTGAAAACTTCAAACAAAGCCAGAAATCTTGGGGTCATTATGGATTTAGATTTAAATTTCGACAGTCACATCAAATCAGTAACAAAATCGGCCTACTATCACCTCAAAAACATAGCAAGATTAAGAGGACTCATGTCAGCTCAAGACTTAGAAAAACTTGTACATGCCTTTATTAATAGTAGGCTAGATTATTGTAACCTTGCAGGTCTTCCAAAAAAAACTGTCAGGCAGCTACAGCTTGTTCAGAACGCTGTTGCTATAGTTCTAACAAAGACCAAAAAATTTGAGCATATTATACCAATTCTTAAATCCTTACATTGGCTCCCTGTATGTCAGAGAATTGATTTTAAAATCCTGCTGCTCACCTATAAATCACCACATGGTTTAGGGCCAAAGTATATCACTGACATGCTTCCACTATATAAGCCTTCTGGACCGCTAAGATCTTCTGAAACCAATCTGCTAGTGATTCCCAGAGTAAATACAAAACATGGGAAAGCAGGATTTAGTTACTATGCAACAAATAGCTGGAATAAACTTCCTGAAGATTTAAGACTTGCCTCAACGTTGACCACTTTTAAAACAAGACTGAAAACTTTTATGTTTACTTTAGCTTTCAGCTAAATCTTAACTACATTGACTTTTAACTTTTGCACTTTTTATAATGCATTTTTAATTTTGCTTTTCTTTTCTTTTAGTTCTTCTATTTTATTTCATTTTATTATTTCATTTATTGTATGACATGTTTTTATGTGAAGCACTTTGAGTCTGCCTCGTGTATGAAATGTGCTATATAAATAAAATTGCCTTGCCTTGCCTTGCCTTAATGTGTGGGGATCGCTGGTCGGCACGGACTCGGAGGGCCGAAGGGTCTGTTTCCGTGCTGTTTTTCTAAACTAAAAAACGAATCTTGCAGAGATTCATAATTCATAAATTCATAAGTCATACTGTAGGTGCAGAATCATTCAGCCCATCAAATCTACCATGCCATTAAATCATGGCTGATCTATCTTCCCCTCTCAAACCCATTCTCCTGCTTCTCATCATAACCCCTGACATCCTTACTCATCAAGAATCTGCTAATCTCCGCTTTTAAAATGCCCAATGACTGGGCCTTCACAGCCGTTTGTGACAAAGAATTCCACAGATTCACCACTTTGACTAAAGATTAAAGCTGCAATCTCAATGAGTGTTTGTCTATAAACAATGATTCATACCATTTCACTGAGAGTTCTGTGTCTTCTCACAAAGATTTAGTCGATCATTAAACATTATGGCTATCACCAGCTGACATGTCACATGAAACAACCCAAACAGTACTTCACCTGCGCTCTAAAGAAAGAGTTGTACTGAAGAAAACCTTGCAAAATTCATGAAGTATGATAATTAGTGAAAGAAGACGTCATTTACTGGTGTGAGTAAATTCTTTACATCGGAGGGTAATCAATTTAAATTTTACATAAACTCTTAATCCTATTTTGCCCACTTTGTTATGCTGTGGAAAAGCACCCGGTAGGAAAGGAAAAAGACATCTTGGGAGTAGGAATTGGCAAGAGGATCTGTGGAATTTGCACTTGCCACAATGCTACAAGTTCAGCAGATGCTTTAGAAATTATGGGATATCTCATAAAACAAGTATTGCTCTGGCACAGATTTTTAAGGCTTGTTCATTTCTCAGGTCAGCTTGAACTTTGCGGACAATATATAATGGTTTCAACGTCATCATAAAAATGAAAGATGTTTTTCCTTACTTTCTTCACATGACCTGGCAACTACAGCACAAATGGAGTAATTCATGGAGTAAAGGGCCTGTCCCACTTGGACGACCTAATCCACGAGTTTAGAAGACCCTAGACAAGTTGAATAAAATGTCAAGGTCGTGTTGACTCGACAAAGTAAAAGACCTCCTACGACTATGTCTACGACCTCCTACGACTATGTCTACGACCTCCTACGACTATGTCTGCGACCTACTACGACTATGTCTGCGACCTCCTACGACTATGTCTACGACCTCCTACGACTATGTCTGCGACCTCCTACGACCCCCTCGACCTCAGTCTTCCACACCTAAGACCAACCAAGACCAGCTACGAGTGGAAAATGATCACATGATAAAATGATGTCATGTTTGCCTGACTACCTACGACTATCTACAACTACCTACGACTACCATCACGATCTACCTACGACCTACCTACGAGTAAAAAGTATCAATTTTTTCATGCCAACCTTTTTTTTATTCGTGGACATTTTTTATCAGGCTGGAAAAAACACTGCAACCTACTTGAGGCCACGAGTACGCGGAGACCACTCACGAGCATGAGGAAGAGTTACGAAGACCTCCAACGACCTCCTACGACCTCGTGGCGATCATGCCGCGAGTACAAGTCAAGGGCAAACTCGGCAGAGGTCACCAATTAGGTCGTGAAAGTGGGACAGGGTCTTAAATGTGAAATGTGAAAAACAAGTGTAGAAAGATCACCAGGTTAATAAATAACCGACAGTTAACCAATTTGAAAATCTCCAATACAAAACAAAATACTCTTCTTGCAGAAAGTCAACAGTGGTGAAAAAGATCATGGCTTAAATTCTAATCTCATGGAATATTTGATTAGTGCTGCAAATCTTTCACCTAGGACTAACCTGTCAAGAATGTTTTAATTTAAGACCATATTACATACTTCACCAACTAGTCCCTATATCAGAATACAAGGCTAGAGATATGGACTTTGGAATGAAAGCCTGTTGGAAATATGAATGCTGGTGCACCTTTTTTCCCCTGGCACTTGCCCCACTTGTGCAGTACAATGGCACTGCTAGTAGACCTGCTGCTTTACAATTCCAGCAACTTGGGTTCAATTTTAACTTCAATCACTGTCTGTGTGGAGTTTGCACATTTTCACTGTGACTGTGGGATTACCTCAGGGTTCTCTGTTTTTCTCACATCCCAAAATGAATCTATAATTTTAGGTTGCAGAGACGAGAGTATAGTCTGAAGTCTGTATATGGGCCCCGACACATCACCTATTCATGTTCTCCAGAGATGCTGCCTGACCCGCTGAGATAATCCAGCACCGTGTTTTTTAAATAAATGTTTTTGGGTGAATTGCCCATGCAAATTATCACTGCTGTGTAGATGAGTAGTAGTAGCTAGCCAACTACAACTTGATTCCCCAACTCTGGGCTCATGGAAGGGAGCAGAGGGTGTTTGTGGAAGGTTGCTTGTAGGACTGGAGGCCTGTGGCGGGTGGTGTGCTGAGTCACTAATGATAGGCCCATTGCTGCTTGTGGTTTATATCAATTATGTGGATGATAATGTACAATGCTGGGTAGCGCAGCGGTAGAGTTGCTGTCTTACAGCGCCAGAAACCCCAGTTCAATCCTGATCATGGATGCTGTCCTTACTGAGTTTGTACATTCTCTCCGTGACCGCGTGGGTTTTCCCTAGGTGCTGCAGTTTCCTCCTGCACTCCAAAGACATACAGGCTTGTAGGTTAATTGGCTTTGGTAAAGGTAGTAAATTGTCCCTAGTGTGTAGGATAGTGCTAGTGTACGGGGATCGCTGGTCGGTGCGGACTCGGTGGGCCAAAGGGCCCATTTCTGTGCTGTATCACTAAACTAAGCTAAACATGATTAGTAAGTTTGCAGATGACACTAAAGCAGGTCGCTTTTGTAGAGAGCGAAGATGGTTGACAAAAATTACAGCAGGATCTTCATCAGTTGGATAAGTGGGCTGAGGGATAGTTAATAGAGTTTTATGCAGATAAGTGTGAGGTGTTGCATTTTTGGAAGTTAAACCAGGGCAGGATCTACACAGTGAATGGCTGGGCCATGTGGAGTGCTGTAGATCAGAGGGATCTAATAGTACAGGTACATAGTTCACTGAAGTGGCATCACAATTAGATAGGGTGGTCAAAGCAGCTTTCGGTACATTGGCCTTCATCAGTCAGGGTATTGAGTATAGAAGCTGGGACATTATGTTACAAGGTGTTGGTGAGGCCAAATTTGCAGTATTGTTTTCAGGTTTGGTTAACATATTATAGGAAAGATGTTGTCAAACTGAGTGGAGATTTACAAGGATGTTGCCAGGATTGAGTGTCTGAGCTATAGGGAGAAGCTGGGACTTTATTCTTTAGAGCACAGGATGATGAGGGGTGATCGTATAGATGTAGCAATGTTACAACATTTTGAGATTTT
The DNA here is from genome assembly GCF_010909765.2 of Amblyraja radiata. Taxonomy (NCBI): domain Eukaryota; kingdom Metazoa; phylum Chordata; class Chondrichthyes; order Rajiformes; family Rajidae; genus Amblyraja; species Amblyraja radiata. Next base: position 82,777,696 of record NC_045957.1, read on the forward strand.
AAAAATCAAGTCTGCAATTTTCCCATCAGATAAAGCATAAAAAGAAGTTTAATTTGACACCTAATTCACTTTCATATCTTCAGTATTAAAAAAGTTATGGCCATTTTCATACTCGGAAATTAGCATCTTGTTCCCTATTGCTTTTCCATTGACTTAACTCAAAAGTGTTTAATTCCCGTAAATTAATGGCCATTTAAATCATCTTGCGAGTGGGATTTTGTGGAACGCGATCGTTTGGAACATTGCATTTGCGGTGAAACCCCAAATCGGCAAGAAAAACACTGCCGGTTCGTATGGGGCCTAAATCACCTTTTCGCAATGTAAAATTTGGATTAAAGTAATCCTAAGAACCACGTTTATATGTAAAATAAACGGCTTACCTTTTTTGTCCCATACGTGAGATCCGTCCCGTTGTCGGCGTTGACGGCGTTAGAAGTCGATTTTTATTTTACTCCACCAATTAAATTATCCAGCGCTGTTTTAAAAAAACTTGATAGAACGGATGTCGGAGCGATTTTTCTGCAGCAGCTAAACAGCCTGAGAAAGATCGCCTCCGACAGGCAGGAGAAAACACCATTTTAATCCCGCCCCCCTCTCAAAGGCGCCAAAGTCACGCACACGGCCAGTGGCAGAACTGCAACGCCGCTGAAGGTAAGTTTTGTAACATACCTAATAGATGTGCATAAGACCATGAGGGGAATATATACAGACTTTTGCCCAGAGTGGAGGAACCAGAGAACAAAGATTTAAGGTGAGAGGGGAAAGATTAAATAGAAATGTAACTTTTTCATGCAGAGGGTGGTGGGAACATGGGAAGAGCTGCCATAGGAGATAATTGAGACAACTACTGTAACAACATTTAAAAGATATTTGGACAGGTACATGGATAGGAAAAGTTCAGAGGGATAGACACAAAAGGGACTTTTTCATTTCACGTCCCCCAACTCTCAGTCTGAAGATGGGTCTCGATCTGAAAGTTCACCTATTCCTTCTCTTCAGAGATGCTGCCTGTCCTCCTGAGTTATTCCAGCATTTTGTGTCTATCTTCAGTTTAAATCAGCATCTGCTGTCCCTTCTTACAGAAGGTTTAGAGGGATATGGGCCAAACGCGGTCAGGTGGGACTAGCATAGTCTGGAGCATCTTAGTCAGGATGGGTAGGTGGGGGTCAAAAGGCACATTTCCATGCTGTGTGACTCTATAACTAACTGGGGAAGGGTTGAAGGGAATTTAGAAGAATAAAATTGTTTGGGGTTGCATTGGTGTTAGATGATGTGCTTGAGCAAGTGAAAGAGCCTTTTTATGAGTTGTATTTTTCTACGATTCTATAACAATAATATTTTAATAAAATATCAGTAATTAGTTAATACATTTAGAAAATGCAGGCTTGATTTCCAAGACTTTCTTTCGTGTGCCCATAATCCATCCAAGTTTGAAGTATTTCCAATATTTCACTAGATTGTGTGGAACTTGCACCAAGAACACATTTAACTAAAAGAAAGCCAACATTACAGGAATCAGGGCACTCCAGTTCGGCCTTCGCAGAGAAAAATTGTATAAGCATCATATGGCAGAATTTCACAAGGAACCAAGTAGGCTTTTTTAATGAACTTTGAACATAGTCTGTGTGACCTGGACAGAATGCAAGAGATAGCCATTCAGAGACACAACAAAATGGAATTTATACTAACAAAGGGAACAAATAAAGTAATCAAACCACAATTAAATGTTTAACCATATGGCTTAGAGGCATAGAGTGAATGAGGCATACAGCATGGAAACAGTCCTCTTGGCCCAACTTGCCCATGCCTACCAACAAGTCCCATCTACACTATTCTCACATGCCTGTGGTTAGCCCATATCCCTCTAAACCTACACTATCCATGTAAACCTATCCAATCCATCTTCTGAACTAATGGTCTGGCTCTCCAAGAAACATCAACTGAAAATTACCAAACATGGTTTCATCCAAAACTTTTAGAAATGTTAATGCATAATCTATTGCTGGAGTTAATTGCAAATATCAATAAACCTCAATTTTTCCATGAAACACATTTGCAAGACAATGGTCAAAACATCAAACATGCCTTTGAATGACTAATTTACTGATATGGAAATGAGTAGATACCATTTCACAAGTTTGCAGCAAACAGAGCAGATTAAGATGTTAAGATGTTAACATCATGGGTGGTTGGTGACTGGGAGGAAGCTGAGTATGATTTTGCATTTTGTTTTTAAAAAAACCTTTGAAGGTGGTAGCAAATTGCAAAAGAACTGCAGGCAGGACAGATTCCTCAATGTGATCACTGAGGCAAATTGACAACTAACAGGGTTGAAAAAGAGCGTGCATTTGACCATTGTTTAAAGTTCAAGAGAATAGCTGATAGTATTTGCAAAGAATTTGTGAGTAGATTAGCTATGATAGTATCATTTTGTGAATTGTATGCTGTGTGAGCACTGACCAATTTGACCACAAATGGAGTGACTCAAGTCAAATTGGGGAATTATTGTCCCCATAGGTAGGCTGATCCAGAAGATTAGGATGCACGGATTTAACAGTGACTTGGTCGTATGGATTCAGAACTGGCTTACAGAAGGCAGAGGGTTGTGGTGGGAGGCCAATATTCAGGCTGGAGGTCTGTGACCGATGGAGTATTGCAGGGCTCTGTACTGGGACCTTTGTTGTTTGTGATGTAGATAAGTGCCTCGGAAGTAAACGTGGGCGTGTTGGTTGTAATTTTGCAAATGACATCAAGATTGCTGAGATTCCAGACTGTGAGAAAGGCTGTCAAAGTATACAGCGAGATATAGGCTGGCTATTGAATAGAACAGAGAAATGGCAGGAGGAGATAGTTTAATTTATTATTATTATTATTGTCACATGTTCCACGGTAGAGTGAAAATCTAATTTGTTAATCTGAGCAAGTTTGTGGTGTTGCATTTTGGAAGGTCGAAATTTCAGGGGAATGTATACAATTAACGGAAAGATCCTTAATAGCATTTATGTACAGAGAGATTTTAGGATCCAAGTCCATAACTCCCTGAAAGTAGCAACACTAGTAGATAGAGTGGCAAAGGCGGCATATGGTTTCATATGTCGGGGCATTTGTTATAAGAGTCAGGAAGTCATGATGGTTAGGCTGCATTTGTAGTATTGCATGCAGTTTTGGTCGTCCCATTGCACGAAGAATATTGATGCTTTGGAAGGGCTGCAGAGGTTTACCAGACTAATGCCTGGATTAGGGGGTATTAGCTACAAGGAGAAGTTGGACAGACTTGGATTGTTCTCTTTAGATTGCCGAAGGTTGCAGGGAGATTCATAGAATGATATAAAAATTATAAGAGGCATATATAGGGGGCACAATCAAAACATATTTTGCAGGATGGAAATATCAAATACAAGAGGGCATAGCTTTAAGTTGAGGTCAACGTTTAAAGGAGACGTGCAGGACAGGTTTTTTTTTATTACAGAGGGTAGTGAGTGCCTGCAATGTGCTGCCACAAGTGGAGGTGGAGGAAGATATGGTCATGGCATTTAAGAGACTTTTGAGTAGGCACATAGAAATGCAAGGAATGGAGGGATTATGAATTCTGTGCAGGTAGATAAGAGATGGTCTTGCCATTATGTTCGTCATAGACATTGTGGGCCAAATGTTCTGTCACTGTGCTGTACTGTACTCTCCTTGTTCTATAGAATCAGTGGAAGATAAGATCTGCAAACTGTTGTAACATTATGCGTTAACATTAACATTAACCCATTCCTTCACTCCAGAGATGCTGCCTGTCCCACTGAGTTACCCATTCCTTCTCTCCACAGATCCTGCCTGTCCCGCTGAGTTACTCCAGCTTTTTGTGTCTATCTTTTGTTGTAACACTGTAGCATTATGCATGTACTCTGATATTTTACTCTTTGCACTACCCGGTTGTACTCGTATATGACTTTATTGTAGTCATGTGTAACATGATTTGACTGGATAGCATGCAATTGTTTTTTACCTTCTTGGTACACGAAACAATAATAAATCTAAATCAACGTTAAACAATGATTAGCAGGACTCCAAAAAGAGACTTTAAATTTGTCTCCAGCTATGGAACAGAGTAAGTAACTGTTATACACCCCCTGAAATTGAATTCCATTGCCACCAGGTTATTTGATTGATTGATTGAATGCCTTTATTGTCATTCAGACCTTACGGTCTGAACGAAATTTCGTGCCTGCAGTCATACATACAATCATACAATAATAACAACAATAAACACAAATTAACATCCACCACAGTGAGTCCTCCAAGCACCTCCTCACTGTGGTGAAGGCAAAAATCTTAGGGCTGCAGTATCTTCCCTCCTCTTCTCCCTCTGCGCTGAGGCGATACCCCACCGGGCGATGGTACAAACAGTCCCGCGGCTCACCGAACCCCAGCGAACGGGCCGGCTCAAACACCGCGGCCCGGGGTGGTCGAAGCTGCCGCCCTCCAGTCCAACGGACGCAGCCGTTGTCTGATAGGGCATTAAATTATTGCTGCTCTCTTGACTCAATGCTACTATTCTAATTCAAATCATTCGATTGGATCAATGCTGTTTATGCTCCCCATTGCAGGGACTGCTGATGGACCTTATTCAGCAGGTTTCCTAATTCATTCCGGCTTACTATATATTGTGGTCTAAATGTAATCAGGCGGCCTCCCTGAATTTGCAGGATAGGCATCTTAGCTGCATTATTAAATAAATGGATTTGCATTCTTATTGATCAACAGAGCCTGTCCCTGGGATTTCAAGAGTCAAGAGTGTTTTATTGTCATGTGTCCCACATAGAACAATGACATTCTTACTTGCTGCAGCACAATAGAATATGTAAATATAGTACACTGTAAACAATATGATAAACAAGAGAAATAAAGAAAAAGTTCAGTGTGTATATATACAGTCACAAATACACACATATATATATACATACACACAAAATCAAAAAACAAACAGTAGTGCAATAATAATAATAATTACAATAGTATATTGAAGATCAGAGCTTATTTGAGGTTGTAGTGTTTAATAGTCTGATTGCTGTAGGGAAGAAGCTGTTCCTGAGCCTGGACATTAGAGTTTTCAGGCTCCTGCACCTTCTTCCCGATGGCAGGGGTGAAATGATTGTGTGGCCAGGATGGTGTGGATCTCTGATGATGCTGGCTGCCTTTTTGAGGCAGCGACTCCGATAAATCCCTTCGATGGTGGGGAGGTCAGAGCCGGTGATGGACTGGACAATAGCAAATTAAGGATAAATAGATGTATAGATTTATTTCCAAGAACCTACACCTCTGTCTATAAATTAGTGCTTGTAGAAATTCAGTCCCATGCTGTTGATTATTAAATACATTCAGTTTACTAGTCTTCTTGATAGAGATATGGATCCAACAATGGCAGGTAGCTAGACTTTAAAATATCATTGTGGTTTGGTTGTGGTTTGTAAACCTTGGCTCCTGTGTCTGGCCTCAAAGTAATTTGTCCTTTTGACTATTTACTGAGTTATGGGCTCAGTAAATGTCAGGAACATTACACCATTAATTTACCTTTAAATAACATTGTGATTCCAACCATGATTCAAGCATTTCACCTCATCTCTTGGCCAAGACACAACAGTACAAAATGCTCAGAGTATTAATGAAATGAGTGAAGTGCTGAAGTAATTCAGCAGGTCAGGCAGCATCTCTGGAGGGAATAGATAGGTGGCGTTTCATGTTGGTTCCCTTCTTCGGTCTCTAATGAAGCGAATTTGATACTAAACCATGAATTGGGCTGTTAAGGTCTATAATTATAGAGGCAGGTCTTAAAAGTTGTGAGTAAGAAGAGAAGTGATGCAGAAATGTGGAGAAGCCCAGACCATTAGAGCATTAGATCTTGCCAGCTGATCCAGTGCTGAGTGATTTCCATGAGGATATTAGCATTGCATCAAAAGAGCAGCAGTCCCTTAAAGGCGCTCCCAAAGGATGAAAAGATCAGACTGGGGCTTCATAATTATCTGCAGCCACGGCATATTATAGGCAGGTTTTGTGTGGCTATTGCTAGTAAGCAGAGTTTGATAATTAATGGAGACACAAGAGACTGCAGATGCTGGAATATGGAGCAACATGCAAGTTTCTGGAGGAGCTCAGGACGAGCTGACCTGTGGGTGGAGATGGACAGTCAACGCTTCAGATTGGGACTCATCTGGACCATAAGAGTAGAAGGGAAAGAGCCAGTACAAAGAGGTAGGGAAAGAACTCGCAACCAATAAATGGTGGGAGGGATTGGTTATCAGCTGCTGTGAGGTAGAGGAGGGAAAGGTGGAAAGAGTGACAGAGGCCGGGAGACAGCAAAGCATTGCAGTTGATGAATTCTGTTAGGAAAGGAAGGTGAATTTTTTTTAATTCCATTTAGGGATTCTATCTGTACAGAAAATATGGAAAAACCTCTTCACAATCCTACCTCGCTTTCCTCCCTTAATATCTACCTCCATAAACATCAATCCTAATATGGATAATTTACATGGTTTGACCATGTTCTGTTTGAAACACAAGTGTATTTTCTTGAGCTATTTTGCAATTTTGGAAGTGCGACATAATATAAGTTGTTAGTTTTAAAGAAGTCTCATCCAATGGGTTGTGTACATGAGGAGTTAGTTATTTCACTTGTACAGATATCTTAAGGCTTATAAAGAACCCAATAGCCTTTTAGATTGTGAATAGTGCTAACACAATTAGGCAGGTCACAGTGAATTGAGAGTAAATACTACAAAATAACCAAAATACTGGAAAAGTTACTTTTCACATGTTAGGAATTGGAAGTCAATTAATGAAGATATTAAACCATTGTAACATGATTACTGGAGGACTATAAACATGGATAAATAAGAAGTTGTTTGCATCTCTCTTCGAATGGTGGAGTGAATCAATTATCCTATGGGTATCTTGCATACCTCAACGGAAATAATATACTTGTGTTTTGATGGAGGCAAAAGCATAATCTTGGGGCATTGGTAAATGTGGCAGATATTTTAAGGAACTCACTGTGAAATGATAAAGTACCTGATGTTTAAAGGAAGGCGCTGGCATCTCTGCAATTCATTTTCAGATCCAAAATCAACAACACCAATCACACGGGTGGAACGTGAAATAAAACTAGTCAGCGATTCACAATACCAAGTAACTGGCTGTCAATTCCAGTCTGGCTATTGATTAAAAGTTCACCTTTTATGGAATGTGTATTTAAGTCTTGGTGTCATAACTTCGATGAAGCTCTTCAGCAGAATGCAATCCTGAAGGTATCAAACCATGGGAAATCTCTAAAGGCCACCCGCCTTTAAGTTGCACCCCTAGACTTCTTATCTGGACTAAAAAATTAAATTTTCTCTCCAAGATGTCCGACAATTAGGAGCAAATTTGGCAATGAGCTGTTGCAATGGTTGCAGTGAAGGAAAAACCACAACAATGGTAGTCCACTTCCAGATTTTAGGCTCTGGTTAAAATTGCCACTTCAATTAATATTTTGGACGATATCTTCTTATGTCACCCGTTTTGTTTTGTGAAATTGTAAATTGTCCCTTGGTCGTTCTGGTGTATGGAGTGATTGCTGGTCGGCACAGACTCTGTAGGCCAAAGGGCCTATTTCCATGCTGTATGTATCTCTCTCCCTCCCTCTAAGTGCTCTGGTCTTGACCTACCTGAATCTGCGGAGAATGGTGAACAGCCCAGCACATCATGTGGCGCAGCATCAGGTAGACTGGACTTTGAACCTCTTCAAGTTCACATTGGTCAGGCAGAAGAGGGAGATTCTTGCCGCCACAGCCATTACTTCATACTTTCACTCCCTCGATCTCTTTCTCTCTTTCTCGCTCCCATTGCCTAGCTTCAGCCTTTGTGAATGTTTTTTAATACCCTTAGGTTTTGTACCTAGTCACATGTTACCTTTTTCCTTAGGGATGTGAATTTAGGCTGAGATGCTTCTACTCTAGTTCTATAGAATATGGAGACTGATGTGGTTAATGTGTCACCTGCAGACTCCACCACAGATGGAGTGGCCTAACAGGATGAGCAGATGGTTTTCTTTGTGAGATGGAGCATTTCTGCCATTTAAGGTCCCAATGCATGATTTGACGGTTTTCAATGTTACGTTGAATGCTTCCATTCCACTTTGAACAGTCAAGGTTTCCCAGGAGTCAGCGGTGATATTGCATTTTTTCAAGGAGACTTTGAGAACATCCCATTTTTCTAGGCCTAGGCATATTAAAGCAAAAATAATTCCATTGGTTTCCTCAAGTCTGTACCAACATTTATTCATCCCTAAGTAAACAATTAGTATAATAAGTATTTCAATGTTTTCACTAATGTTCTCTATACTACTCTCCCATGTTAGATAGTCAGCATATCTTATGAAAGTTACCGTAAAAACACCAGGAGCACACACTCACATCTCTATTCCATTTTTCCAATCTTCATGCTGATAACCTTATAAATTCTAAATAGCTATAGGTTAACAACAATTCACATTTATATAGCAACTTCAATTTCATTAAAACGTTACACAAACGGGCACAACACCTGAAAATGTCTTATTGAAGTGAACCTTATTTCAATTTATTATATTATCAAATATTTTAATTATGGTCAAAGAACATTTTTTTAGTTTTAGAGATAAAGCAGGGAAACAGGCTCTTTGGCCCACCAAGTCCGCGACAACCAGCTATCGGCGTCCACGAGCACTACCCTACACTCTAGGGACAATTTACATTCCTTGCCAAAGCCAATCAACCTACAAACGTGTATGTCTTCGGGATGTGGGAGAAAACTGGAGCACCCGGGGAAACCCCACGAGGTCATGGAGAGAATGTACAAACTCCCTATAGTCAGCACCCATAATCAGGATCGAACCCAAGTCACTGGTGCTGTAAGGCAGCAACCCTACCGCTGCACCACCATGCCACCCTTGTGAAATCAAATAAATTAATTCTTTAATAAAATAGAACCAAAGTTTTTCCCAAATCATTGAATTGCCAAAAGTATCTTTGTGATAGAGGATCCAAAAGAAAATCAGAATCCAAAAGAAATCAACATTTCCAGTATTGCTCTGAATTAAGAATAGAACAAAATCATGAAAGATAAGCAGTAATTACATATCCATCCACTGCCATGTGATCATCAGTTTGTCAGGAAAAGGGACTTAGAACTAGAATTTCAAACAAAGATTTTCAAGTGAGGAATGTAAGAGAAAAGGAAACTGATTAACTGAGTTGGATATTATGTTATGTTGCAATTTAAAAGGCTAATATCAGCTTTATAATTAAGGAATGATGTAGGGTGCATATGAATAAATTTGAGCAATGATAATAGTGGCAACCTTAAAGCAATTGCTTTGAGAAAGTAAGGAATACATCTCCTCATTACCATGTTTTTAGTTAGTTGCAAATGGATGTCCTGCCATTTGGATAGTTGTATCATTGAAGGATTGAGACTGCAAGTTCTCTAATTCATTGCTGCTCCAATACAGGACGGTAGATCAGGTTCTGCAGCAATTACGAGGCTGGATTTTAAGTTTGGCAATTTTGCGAAAATGCAACTAAACTAGAAGTTGGTGTGGGTACACAAAATTTCTGGGGAAACTCAGCGGGTGCAGCAGCATCTATGGAGCGAAGGAAATAGGCGACGTTTCGGGCCGAAACCCTTCTTCAGACTGATGGGGGGTGGGGAAAGAAAGAAGGAAACAGGGAGGAGGAGGAGGAGCCCGAGGGCGGGCGGATGGGAGGGTGGGAGGAGACAGCTAGAGGGTTAAGGAAGGGGAGGAGACAGCACGGGCTAGCCAAATTGGGAGAATTCAATGTTGATGCCATAAGGACGCAAGGACCCCAGACGGAATATGAGGTGCTGTTCCTCCAATTTCCGCTGTTGCTCACTCTGGCAATGGAGGAGACCCAGGACAGAGAGGTCGGATTCGGAATGGGAGGGGGAGTTGAAGTGCTGAGCCACCGGGAGGTCAGGTAGGTTATTGCGGACTGAGCGGAGGTGTTCGGCGAAACGATCGCCCAACCTACGCTTGGTCTCACCGATGTAAATCAGCTGACATCTAGAGCAGCGGATGCAGTAGATGAGGTTGGAGGAGATACAGGTGAACCTTTGTCGCACCTGGAACGACTGCTTGGGACCTTGAATGGAGTCGAGGGGGGAGGTGAAGGGACAGGTGTTGCATTTCTTGCGGTTGCAACGGAAAGTGCCCGGGGAGGGGGTGGTGCGGGAGGGAAGGGAAGAATTGACGAGGGAGTTGCGGAGGGAGCGGTCTTTGCGGAAGGCAGACATGGGGGGAGATGGGAAGATGTGGCGAGTGGTTGGGTCACGTTGGAGGTGGCGGAAATGGCGGAGGATTATGTGTTGTATTTGCCGGCTGGTGGGGTGAAAGGTGAGGACCAGAGGGACTCTGCCCTTGTTGCGTGTGCGGGGATGGGGAGAGAGAGCAGTGTTACGGGGTATGGATGAGACCCTGGTGTGAGCCTCATCTATGGTGGCGGAGGGGAATCCCCGTTCCCTGAAGAACGAGGACATTTCCGATGCCCTGGTATGAAATGTCTCATCCTGGGAACAGATGCGGCGTAGGCAGAGGAATTGGGAGTAGGGGATGGAGTCTTTACAGGGGGCAGGGTGGGAAGACGTGTAGTCCAGATAGCCATGTGAGTCAGTAGGTTTGTAATGTATGTCGGTCAGGAGTCTGTCCCCTGCGATGGAGATGGTGAGGTCAAGGAATGGTAGGGAAGTGTCGGAAATCGTCCAGGTGTATTGGAGTGCCGGATGGAAGTTGGTGGTGAAGTGGATGAAGTCAGTCAGTTGTGTGTGGGTGCAGGAGGTGGCACCAAAGCAGTCGTCAATGTAGCGGAGGTAGAGGTCGGGGATGGGGCCCTGGTACGTCTCGAACAAGGATTGTTCAACGTACCCGACAAAGAGGCAGGCGTAGCTGGGGCCCATGCGTGTGCCCATAGCTACGCCTTGTGTTTGGAGGAAATGGGAGGAGTCAAATGTAAAGTTATTGAGGGTGAGGACCAACTCCGCTAAGCGGAGGAGAGTGTCAGTGGCTGGGTATAGGTTGCTCCTCTGGTCGAGGAAGAACCGGAGGGCTCTGAGGCCATCCTGGTGGGGGATGGAGGTGTAGAGTGATCGGACATCCATGGTGAAGATGAGGGGGTGAGGGCCCAGAGAGTGGAATGCGTGGAGGCTGCGGAGAGTGTCTGAGGTGTCTAGAACATAGGTGGGGAGGGATTTGACCAAGGGGGATAGGATGGAGTCAAGGTATGTGGAGATGAGGTCGGTGGGGCACGAGCACGCAGAGACAATGGGTCTGCCGGGAGAGCCGGGTTTGTGGATTTTGGGGAGAAGGTAAAAACGGGCCGTGCGGGGCTGGGGAACGATGAGTTTGGAGGCTTGGTCAGGTAGGGCGTGGGAATTGATGAAGTCGGTGATGGTGCTAGAAATGGTGGCCTGGTGCTCGTCAGTGGGGTCATGGTCCAAGGATAAGTAGGAGGAGGTGTCCGAGAGTTGGCGCGTGGCCTTAGCTTTGTAGAGATCGGCGCGCCAGACTACCACGGCACCTCCCTTGTCGGCTGGTTTGATGACCCAGTCTGGGTTTTTGCGGAGTGATTCGATGGCAGTGCGTTCAGAGGGGGAAAGATTGGAGTGAGACAGGGGAGTGGAGAAGTTAAGGCGGTTGACGTCGCGGCGGCAGTTCTGAATGAAGAGTTCCAGAGCCGGGACTTTCTGAGGGGGGTTCCACGAGGAGGGGGTGCGTTGGAGACGGGAAAAGGGGTCATCATTAGGGGGCGAGGACTCCTTCCCATGGAAGTGCGCTGTGAGGCGGAGACGACGGTAGAAGCGCTCCAAGTCATGGTGGGCGCGAAACTCATTGAGATGGGGACGGAGGGGGACAAAGGTGAGACCTCTGCTGAGGACAGACCGTTGGGTGGGAGAGAGGGGGAGGTCGGAGTGGATGGTGAACACCCGGCAGGGGTGGGAGTTGGGGCCAGAGGAAGGCAGGTGGGTAGACTGGGGACGGGGCGATGTGTGGGGGGGGGGTTGTGGGTGTTGGAGGGGTGGTGGGTGGTCAGGGGGTGGGGGGGAGAGAGGGCTGTAAGGTGGGTGGGGAAGAGCGGGTGTGACATGGTTGGGGGGGGATGGGGGAGGGTCAGTGGAGCAGCCACTGAGGTTAGCACGGCTGGGCAGACGGGCGCTAGGACCCAGTGGAGTTAAGTCCAGGAGAGTGGGAGTAAGCAGCGTGAAGGCTGCAGGCCCAGTGCAGAGTCCAGGCTCCAGGTAAGGCGACGGCTGTGGGTTGCCGGAGGGGGGTGGAGTGGCGTGGGTCACCGGACCCGATGGTCGGAGTCCAGCGGCGCGGGTCAACGGACCCGATGGTCGGAGTCAAGTGGCGCGGGTCACCGGACCCGATGGTCGGAGTCCAGTGGTGGTTGAGTCGGGGTCCGCGGGCGATGCGTGGGTGGTCCCGGTGGGCGGATGGTCGGCGGGTCGGTGGCGAGATGAATCGGGTGCGTAGCGGCGGCCATGTTGAGAGTGCCCCGGTCCGGCGGCGTTGTCGGGTAGTTCGGGACGGGTGGCGATATCGGAGGAATCGGCGAGGGGGAGCGAGTCCAAGTTACCGTTGAAGCTGCGAGGCTGGGCGTCATTGGTCGGCAGGTGAGGGTCGGCGGCGGCATCGATGTAGAGGTCGGTGAAGGCGACGTCCCGGTGAGTATGGAAGTCGCTCCTCGTGGCCAAGATGGCGTCACGGGACTCGGGCAGGCGATGCGGGCCAGAGTTGGGGCCCGGAGTCTGCGGGCGGTCGAGTCGCGGAGTGTAGGCGTCGGGAGCGGCCTGGAGTCGGGATAATTTAAGGTCCTTGGTGGAATTAAGGTAGGCCAGGAATGTTTTATTAAAGAGGTGGATCTTCCGGCGGATGAAATACAGCTGGGGTCCGTTGCAGGTCTGGGTTAGTGAGGCCTGAAGTCCAGGGAGTGTCGATGTGAGGTCCTGTTGGTGCCGGCGCATCGCGACCAGGGTGGATCTCAGTGCCTGGTTGGAGAATTGCTGGGTATGCCGGTGGATAGCCAGTCGGTACCGATGGTCCGGTTGGGGTCCGAACTGGGAGGTAGGGAACTGGAGCTGGAAGCCATGGGGTATGAGATGATGGCGCAGGCAGGCCCCGAGGAAGCGAATGTGGCTGTGGTATCGAGTCTGGGTAAGGGTATGGTCGTACAGTTGGAGGGAAGGGGGGATCACAGAAGGTGTGCAGTTAGAGAGGAGGTTGTGAAACTGTCTCCGGAGAGAGGAGGAGAACTTCTTCAAAGTAGGCATACCTTGAAGAGATATCGCAGTGGAGTAGACAAAGTGTTCAAAAGGGAACTGCAGATGCTGGAATATCGAAGGTACACAAAATTTCTGGGGAAACTCAGCGGGTGCAGCAGCATCTATGGAGCGAAGGAAATAGGCGACGTTTCGGGCCGAAACCCTTCTTCAGACTGATGGGGGGTGGGGAAAGAAAGAAGGAAAAAGGGAGGAGGAGGAGGAGCCCGAGGGCGGGCGGATGGGAGGGTGGGAGGAGACAGCTAGAGGGTTAAGGAAGGGGAGGAGACAGCACGGGCTAGCCAAATTGGGAGAATTCAATGTTGATGCCATAAGGACGCAAGGACCCCAGACGGAATATGAGGTGCTGTTCCTCCAATTTCCGCTGTTGCTCACTCTGGCAATGGAGGAGACCCAGGACAGAGAGGTCGGATTCGGAATGGGAGGGGGAGTTGAAGTGCTGAGCCACCGGGAGGTCAGGTAGGTTATTGCGGACTGAGCGGAGGTGTTCGGCGAAACGATCGCCCAACCTACGCTTGGTCTCACCGATGTAAATCAGCTGACATCTAGAGCAGCGGATGCAGTAGATGAGGTTGGAGGAGATACAGGTGAACCTTTGTCGCACCTGGAACGACTGCTTGGGACCTTGAATGGAGTCGAGGGGGGAGGTGAAGGGACAGGTGTTGCATTTCTTGCGGTTGCAACGGAAAGTGCCCGGGGAGGGGGTGGTGCGGGAGGGAAGGGAAGAATTGACGAGGGAGTTGCGGAGGGAGCGGTCTTTGCGGAAGGCAGACATGGGGGGAGATGGGAAGATGTGGCGAGTGGTTGGGTCACGTTGGAGGTGGCGGAAATGGCGGAGGATTATGTGTTGTATTTGCCGGCTGGTGGGGTGAAAGGTGAGGACCAGAGGGACTCTGCCCTTGTTGCGTGTGCGGGGATGGGGAGAGAGAGCAGTGTTACGGGGTATGGATGAGACCCTGGTGTGAGCCTCATCTATGGTGGCGGAGGGGAATCCCCGTTCCCTGAAGAACGAGGACATTTCCGATGCCCTGGTATGAAATGTCTCATCCTGGGAACAGATGCGGCGTAGGCGGAGGAATTGGGAGTAGGGGATGGAGTCTTTACAGGGGGCAGGGTGGGAAGACGTGTAGTCCAGATAGCCATGTGAGTCAGTAGGTTTGTAATGTATGTATGTCGGTAATGTATGTCGGTCAGGAGTCTGTCCCCCTAGAAGATGGTGTGATTTGGCATTCACTGTATGACAATTTAGGTGCACAAGACTTGACCAAGAAATTTTAAATAGACACAAAATGCTGAAGTAACTCAGCAGGACAGGTAGCATCTCTGGGGAGAAGAAATGGGTGACATTTCAAGTCGAGGCAGTAAGAACTTTTAGAGCTACGAAGAGGGGAAAACCTCCGTGAAAATTTTAGAGCAATACAGCATGGAAACAGTCCCTTCGGCCCAACTCGAGCATGCCAAACAATTGCACCTGCCTCAGCTACTTCTGGCAGCACGTTCCAGGTATCCACCATCTCTGAGTGAAAGGGTTGTCCATCAGGTACCTTTTAATTCTTTCCTCTCTCAACTTAAACTTATCAAGTTCAAGTTCAAATGTATTTGTCAGGTGCTCCATAAGGTGCAGTGAAATGTAATTTACCATGCAGCGTTACAATTAAAAAAGGACACAATACACAACATAATTCAACACAGACATCCACCACAGCATTCTTCACTGTGTTGGTAGGCAATACAGTTCAGGCATTCCTCCTCCTCCTCCCTTGTTCACCCATGGTCGGGGCCCTTACCCTCCGTAGTTGCCGCTACGGATGGCCCGACGTTCAAGCCCTCTGGTCGGGATGGTCGGAAAACCGACGTTGGGACAGATTGAGCACACGCCATGGCCTAGAGCGCCCAATCGGCCGCCTCCTTACCGAAGAGGCCGCAGGCAGTTGGAGCTCTTCTCCGGCGACCCCGGCGAGAGATCGCCCGCTCTACGATGGTAAGTAAAGTCGGCTCCATGCTTCCCGCCAGAAGCTCCACAGACCGAGGCTCCAAGATGTTGTAGGCCGCAGGCTAGCGGTCGGAGCGCTTCTCCGGTGACCCCCCGGCAACAGCATGAGCTGCCTAAATTAACAGCACCTCATATTTTGCTTGGGTAGCTTACAACCCAACAGTAGGAGTCTGAAGATGGGTCTTGACCCAAAATGTCGACTAACCATGTTCTCCAGAGAGGCAGCCTGACACACTAAGTTAGTCAACCATGAACATTGAATTCTCCAATTCTCCAACCTCTAACAACCCCTCCCCTACCCCCACCACCTCTCCCCTATGTCCCACCTGGGCTCGCATCCATTTCTCCTGTCCACCTACCTTCCTTCATCTAGCTCACAATTCAAAACCCTTTAAGCCTTTTGGCTCTGATCTTCTGGGTTTTTTTTTATCACTGCCTTTGTCCAACCTTCTGCCTGTCAAAACCCCCCTTGCCTGTGTTCACCTATTACCTGCCACACTTGGTCCTGCATCTCCTCCCTTCCAACTTTCTCCCCCCCCCCCCCCCCCCCCCCCCCTCTCCACAACAATCAGTCTGAAGATGGGGCCTGACTTGAAATTTCACCTGTGCATGTTCTCCAGAGATGCTGCCAGACCCACTGAGCTACTCCGGTGCTTTGTCCTTTTTTTAAATATAAACCAGCATGTGAAGTTCCTTGTTTCTACATTCATTTCCTTGACTGATGAAGACCAATGTGCCAAAAGCCTTTTTCACCACCCTACCTGTGACACCACTTGCAGGATACTATGTACTTGTACTCCTAGGTCCCAAGGCCCTATCATTCAACTTCCACCATAACCACCCTCTATTTCCGACCATGAAGCCAATTCTATATGGCCCATTCTTTGGAAAGTGAACCAAAATGTCACACACGTGACCAGATGTCATCACAAAGTAATACATTAAAAAAGATTAATCATATTCATTGCTATTTTCCTACCTACAGAACTATAATGCATGTCTGCTAAAGATATGAACATTCTAGCTTTTAAAAATTCACAGTTTGTAAAATACTTCCGTGTGGTGTCACACACGCGACCAGTCATATTTGACCTCTTACCCAAAACAAACATTGTCAGCATAACATATAAAAATTTCACTTCATAAACCGAAAAAATATGAATCATATATGCAGTACAAAACAATCTACCTGTAATGCTTTCAGAATTAGAAGAGATGTATTCCAAAATTGTTCATCTGTTTGGTCACACACATTTAATTCTATTATCCAGTTAAGAGGCTCACACACGTTTAATTCTATTATCCAGTCAATAGGCTCTCCACGATCCTATGTGATCCAACCTTCCTGAGCAGCAAACCATGCGTTTTGTTCTGCCATTCATTTAGATCATACTGATTTCCATTCCATTTCTCTTAATGCACCAACATATGTAAAAATAACTGTCATATTTTTTGGAAGGTCCAATACACATGCAATATTATTTGAGAAATTATACTTAAAATTGCAACTGTGAAAAGAAATCTAGATCTCAAAATTTGTTTCTCTTGTATGTATTTTGGTGCCGCTGTTGGCAAATAGATTCTAAAATGGTGCCCAATGTGGGTGCGACCATATTGGTACTGGTATTGGTATTTATTGTCATATGTCCCCAGACAGTGAAAATATATTTTTATTATTGGCATGTCGTAAGGTCATAAGGTCAGAAGTGATAGGAGCAGAATTAGGCCATTCAGCCTATCAAGTCTACTCTGCCATTCAATCACCGCTGATCTATCTCTTCCTCCTAACCCCATTCCCCTGCCTTCCCCCCATAACCCCTGACATCTGTACTAATCAAGAATCTATCTATCTCTGCCTTAAAAATATCCATTGACTTGACCTTCACAGCCTTATGTGGCAAAGTATTCCACAGATTCACCACCCTCTGACTAAAGAAATTCCTCCTCATCTCCTTCCTAAAGGAAGTCTTTTAATTCTGAGGCTATGACCTATAGTCCTAGACTCTTCCACTAGTGTAAACAAACTCTCCACATCCAAGCCTTTCACTATTCTGTACAATTCAATGAGGTCCCCCCTCATTCTTCTAGTCCAGTGAGTACAGGCCCAGTGCCGTCAAACGCTCACCATATGTTAACCCACTCATTCCTGGGATTATAGTTCAGCACATCCTTCCTCAGATATGGTGCCCAAAATTGTATGTATGTTGAGGAACAGTGAATAGCTTTATTTTGCATGATATCCAATCAGCTCAGATAATACAATGCATAAATCCAATCAAGCCAAACTTAAGTACAACAGATAGACCAAAGTGGATGATACAGAGTGCATAATACTCAGCATTGTAGCTCATTGGTTCCATCCATAGAGTGTAATGTCCACAATGGGGTAGAGATGAATCGGGCAGTATCTTAGCTTATGGACATACTATTCAGAAGCCTAATAACAGAGGCAAATAAGTTTTTTGTAGATGTTTTGTGCTATCCTGTTAAATCATACTTTGTGCAAATACAATTGAGCCATCCACAATTAAAAGAAATGGTGTAAAGAAAAAAATACCAGAGTGCAGTATGTACAACGTTAAAGTGTTACTGTTACAGAAAAAGAGCAGATTAAAGGTACAATGAGGTAGGTTGGGAAATCAGAACTACACCTTTAGCTTATGCATTGTCCACTCAGCAGTCTGAAAACAGCAGGGAAGAAGCTGTTCCTCAGTCTGATGGTACATGCTTTCAAATGTTTGTATCTTTTGCCTAACAGCAGAGGGGAGAAAAAGAAATAGTCCTTGAATATGTTGGATGCTTCGCCAAAGTAAAGTGAAGTGTAGATTGAGTCATTGGGTGGGGAGGCTGCATTGTGTGATGGACTGGGCTCCATCCACAACTCTGCAAGTTATTTCCATCTTGGGCAGACCTGTTGCCAAAGCAAGCTTTAATATATCCCGATAAAACACTTTCCACGGTGCACCTGTAGGAGTTGGTAACAGTTGTCGAAGTCATGCTGAACTTCCTTTTAATGTGTGCAAAACTACAATGCTCGAAGCATGCAGAACAGACAAATCATAGTTTCAATCAGCACCTCTGTATGTTACTCTCACAACTTAAGGGGGAGGTACAGCGAGACGTGGGTGTCCTTGTACACCGGTCACTGAAAGTTGGCGTGCAGGTACAGCAGGCAGTAAAGAAAGCTAATGGAATGTTCGTCTTCACAGCAAGAGGATTTCAGTATAGGAGTAAAGAGGTTATTCTGCAGTTGTATAGGGCTCTGGTGGACCACACCTGGAGTATTGCGTACAGTTTTGGTCTCCTAATCTGAGGAAAGACATTCTTGCCATAGAGGGAGTACAGATAAGGTTCACCAGACTGATTCCTGGGATGTCAGGACTTTCATATGAAGAAAGACTGGATAGACTTGGCTTGTACTCGCTAGAATTTAGAAGATTGAGGGGGGATCTTATAGAAACTTACAAAGTTCTTAAGGGGTTGGACAGGCTAGATGCAGGAAGATTGTTCCCGATGTTGGGGAAGTCCAGAACAAGGGGTCACAGTTTAAGGATAAGGGGGAAATCTTTTAGGACCGAGATGAGGAAAACATTTTTCACACAGAGAGTGGTGAATCTCTGGAATTCTCTGCCACAGAAGGTAGTTGAGGCCAGTTCATTGGCTATATTTAAGAGGGAGTTAGATGTGGCCCTTGTGGCTAAAGGGATCAGGGGGTATGGATAGAATGCAGGTACAGGATACTGAGTTGGATGCTCAGCCATGATCATATTGAATGCAGTGATAGAGAGGTGAGCAGCACAATTAGCACTGGGTGTGAGCAACAGTTGGGCAAAAGAGCAGTCAACTTGATGTTGATATTTTGCCTGCACAAGAAACATGGCAATATTAAATAGCTCCCCAACCTTCAGTGAATTGAAACATCAGTTATGCCTCACTTGGTAGCACTGTTACTAATGAGGCAGAAAATTGTATATTGAAACGCCACTCCAGAACTGAGAGCACAAGTGGTAGCGTAAATTCCAGTTCTGCTCTGATGGGTCCTGACACTCGTAGGGATTATACACAGGAGAATCCAATACAGCTTGGGCAATGATTTTGCTGAGCACCTATGCTTATTAGTGTGCAGGTGCATCCCTGAGCTATTGGCTGTTTTCCATTTTAATTCAATTCTCCAACCAGACCCCCCCCCCCCCCCCTCCCCCTCCCCCAACCCACTCCCCTCCCCTCCTCCCCCCTTCCCCTCCCCCTCTCCCTCCCCAGCACCCTGGCATAATTATCTGTGGCCTTCCACATTGTAACAATGAGATCCAACCATTCAAGTTTGAGGACCAGTGCCTCTTCTCCCATCTGGGCACACTGCTATCTTCCAGTGTAAATTCTTCTAAAGTTAGATAGCTGGCTTTTTACTCTGGCTGGGTCTGAAATTGCCATGTCTGCCTGCCATCCGTCTGTAATTATGGATCCATGTTTATATCTCTATAGCCTGGCCTGCTAGCCTGTGTCACTGACCTGCTATTAGCCACATAACAGACACAGAAGCATAATATCTGCGTCTCTCTGCTACATTAATCCTTTGGTCTCACCCCAGAGATATCCTCTTTGTTCCACCCATCCGCTCCCGAATTTCTCTGCAATTGATAATGAACACGCTTTACAATTTATAAATTCTGATGAAGTATCTCATACCTGTAATGTTAACTCTGTGTCTCATTCCAGAGATGCTGTGTTGCCTGCTGAGTGTTCCCAGCATTTTCTATTTTTATTTTGGATAATCGCAAGATATTATCTCAACAAACATCAGGGTAACTTCCCCTGATGTCCCAGACAATAATATCTGCTCATTATAATATTCTGTTTTTTGGGAGCTTGCTCTCCCCCAGCTGACTAGTTTGTTTCATAGATTGCAGCATTGGCTGCTCTTTAGAGGTTCTATATGTATGCAACACCCTTGGAGGGCCTGTCCCACTTAAGCGATTTTTCAGTGGTCTGCCGGCGACTGTCAAGTTGTCGGCACTCGCCTGAAAAACCGAGGAACTGGAACGGAGACTGTCAGGGTGGAACACACAAACACATCGCAAAGGCTGGGGACAGGGCAAGCGGGGGAGCACTGTCTGAAAATCCGATGGTACAAAGTCAAGGTGATACAGACACCGCGATGAACAGGAAGGTTGGCGCTGTAATTAAGACGGCTAGCAGAGTGTACGGTAAGTCCTTTGAAAGAGGGGAGAAGAGGGAGAATGGGGGAGAAGGTGGGAGAAAACTTTTAAGAAGCCAAACAACTTTTAATAAGCCAGAGATACACAGCTGTGAAGTTTGACGGGCACTTAACATTACCAGTCGGTTATCCTAGTTTCTGAAAACTCCTGCTTACGTTTTTTTCCCCAATGAGTCAGCAAAGGCGATTAACCAAAACTGCCTACGACTACCTCGACTACCCATAACTACATGGCGACCCCACTACAACTATACCTATGACTTCAGGATTATCGATTTTCTCCATGGCGACCCATTTTTGGTCGCAGAAAATGTTTCAACATGTTGAAAAATTTGCGGCAACCATACTGAGGCTGCAACCAGTTCCCAGAATGCGGGAACTCCTCACGACCATGAAGGAGACTCACCAGAGACCATCAGCGAACATGTGGCGACCATGTGGCGAGCGCTGAATCGCCTGCACTCACCTAAAAAGTCACCTAAGTGGGACAGGCCCATAACCTTGTAAAAATCGTAAGTTGAGGCGTTATTTCTTTTCAGGCAAAATGAGGACTACTTTAGTTCATTTTCTACACAGCTGTCTAATTTAAGTATAGTAATAATCTTGGATGCAGTAAGAGTTGTTAAGTTGCTGGACAGGCATCCTTGTACAATGAATTGTAAATTTAAATCCTACCTCTGCAGCTGGTGTTCTAGATTGAGTTATTTAAGGAGATGACAAAAATGATCCAGGAGGGTAGGGTGGTGGATGTTTAGTTTAGTTTAGAGATACAGCATGGAAACAGGCCCTTCAGTCCACCGAGTCCACACCAACCAGCGATCCCCACACATTAACACTATCCTTCACACGCTAGGGACAATTCACATTTATAACAAGCCCTGCTCATATACTCAAATCTTTTTGATATGAATGCTAACATACAATTCGCTTTCTTCACTGCCTGCTGCACCTGCATGCCTACATTCAATGACTGGTACACCATGACACCCAGGTCACGTTGCATCTCCCCTTTTCCTAATTGGCCACCATTTAGATAATAGTCTACTTTCCTGTTTTTGCCACCAAATTGGATAACCTCACATTTATGCACATTATACTGCATCTGCCACGCATTGCCCACTCACCCAACCTATCCAAGTCACCTTGCAGCCTCCTAGCATCCTCCTCACAGCTAACACTGCCCCTCCAGCTTCGTGTCATCCGCAAACTTCGAGATGTTGTATTCAATTCCCTCATCCAGATCATTAATATATATTGTAAATAGCTGGGGTCCCAGCACTGAGCCTTGCGGTACCCCACTAGTCACTGTCTGCCATTCAGAAAAGGACCCGTTTACTCCTACTCTTTGCTTCCTGTCTGCCAGCCAGTTCTCTATCCACATCAATACTGAACCCCCAATACCGTGTACTTTAAGTTTGCATACTAATCTCTTATTTGGGACCTTGTCGAAAGCCTTCTGAAACTCCAGATATAACACATCCACTGGTTCTCACTTATCCACTCTACTAGTTACATCCTCGAAAAAATCTATAAGATTCGTCAGACATGATTTACCTTTCATAAATCCATGCCGTACCTGCATGCTTACTTTCATAGATTGATGTATAAGGAACCCCAGATCCAGTTGTACTTCCCCTTTTCCCAACTTGATGCCATTTAGATAGTAATCTGCTTTCCTGTTTTTGCTACCAAAGTGGATAACCTCACATTTATCCGCATTAAACTTCATCTGCCATGCATCTGCCCACTCCCCCAAGCTGTCCAAGTCACCCTGCACTCTCATAGCATCCTTTAGAAGTAGACATATTATAAAGTATAGTTGCATATTATAGTAAAAAAACTTTTCATATACATCAATCATACATTATTAAAATTTTCAATTGTCGATTACTTCTACTTCTAGTGTTTTGTTTTTTTATATAGAAAAAGAGAGAAAGAGAGAGAACAGTTACAAATATCAAAAAAAAACAAAAAAGGTGGAATGGATTACTTATAATACGTCATTGGAGATAGGTTCGTAGATTATAAAGTATGACTTTTCATCTAATCCTGAGTTCAAGTTTCAGTTGGGTTTTCGTGCCGGGCCAATCTATCCCGTCAGATAATTAATGAATGGAGCCCATATTTTATCAAAAAGTTCTTGTTTGTCCATTAAGACAAGTCTAATTCTTTCTAGATATAGGCTCTCCGACATTTCCACAATCCACATTTTAATTGTGGGGGTCGTAGGGCCTTTCCAAAATTTTAATATTAATTTTTTTCCGGTTATTATACTGTAGTCGAGGAAATTTCTTTGGCTTGTTGTGAGTGTTAAACTTTGCTCTGATATTCCAAGTATTATTAATTTTGAGTTTGGATCCAGTTTTGTATTAATAACTTCTGAAATTATTTCAAAAATATCAGTCCAGAAATGTTTAATTTTTATACAATTTGCAAACGTATGTGTTAAATTAGCATCTAGATGTAGACATTTATCACAAATAGGAGAGATTTGTGGGAAGATTCTATTTAGTTTTATTTTAGAGTAGTGTAAACTATGTAAGACTTTAAATTGTATTAAAGCATGTCTGGCATTTAACGAACATTGATGTATATGTTGTAAACTTTCGTCCCACAGATCTTTCGTTATAGGATGACCTAATTCATTTTCCCATGTGTGTCTATATGGTTCCGTCGGTGGTACCTCGTTGTTTAGGAGGGTGTTATAAATATAAGCTATTAATTTTTCAGTTAGGATGCTTGTTCAAACATTCATCAAGGATTTCTGGTCCCCTAGTCCTGTAGACTTGTGTGTTAGATTTAACATCATCTCTAATTTGTAGATATCTGAAGAAGTTATTTGAGTGCAGTCCATGATTCTGTTGTAACTCCTGAAATGAAAGAAAAGTGCCTTTCCCATAAAGATGTCCAATCTTTTTAATTCCATAATTTTTCCATTGTGTGAAACCCTTATCCAAAGAGGATGGTTTGAATAAGGGATTATTTACAATGGGAAGGCATAGTGGTATATTATTCAATTTTAAAGCTTTTTTTAATTGTTTCCAAATTCTTATTCCACTATGTATTATGGGGTTCTCCTTATAGGTTTTTTTGTGCAGTTTTGTGGTAGCAAATATGATCGGTCCAATTTCAAAAGGTAAACAGTCTTCCTTTTCCATCCTTAACCAATCTGGTTGTTGATCCAGTTCTTCCAGCCAGAAATTCATGTTTTTAATATAGACTGCCCAAAAATAAAACAAGAAATTTGGCAAAGCCAAACCTCCATTTATCTTTGACTTACATAAATGTTTTTTACTTATTCTATGATTCTTATAATCCCAGATAAAACTTGTAACAATGGAGTCGACTTTTTTGAAAAAAGTTTTTGGGATATATATCGGGATTAATTGAAATAGGTACAGTAGTTGCGGTAAGAAGATCATTTTTATAGCATTAATTCTACCAAGCATTGAAATGGGAAGTGTTTTCCAGTATTGAATATTCTTGTGTAGTTTATTCAGTAAGGGTGGAAAATTTAGTTTAAATAAAGAGGTATATGTCTTAGTTACATAGATTCCTAAGTATTTAAATTTATCTATAACTATTTTAAAAGGGGATTGTTGTAATGTATGTAGATTGAGTTTTGTTATTGGCATGATTTCACTTTTATTCCAATTAATTCTATATCCTGAGAATTGACCAAATTGAGTTATTAAATTTAATAGATTTGGAATACTAGTTTCTAACTTTGTAATATATATTAGTACATCATCTGCATATAAGGAAATGTTATTCCTTGTTTCTCTAGTGTTATATCTGTATATTCCTGTATGGGTTCTAACGTTTTCTGCTAAGGGTTCGATTGCAAGAGCAAATAATAGTGGGGATAGTGAACATCCTTGTCTACAACCTCTAGAGAGGTTAAATTTAGTTGATAACATTTGGTTTGTTAATATTCTAGCTGTTGGATTAGAGTATAACAATTTAACCCATGTGCAGTACTTCTCTCCCAATTGAAATTTTTCCATCACCGAAAATAAATATGGCCATTCAACCTGGTCAAATGCTTTTTCAGCATCTAACGAAATGATTGCTAGATCTGCATTAGGAATTCTATTGGAGTATATAATATTGAATAGTCTTCTCAGATTATAAAATGAATAACGTTTTGGAATAAAACCTGTTTGGTCGTGGTGTATTAATTTGTTAATCACTAAGCTCAATCTATGAGATAGAATTTTAGTTAGTATTTTCTGATCAGTATTTAAAAGGGCTATTGCTCTATGTGAACCTGGGTCTTCAAGAACCTTATCCGTTTTTGGTATGAGTATGATTGTAGATTCATTTAGAGTTTCTGGGAGTTTCTGTTGAGTGTAAGCATATTTGTACAGTGTCTGTAGACGTGGAGAAACCAGGTCATAAATTTTTTTATAAAATTCAGAACTTAGACCATCAGGACCTGCAGCCTTTCCATTTTTTAAAGATGTAATTGACTCTTCGATGTCTTTTATCGTAATTTCAGCACCGAGTGATTCTCTCTCTTTCTGATCTAAACCCACAAGCTTACATTTCTGTAAAAATGTTTACATTCCTGCTGATTGTTCTGTCATTTTAGATTAGTACAATTTTTGATAGTATTGTAAAAATCTATCATTAATATCTTTAGGCAGTGTTAGTGTTTCTCCCTTGTCCGTTCTAATTTTGTAAATTGTTTTTTCCCCGTCCAGGTTACGAAGTTGTCGCGCTAATAGTTTTAGTGGTTTATCACCAAATTCAAAATTTAATTGTTTTGTATGTTGATAGAGTTTTATAACTTGGTCTGAGTATATCTTGTTCAAGTTATATTTCAGTACTGCAATTTTATTGTGTTTTATCATGGATAGTGCTGCTGCATTTTCTATGTCTAATTGCCTTATTTCCATTTCCAATTTCTGTTGTTTGGCCCTATTCTCTTTGTTAAGAAATGATTGAGAAGAGATTAATGCTCCATGCACAAATGCTTTAAATGTTTCCCAAAGAAGGGAGGCAGAGATTTCAGGGCTATCATTAGCCTCAAAAAACATATTAATCTGTTTTACGAGGTATTCATTACATACATAATCTTTTCTTTTAAGATTTGGGGATTAAGTCTCCATTGTGGCTGTGTCTCTACCATTCCATTTAGTTTAATCATAAATGTTAGTGGAGCATGGTCTGAGATTATGATATTATGATATTGCGAGTTATAGGTGAATGGGATAAGTTTTGAGTCTACTAAAAAATAATCTATCCTTGAGTAGGTTTTATGTACTGGTGAATAAAATAAATATTCTCGACCCGATGGGTTTTCAATTCTCCAAACATCCTTAATGTTGGTAGTATTAATATATGAATTTAGAAATTCACTTGATTGGGATTTTAGTTTTCTTTGAGTTGATGATCTATCCAAATAAGCATCCAATGTACAATTTAAGTCTCCACCGATTATTAAGTTTTGTTGTGTACATTCCGGGATATTGTTAAGTATTCTCTTAGTGGGCAGATACATGGCAGGTGAAGTTTAATGCGGATAAATGTGAGGTTATCCACTTTGGTAGCAAAAACAGGAAGGCAGATCACTATCTAAATGGCGTCGTTGGGAAAAGGGGAAGTATAACGGGATCTGGGGGTCCTTGTACATCAGTCTATGAAAGTAATCATGCAGGTACAGCAGACAGTGAAGAAATTGAATGGCATGTTGGCCTTTATAACAAGAGGAATCGAATATAGGAGCAAAGAGGTCCTTCTGCAGTTGTATAGAGCCCTAGTGAGCCCACATTGTGTGCAGTTTTGGTCCCCTCATTTGAGGAAGGACATTCTTGCTATTGAGGGAGTGCAGCATAGGTTTACAAGGTTAATTCCTGGGATGGCGGACTGTCATATGCTGAGAGAATTGAGCAGCTGGGCTTGTACACTCTGGAGTTTAGAAGGATGAGAGGGCATCTCATTGAAACATATAAGATTGTTAAGGGTTTGTTCACGCTAGAGGCAAGAAACATGTTCCCGATGTTGGGGGAGTCCAGAACCAGGGGCCACAGTTTAAGAATAAGGGGTAGGCCATTTAGAACGTAGATGAGGAAAAACGTTTTCACCCAGAGAGTTGTGAATCTGTGAAATGATCTGCCTCAGAAGGCAGTGGGGGCTGATTCTCTGGATGCTTTCAAGAGAGAGTTAGATAGAGCACTTATAGCGGAGTCAAGGGATATGTGGAGAAGGCAGGAATGGTGTACTGATTTATGATTATCAACCATGATCACATTGAATGGTGGTGCTGGGTCGAAGGGCCAAATGGCCTACTACTGCACCTATTGTCTATGTATCTATGTATCTGTGAAATACACGATAAAGGGGATATCGCGAATAATGGTTAGTACAAAATAAAGTCCTGTAAAGTCAAAGCAAAGATAGTCCGAGGGTCTCCAATGACTAGATAGTAGTTCAGGCCTCTCTCCAGTTGATGGTAGGATGGTTCAGTTGCCTGATAATAGCTGGGAAAAATCTGGAGGGTGCGTTTTCACACTTCTGAACCTCTTGCCTAATCGAAGAGGGAAGACGAAGAAGTGGCCAGGTTGCGACTTGTCCTTGATTATTCTGGTGGCCTTGCCAAGGCAACGTGAGGTGTAAATGGAGTAAATGGAACAGAGGTGAGTTTGTGTGATGGTCTGGGATGCATCCACAATTCTCTGCAATTTCTTGCGGTCTTGGATGGAACTGTTCCCAAACCATGCATCCCGATTTTTGCAGAGGTACGCAGAATGCTGCCTGGATAACAGGATATCAGCAATAAGGAGAGGTTGGACAGACTTGGATTATTTTGTCTGGAACATCGGAGTCTGAGAGGAGACCTGAGAGAAGTATATAAAATTGGGATCAGCATATATCGGGTAGACAGTAAGAACCTTATTCCCAGTGCAGAAATGTGAAAGACTAGAGGGGATAGTTTTAAGGTGAGAGGGACAATGTTTAAAGGAGATGTGCAGGACAATGTTTTTTTATACACAGAGAGGGGTGGGTGCCAGGAGCCCGCTGCAAGGGATGTCAATGGAGACAAATAAGATAGTGACATTTAAGCAGCTTTTGGATAGGCACATTGGTATGTGGAGGGGTGTGGATCACATGCAGGCAGAAGAGATTAGTTTAACTTGGCATTAAGTTCATCATGAACATTGTGGGCTGAAGCGATCATGTGCTGCACAGTTCTATGTTCTATGAGTAGTTAAATTATACTTAGAATTAAATGTCTTGAATCTTGAATCGTCATAATGATTACAAGGGTACCAGTCTGTGAAGATGCATCTGCTTAACTAATATCCATAGAAACATAGAAACATGGAAAATAGATGTAGGAGAGGCCATTTGGCCCTTCGAGCCTGTAATGCCATTCATTGTCATCATGGCTGATCATCCACAATCAGTAACCATATTCTCCCCATCTCCGCAAGCCCCGAGAGCTCTATCCAACTCTTTTTTAAATTCACCCAGCGAATTGGCCTCTACTGCCTTCTGTGGCAGAGAATTCCACAATCCCACAAATCGTCCATGGAAATAAATTTCACCATCACTACTTTCTGTTCTCTATGTAATCCCAAACCAACTAATGTGGTTCATGAGTTTCAGTTTTTCGTTTTAGAAATACAGCACAGACAGGCCCTTTGGCAGAGTCCACGCCGACCAGCAATCCCCGTAAACTAACACTATCCCAGACACTAGGGACAATTTTCAATTCTTACCAAAGTCAATTAACCAACAAACCTGTACGCCTTTGGAATGTGGAAGGAAACTGGAACACCCGGAAAAAACCCATACGGTTCACAGAGAGACAGCACTCCATAGAGACAGCACTCGTAGTCAGGATTGAACCCAGGTCTCTGGCACCGCAAGACAGCAAATCTAACGCTGTAGCATTGTGCCTCCCTTAACTGTTAGCTTGGTCATTAACTGTTTCCTCAGTTCCAGGGCAATTATGGATAAACAATAAATACCAACATTGCAGTGAATGTGCATACAAAGTGTACAAATAAACAAAAAGTAGCTGGAAAAAAGATTCACAATGTAAGATGCTATATATTGTTATAATGGTCAATAATAATGTGCACATTAGAGTTGCACTATCAAAGTGCAAAGTCAGTTAAGGGTGTTTTTTATGACATGGCAGAAACCAGCATGCAAAGAACTGGAAGTATACGGTAAGCATGGTTTAGTCGCATCTTAAATAATTTATTGCAGATGTGAATATGTTATTGGATAAATATGGTTTCTTTAGATATTCCAGAGCACATGAGATTTCTGTGGGGCTATGACATAGTCCATGGCTTAACAAGCACATTTTCTGGGTGAATCAGGCTTGTCAGAATAATAATAAATTGTACTGTCTTGAATCAAGTAATCACTCGAATTCCCAAAAGATCTGATCCAGACCATAAATTTCCAATAATTGGGAAGGATAGAATTTCAGGGTATTTTAGATTGATAGCATCATCCGTATTTGGTTGCCTTGCAGCAGAACAAAGCAGGATTTTCATGTCTAATATATAATCCACATGTAAAATTTGTAATAAATATCAATATTTACAATGATGCATTTATGAGTGTTTAATGCGAAAATAAAATTCTTAAATTGTTTCCGAGGGGGTGACAAATCAGTGAGTAAATTGATTTCCATATGTCTGTTCTGTAATAATTGAACATAATCATTTGTTTTTATGAAACCCAGTGTTAATTTGTTGCAAGGACAGAAGCAACGGCGTTTAAAAGGTTCCTGGGCAAAGAACATTATCTAATTTATATGAAATTAGAATCAATTATTGAGTGCTGGTTTTCTGTCAATTCCACAAATGCCTTGCATATTCTATTGGATAATCTCTGGTGAGTCGAATACATTGAAAGTAGGGAGGCAAAATGGTTGCCATGACAACGGCATAGACTGAACAGATGCTGAGACTCCCCAGAGGATTTTTAAGTACAGTGGTTGGAGCAGGTGGCTGAAATGAAGCAGTCTTGTAGCTAGACGGTATTAAAGGATGAACGATAAGAGTCGTTTTGATTTAAGTGTTCAACATTTAGACTGTATTATTTCAAAAAAAGGCACGAGAAGTGGGAATGGTAAAATGGCTGCAGAATCCAGCACAACAATTATGGGTTGCTGTCAGTGCAGAAAAATCCATTGTCTTTCATCCAAATGCACACTGCAGAAATCAGCTTGATCTTCCCTTATGAACAGCCAGTGAAAAGCCACAGACAATGTGATTAGATGTGATTCACAAAGGAATCTCTTGAATATTAGCTGCATCTTAATTTGCTTGTCTTAACTACATTTATTGTAATTACTTTCAGAGGAAGCAATAGAAATAAATCATGTTAGATTAATATATATACTTAATATGTCAGAAAAAGGACAGTTTTATAGTTAAATGTCAACATGTTGAAATAGATCAACAATATCAGCTTATTACTTTATAAAATGGCTTCTATTTCACATGGCATTATTTAAGCAACATAATTTGGCACACATTAATAGATTGTGCCAAAGATATAGTTGCTATTATTTTAAATCATTGTCAGGTAAAATAGAATCAGTGCTGAATAATTACTTTCAATTGATTGACTTGGTCAATACTTCGCTTGCAGCTGTCTGATTAATCAATATTTGATTGCCAGTCTCCAAGAATCGCACAGAAAATCAATGAAATCATTTCAGTTGTAAAAGACAAAAGCATTTAGCTTGAATTCTGTAGTGGAGACTGGTTGAATATGTTGCTGAATGGATTTTGGAATTTTCAAAGCCAAAATTCATAGTATTAACATAGAAACATAGAAATTAGGTGCAGGAGTAGGCCATTCGGCCCTTCGAGCCTGCACCGCCATTCAATATGATCATGGCTGATCATCCAACTCAGTATCCCGTACCTGCCTTTTCTCCATACCCTCTGATCCCCTTAGCCACAAGGGCCACATCTAACTCCCTCTTAAATATAGCCAATGAACTGGCCTCGACTACCCTCTGTGGCAGGGAGTTCCAGAGATTCACCAGAGATTCCAGAGATTCAGTTTGTTCTACCGAGTAAGCAAATACAACACATCTTATTTTCAGTAGCTGAGAAGTAACATGAGCAGGATACCTCTACAAATATGTGTTGAATTTAAGATTACTTGTATTTTGGGGATTTTTTTACCAAGTATTTTTAGTTAGTATCTGGTGTTTTGGGAGTCTGGGGTTATGGGGAGAAGGCAGGCGAATGGGGTTGAGAGGGAAAAATAGACAATAGACAATAGACAATAGACAATAGGTGCAGGAGTAGGACATTCGGCCCTTCGAGCCAGCACTGCCATTCAATGTGATAATGGCTGATCATCCCCAATCAGTACTCCGTTCCTGCCTTTTACCCATATCCCCTGACTCCGCTATCTTTAAGAGCCCTATCCAGCTCTCTCTTGAAAGCATCCAGGGAACCTGCCTCCACTGCCCTCTGAGGCAGAAAATTCCACACACTCACAACTCTCTGTGAGAAAAAGTGTTTCCTCGTCTCCGTTCTAAATGACTTACCCCTTATTCTTAAACAGTCCCGCCATCCCGGGAATTAACCTTGTAAACCTACGCTGCACTCCCTCAATAGCAAGAATGTCCTTCCTCAAATTAGGGGACCAAAACTGCACACAATACTCCAGGTGTGGTCACACTAGGGTTCTGGACAACTGCAGAAGGACCTCATTGCTCCCATACACGACTCCTCTTGTTATAAAGGCTAACATGCCATTCGCTTTCTTCACTGCCTGCTGTACCTGCATGCTTACTTTCATAGACTGAACATGAAGCCTTTTCCCAACATGATGCCATTTAGATAGTAATCTGCCTTCATTTTTTTTCCACCAAAGTGGATAACCTCACATTCTCCACATTAAACGTCATCTGCCATGCATCCGCCCACTCCCCCAACCTGTCCAAGTCACCCTGCATTCTCATAGCATTCTCCTCACAGTTCATACTGCCATCCAGCTTTGTGTCTTCTGCAAATTTGCTGAATCCCTTCATCCAAATCATTGATGTATATTGTAAATAGCTGCAGGGTTGGCCTTAGGAGGTGCGGAGCCCAATTGGGAACAATTTTGGTGAGCCCCAGGTTCCCAGCCAAGGTCTGTAGATTCTTAGAAATATAATTAAAGTCTATAATAGACTATAAAGTCTCTATGGAAGAATGGAAAGTAATCAAAATGTGCGCTTAAAAAGTGCCTGCGACTTAAGGGACCAAACCGATCTAAGCTACATTTTAATATAAAATTGCATACATGTAAGCCTACAAGTAACAAAAAAAATGTGTAGATCACCTCTGAAAAGTACATAGTTACAATACCACTTGTTTTAGTGACTGTGAAATGAAAATAAAAAAGTAATAGATCCTGGACAACCAATAACTACTGGTGAAAAACCAGTCCAGGCATTAAATTTTGGGCTTTAGCCCCATCCTACCCTTTGGGCTTCTACCCCATCCTAACTTAGTTGCATGTGTTAGTTGTCTGTGCTTGATGTGTGTGTGTTAGTTGTCTGTGTGTGATGTGTGTGTGTTAGTTGTCTGTGCGTTATGTGTGTGTGGCAGGGAAGGAGATAAGGGAGGAAGGACAGAAGGAAGGGAGGGAATTAGAGAAAGGAGGGAGGGAAGGAAGAGGAGAATGGAGGGAGAGGGCCATTGGCTTGAGAGGATGCCGGGGTCCGGGCGGACGGGTGTGAGCTGAGGCCGATATTTGTAAACGTTGCTCCAACCCCTGGCCCGGCCCTCTGTGTATTGTTCACCGCGTCTCCCCGGGGAGAGAGAGGGGTGGAGCCGGGGCTGTGTGCGTGAAGCACGGCGACTGGAGGGGCGGGAGTGCTGCCGTGAGCGAGCGACCCACCTACCCCTTCCCCTCTTCTCCATTCCCCCTCACACACCCCCTCCCCGTCTACCCCTTTCTTTCTCCTCCACCCCTCTACTCTCTCTCTGCCCGTCTCTCCCCCCTCCACCCGGGGTAGATCTACCCGAGCCGAGAGTAGATTACTCTGGCACGGGGCCCCCTTACTCGCGGGGCCCAATTGGGAGCAATCGTTCCAATTGGCTTAAGGCCGGCCCTGAATAGCTGCGGTCCCAGAACCGGTCCCAGAACCGAGCCTTGCAGTACCCCACTAGTCACTGCCTGCCATTCTGAAAGGGACCACATAAAATGCAAGTGAAATTAATTTGCCAGCAGCGGTACAATGAAAAAAAACACACAAAAACACAATAAAAATTTAACACAAACATCCACCACAGCATTCATCACTGTGGCGGAAGGCACAAAATTTGGCCAGTCCTCCTCCATTTTCCCCTGTGGTCGGGACCTCAACCCTCCGCAGCCGCTGCAGTGGGCATCCAGATGAATGAAAGTCAAGGTAAGTCCTGAAACGGTGCCTCCCCCACCGGAGACCACGGCTTCAGGTTGGTGTAGGCCGCAGGCCGGCGGTCGAAGATTTAAAGTTCCCGCCGGGCAACGCCACAGCCAGAAGCACAGCAGACTTCAGGGCCGGCGGTCGAAGCTCCCCTCCAGGGGTCCCAGGCGAGAGACCCCGCTCCTGATGGTAAGTCCATGCGGCGCCCGCGGTAGAAGTAGACCGCAGGCTGGCGGTGGTGGCTTCTTCTCCCGGGACCCCAATGAGGGATCCCAGGCTGTGGACGCCGCGCCAGCTGGAGCTCTGCAGACCGCGGCTTCAGGCTGCCGCGGGCCAGCGAACGGAGTGCTCCCCTCCGGCGAGCCCCGGAGGAGAGCTCCACGCCGAGAGTCCGTGCTGCACCCGCCGCTGGAGCCCCGAGCGTCTCCGGGAAAGGCCGCACTGATCCTCAATGTTAGGCCACGGGGCAGGCGACTTGGAAAAAGTCGCCTCTCCGTGGTGGAGGCGGCCAAAACGGTTTCCACCTTACCCCCCCACCCCACCCCCCACACAAGACACACAAAGAAACATTAGTTTTGCCCACTAATCTCCTATGTGGGACCTAATCAAATGCTTTCTGAAAGTCCAGGTACACTACATCCACTGGCTCTCCCTTGTCCATTTTCCTAGTTACATCTTCAAAAAATTCTAGAAGATTAGTCAAGCATGATTTCTCCTTCGTAAATCCATGCTGACTCGGACCGATCCTGTTACTTCTATCCAAATGTGCAGCTATTTAATCTTTTATGATTGTCTCCAGCATCATCCCCACCACCGATGTCAGGCTAACTGGTCTATAATTCGTTCAAAAAGGAACTGCAGATGCTGGAATATCGAAGGTACACAAAATTCCTGGGGAAACTCAGCGGGTGCAGCAGCATCTATGGAGCGAAGGAAATAGGCGACGTTTCGGGCCGAAACCCTTCGGTCTGAAGAAGGGTTTCGGCCCGAAACGTCGCCTATTTCCTTCGCTCCATAGATGCTGCTGCACCCGCTGAGTTTCCCCAGCAATTTTGTGTACCTTTGGTCTATAATTCCCTGTTTTCTCTCTCCCGCCTT
The DNA here is from genome assembly GCF_010909765.2 of Amblyraja radiata. NCBI lineage: Eukaryota > Metazoa > Chordata > Chondrichthyes > Rajiformes > Rajidae > Amblyraja > Amblyraja radiata. The sequence goes on from NC_045957.1 coordinate 82,811,749, forward strand.
TCTTAAAAAGTGGGATAACATTACCTACCCTCCAATCCACAGAAACTGATCTTGAATCTATAGAACATTGGAAAATTATCATCAATGCATCCACGATTTCTAGAACCACTTCCTTAAGTGGCCTGGGATGCAGACCATCAGGCCCTGGGGATTTATCGGCCTTCAGTCCCATTAGTCTACCCAACACCGTTTCCTGCCTAAGGGGAATAGATAGGCGTTTCTGCGGCCACAAACGAGGCTCCAGGATGGTATGTTGCCTCCCTGGTGCAAGGGTCAGGGATGTCTCTGAGCGGCTTCAGAACATTCTGGAGGGGGAGAGTGAACAGTCAGTTGTCGTGGTGCACATTGGCACCAACGATATAGGTAAAAAACGGGATGAGGTCCTACAAGGTGAATTTAGGGAGCTAGGAGATAAAAGTTGCACCTCAAAGGTAATAATCTCTGGATTAATAGAAATAGGAAGATATTTCAGATGAATACGTGGCTTGAAAAATGGTGCAAGGGGGAGGGATTCAAATTTCTAGGGCATTGGAACCAGTTCTGAGGGAGGTGGGACCAGTACAAACAGGACGGTCTGCACCTGGGCTGGAATGGAACCAATGTCCTTGGGAGTGTTTGCTAGTGCTGTTGGGGAGGATTTAAACTAATGTGGCAGAAGTATGGGAGCATGAGCAGAGAGAAAAGTAAAAGTGGCAGGCAGCCAAATCCAGGGCAAAAATCAAAAAGGGCCACTATTCAACATAATTGTATAAGGGGTAAGAGTGTTGTAAATGCAAGGAGCATTCGTAATAAGATGGATGAGTTGAATGTGCGGATAGTTATTAATGAATATGATATAGTTGGGATCACGGAGACATGGCTCCAGGGTGACCAAGGCTGGGAGCTGAACATTCTGGAGGAATAGACAGAAAGGAAAAGGAGGTGGGGTAGCGTTGCTGGTTAGAGAGGAGATTAGCGCAATAGAAAGGAAGGACATTGGCTTGGAGGATGTGGAATCGATATGGGTAGAGCTGAAAAACACTAATGGGCAGAAAACGCTAGTGGGAGTTGTGTACAGGCCACCTTACAGTAGTAGTGGAATTGGGGATGGCATGAAACAGGAAATTAGAAATGCGTGCAACAAAGCTAAGACAGTTATAATGGGTGACTTCAATCTACATATAGATTGGATGAATCAAATTGGCAGGGGTGCTGAGGAAGAGCATTTCTTGGAATGTATGCAGGATAGTTTTCTAAACCAACATGTAGAGGAACCAACATGTAGAGGAACCAACGAGAGAGCAGGCTATTCTAGACTGGGTATTGAGTAATGAGGAAGGGTTAGTTAGCAGTCTTGTTGTGCGTCGCCCCTTGGGCAAGAGTGACCATAATATGGTTGAGTTCTTCATTAGGATGGAGAGAAAGGGAACTTTGAGGGTATGAGACGTGAATTGGCCAAGATAGATTGGCAATTGATTCTTAGACGGTTGACGGTGGATATGCAATGGAAGGCATTTAAAGACCGCATGGATGAACTACAACAATTGTTCATCACAGTTTGGCAAAAGAATAAATCAGGGAAGGTAGTGCATCTGTGGATAACAAGAGAAATCAGGGATAGTATCAAAACAAAAGATGAAGCATACAAATTAGCCAGTAAAAGCAGCCTACCAGAGGACTGGGAGAAATTCAGAGTCCAGCAGAGGAGGACAAAGGGCTTAATTAGGAAAGGGAAATAGATTATGACAGAAAACTGGCAGCGAATATAAAATCTGACTGCAAAAGCTTTTATAGATATGGGAAGAGAAAAAGATTAGTTAAAACAAATGTAGGTCCCTTGCAGTCGGAAACAGGTGAATTGATCATGGAGAACAAGGACATGGCAGACCAATTGAATAACTACTTTGGTTCTCTTCATAGAAACATAGAAACATAGAAAATAGGTGCAGGAGTAGGCCATTCGGCCCTTCGAGCCTGCACCGCCATTCGATATGATCATGGCTGATCATCCAACTCAGTATCCCATCCCTGCCTTCTCTCCATACCCCCTGATCCCTTTAGCCACAAGGGCCACATCTAACTCCCTCTTAAATATAGCCAATGAACTGGCCTCAACTACCTTCTGTGGCAGAGAATTCCACAGATTCACCACTCTCTGTGTAAAAAATGATTTTCTCGGTCCTAAAAGATTTCCCTCTTATCCTTAAACTGTGACCCCTAGTTCTTGACTTCCCTAACATCGGGAATAATCTTCCTGCATCTAGCCTGTCCAACCCCTTAAGAATTTTGTAAGTTTCTATAAGATCCCCCCTCAATCTTCTAAATTCTATCGTGTACAAGCCGAGTCTACCCAGTCTTTCTTCATATGAAAGTCCTGCCATCCCAGGAATCAGTCTGGTGAACCTTCTCTGTACTCCCTCTATGGCAAGAATGTCTTTCCTCACTAAGGAAGACATAAATAATCTGCCGGAAATAGCAGGGGACTGGGGGTCAAATGAGATGGAGGAACTGAGTGAAATCCAGGTTAGTCGGAAAGTGGTGTTAGGTAAATTGAATGGATTAAAGGCCGATTAATCCCCAGGGCCAGATAGGCTGCATCCCAGAGTGCTTAAGGAAGTATCCCCAGAAATAGTGGATGCATTAGTGATAATTTTTCCAAACTCTTTAGATTCTGGAGTAGTTCCTGAGGATTGGAGGGCAGCTAATGTAACCCCACTTTTTAAAAAGAGAGGGAGAGAGAAAACGGGGAATTACAGGCCAGTTAGTTTAACATCGGTAGTGGGGGAAATGCTAGAGTCAGTTATTAAAGATGGGATAACAGCACATTTGGAAAGTGGTGAAATCATTGGGACAAAGTCAGCATGGATTTATGAAAGATAAATCATGTCTGACGAATCTTATAGAATTTTTCGAAGATGTAACTAGTAGAGTGGATAAGGGAGAACCAGTATATGTGTTATATCGGGACTTTCAGAAGGCTTTTGACAAGGTCCCACAAGAGAGTATGCAAACTTAAAGCACATGTTATTGGGGGTTCAGTATTGATGTGGATAGAGAACTGGATGGCAGACAGGAAGCAAAGGGTAGGAGTAAACGGGTCCTTTTCAGAATGGCAGGCAGTGACTAGTGCTGGGTTCAAGCTGGGTGCAAGGCTCAGTGCTGGGACCCCAGCTATTTACAATATATATTAATGATTTGGATGAGGGAATTGAATGCAACATCTCCAAGTTTGTGGAAGATACGAAGCTGGGGGGCAGTGTTAGCTGTGAGGAGGATGCTGGGAGGCTGCCGGGTGACTTGGATAGGTTCGGTGAGTGGGCAAATGCATGGCAGATGCAGTATAATGTGGATAAATGTGAGGTTGTCCACTTTGGTGGCAAGAACAGGAAAGTAGACTATTATCTGAATGGCGACCGATTAGGAAAAGGTGAGATGCAACGAGACCTGGGTGTCATGGTACACCAGTCATTGAAAGTAGGCATGCAAGTGCAGCAGGCAGTGAAGAAAGCGAATGGTATGTTGGCATTCATAGCAAAAGGATTTGAGTATAGGAGCAGGGAGGTTCTACTGCAGTTGTACAAGGCCTTTGTGAGACCACACCAGGAGTATTGCATACAGTTTTGGTCTCCTAATCTGAGGAAAGACATTCTTGTCATAGAGGGAGTACAGAGAAGATTCACCAGACTGATTCCTGGAATGGCAGGACTTTCATATGAAGAAAGACTGGATAGACTCGGCTTGTACTCGCAGAAATTTAGAAGATTGCGGAGGGATCTTATAGAAACTTGCAAAATTGTTAAGGGGTTGGACAGGCTAGATGCAAGAAGATTGTTCCCAATGTTGGGGAAGTCCAGAACAAGGGGTCACAGTTTAAGGATAAGGGGGAAGTCTAGGACCGAGAAGAGAGAAACAAAAATTTGCACATTGAGTGGTGAATCTGTGTAATTCTCTGCCACAGAAAGTAGTTGAGGCCAGTTCATTGGCTATATTTAAGAGTGAGTTAGATGTGGCCCTTGTGGCTAAAGGGATCAGGGGGTATGGAGAGAAGGCAGGTACAAGATACTGAGTTGGATGATCAGCCATGATCATATTGAATGGTGGTGCAGGCTCGAAGGGCCGAATGGCCTACTCCTGTACCTATTTTCTATGTTTCTATGTTTCTAATGTGGATTTCCTTCAGTTCCTCCGTCACCCCAGATCCTCTGGAAGATTGTATACCAATGCGGGAAGTATAAGAAATTGTATACCAATGCGCGAAGGAAGAAATCTTCCTATCAGGAAGATTGTTTGTGTCCTCCATTGTGAAGACGGATCCAAAGTACCTGTTCAACTCATCTGCCATTTCCTTGTTCCCCATAATAAATTCACCTTTTTCGATCTTCAAGGGTCCAACTTTGGTCTTAACTAATTTTTTTCTCTTCACATACCTAAAGAAGCTTTTACTATCCTCCTTTATATTCTTGGCTAGCTTACCTTCGTACCTCATCTTTTCTCCCCATATTGTCCTTTTAGTTATCTTCTGTTACCCAATCCTCTTGCTTCCCGCTCCTCTTTGCCATGTTGTACTTCTTCCCTTTTATTTTTATACTGCCCCTGACATCCCTTGTCAGCCATGGTCGCCCCTTACTCCCCCCGGAATCTTTCTTCCTCTTTGGAATGAACCGATCCTTCACCTTCTGTATTATTCCAAGAAATACCTGCCATATTTGTTCCACTGTCATCCCTGCTAGTGTATCTTTCCAGTCAACTTTGGCCAGCTCCTCCCTCGTGGCCCCATAGTCCCTTTTATTCAACTGTAACCCTGACACCTGTGATCTACCCTTCTCTCTCTCCAATTGTAGATGAAACCTGACCATGTTATGGTCACTACTTCCTAATGGCTCATTAACCTTAAGGTCCTTTATCAAATCCGGTTCATTACATAACACTAAATCCAGAATTGCCTCTTCCCTGGTAGGCTCTAATACAAGCTGTTCTAAGAATTCAACACGAGTCTCTTTCTTGGGGTCCAGTACCAAACTGATTTTCCCAGTCTACCTGCATGTTGTAGATAAGTCCCATTAGGGTATTTTTACCCTTACAATTCCTTAATTCTATCCATACTGACTCCACATCTCCTGTTTCAATGTCACCCCTTGCAAGGGACTGAATTTCATTCCTTACCAACAGAGCAACCCCACCCCCTCTGCCCACCTGTCTGTCTTTTCAATAGGAGGTATATCCTTGAATATTCATTTCCAAACCCTGGCCCTCTTACAGCCATTTCTCTGTAATTCCCACAACATCATACTTGCCAATTTCTAACTGAGCCTCAAGCTCGTCCACTTTATTTCTTATACTTCGCGCATTGGTATACAACACTTTGACCTCTGTATTCACTTCCCCCCTCACACCGCTCCCAATTAACCCTGACCTTACTCTTTTATCCCTTCTCGAACTTTCCTTCCCATTAATTCGAGAATCTTTTGTAATTTATGTAGTCACTTCCCCTTCAACTCCATCTTTATACTCCCAATTTGTCAATCCCTCCCCCCCACTATTTAGTTTAAACCCACACATGTGTAGCCCTAGCAAGCCTGCCTGTCAGAATGTCAGTCCCGCTCCAGTTAAGGTGTAACCCGTCCCTTTTGTACAGGTCACCCCTACCCCAGAAGAGATCCCAGTGGTCTATAAATCTAAATCCGTGCTCCCTGCTCCAGCCCCTCAGCCACACATTCAGATCCCCTATCTCCCTGTTCCTGTCCTCACTAGCACGTGGTACTGGAAGCAATCCAGAGATAACCACACTAGAAGTCCGGCATTTCAGTCTTCTTCCCAACTCTCTGAACTCATGTTGGAGAACCTCCTTCCTCTTCTTCCCGATGTAATTTGTGCCTACATGCACAACTACTGCCGGCTGTTCACCTTCTCTCTCGATGATGTTCTGAATTCGGCTCATGACATCCTGAACTCTGGCACCAGGGAGGCAACAGACCATACTCGCATCTCGTCTGCCGCCACAGAATCTTCTGTCTGCCCTTCAGACAATGGAGTCACCCACCACTAAGGCTCTGCCCGATGTCGGTCTCGCCTGTCGAGTCCCATCTCTAGGTTTGGAGCCACCGACGTGTCCACCGCTCAGACTGGAAACATCGTCTCCCCCGACAGTTCCCAAGAGGGCGCACCTGTTTTCAATAGGCACAGCCACCTGCGTCTCCTGCACTCCACGATTACCACCCTTTCTCTCAGTCACACACCTTCCTTCTTCCAAAATAGATCAGCCATGACATCGCAGCGGCCTCTGCAGTCCGTCTGTCTTTTTTTAATCTTTTTGAATGTTCACTCGTTTGAGTGTAGTTTATAGTGGTTTTTTTTAACTGGGTATGTGTGGGGGTGGGGGGTGGAGGGTGAGGAAACTTTTAAAATCTTTTCCCTGTACGGAGGACCCGAGCTTTTCTCTGTCGGGTCTCCGTTGTCGGCGGCCTACATCCGTGGAGCGGCCTCCAACTTGAACGACCTGGGGCTCCAGTCGCGGAGCTGCGGACTTATTTACCATTGCGGAGCTGGCCGAGTTCGGAGCGGGAGAAACTGTGGTGGTGCGCTGCTGCGGCCCGACCCTGGAGATTCGGAGGCTCCAGCCGCAGGTCTGGTGGACGGTAACACCGGGAGCTCACGGGTCCCAGGTGGAAGACCGCTTTTCGGGGCTTTCGCAATGGCGACTTCTCCCGCCCGAGTTGCGGGGTTGAGGATGACCTGGAGCGGGGCCTTACATTGCCCGACGCGGCTTTAACTGGCCGCGGGACTTGCAAGCGCCCGCCGGGGGGCTCCAACATCAAGACCCGGAGCGTGGCCTTGCATCGCCCGGCGCAGCTTTAATGGCCGTGGGACTTATTTATCATCGCCCGCCGGGGGCTTTGACTCTGACATCGGGAGGAGAATGGGGAGTGCAGGGGAGAGATAAGACTTTGCCTTCCATCACAGTGAGGAGGAGATTCACTGTGATGGATGTTTGTGTAAATTGTGTTGTGTCTTGGTTCTTCTACTTGTTTGTATGACTGCAGAAACCAAATTTCGTTTGCACCTCAATGAGGTTCAAATGACAACAAATAAATTGTATCATTGTATCAAATTGTATTATTGTATCATTGTAGCGGAGTAGACTTGATGAGCTGAATGACCGAATTCTGCTCCTATGACTTATGAACATATCTCCTCAACTTTCTTAAACTGGCATCTGACTTGCTAATGTTTATGATATGAACAGCCTTTCAAAATATTTTGCATTAAATATGCAATATTAACAAATTTGACTGTTTTGGTTAGAGTAGTACGGCACAAATTGGAGATTAAGCAGTATTATGTTTGATATCTTTGGCAAAATGGGTGGCACAGTAATGCAGCTGGTGGAAGTGTTGCCTCACAGCCCTGTGACATGTATTCTATTCAGACCTGTAGTGCTATCTGTGGGGAGTTTGCACATTTTTCCTGTGACCACATTCTGGTTTACTCCCATGTTCCAAAGGCATTTCGGTTGGTAGGTTAATTGGTGAAGTTATCAACTGTATGTAGTGTAGATTGGCTATTTCATACTAGCCAATTATAGTGCTTGTTGGTAGTGACTCTGTCTATTATGTGCTTCATATTATCAAGAGCCTGCTTACGCTAGTTAGAATGAGTAGCAGCTCAGAGATGTGATGTCTGCAGATCCTTGCTGAATGTAGATTTAATAAACATGTGTTGTATCTTGATGTGTCTTCGAGTTGACTCATTACATGGTGTCAGAAATGGGATATTTGGAAAAATCTGTGACTATTGAGACTGACCACCAGCTGCTGGTCACCATTTTGAACAAACCAATCCCAGCTGCCCCAGCACGACTGCAGCGAATGATGATGCAACTACAGCAATTTGATTTTAACATTGTCTACAAGAAACGCTAAGACATGCACATAGCAGACACGCTATCCAGAGCCCCACGTAAAACTAACGAACAACAACATTCCGAACAGGACCATTTCTCAGTAATGAAGGTTTTGTTTGTGCCAACTGACTGTTTGAGCAGCCTAGCAAAACACACGGCTGCTGATGAGACTTTACAATTGCTGTCTGCAGTCATCCGGCGCGGCTGGCCAGATAAACAACACAACACCCCGCTAGAAATAAGCCCATACTTCCTGGTTCGCGATGAAGCTTTGAAAGTGAAGAGCTACAGTAAACAGTAATTCTTCATTAACAAAATTGAGGATAGATAAGGTGATTTAGTGCAATTTTGCAAATGTATTATTAACATCCCACCTATATTGCTTAGACACCAATGCTTCTTTTGTTTCTACAAGGAAGGATGTAGATTGGCTATTTCATACTAGCCAATTATAGTGCTTGTTATTAGTGACTCTGCCTAGTATGTGCTTCATATTATCAAGAGCTTACGCTAGTTAGAATGAGTAGCAGCTCAGAGATGTGATGTCTGCTGATCCTTGCTGAAAGTAGATTTAATAAGCATGTGTTGTATCTTGATGTGTGTTCGGGTCGACACATTATATGTAGTATGCCCCTAGTATGTAGGAGAGAAAGAGAGGATTTGGTGGTAATGTGGAAAAAGTAGGTTAAATTAAAGGGACAAGAGGTCTCTATTTGCAGGGAATGATAGAAATATGGTAAAGAACAAATACTACAATTCCAGTAACTATTGGAACGTTGCTAGTAATAATGACCAAATATTAAAAAGATTTTCCAACTTGAGTCAATTGTGACTTCTATCTACTCATGTGCAAGAAGTTGAAATGTGGCTCAAGTTTTCCAACATAGGTTTAGATTCATTTTAATTAGAAACATGAATTGTTTCATTTAACCTTGACTTGAAGTCAATGGCATACCCTTCTGTATAAAAGCAGCCTAATTAAGTAGCTTTGAAAGTGAAGAGCTACAGTAAACAGTAATTCTTCATTAACAAAATTGAGGAAAGAAAACATGTGATTCAATAATCAGCTCAACTGTTTAGCTGGTTGTTATTATAATCCATAGGAATGAATAGTGCTTGGTACAGTCTTTACCTTTTCCAGAAAGATTAACCATCTTTCTGCCAGTATAAAAGTAGTGGTATTCAAATAATATAACTAGAAAGGTTCATTAAAACGTATCAGCATCGATGGCACAGAAACAACCCAACTGCCTTGTGGTGTCTCCACTCTATGCACGCTTCCTTCCATACTCTCATCTAACCCCATCAACATTAAGCCTCACTTGTATTTATCCAGTTCCAACTGAATTACATTGTGCCATTTGCCTTAACTTTTCCTTCCAGTAGCCGTTTCACATTTTTTGCCTTTTGCATTAAAAAGTATTTCTCATTTCTTCTTTTAGTTTAGTTATTGATTATCTTGCAAATTCACTCGTTCTGGTCATGATTGCAAATATAAATACCACCTCTCTCATAACCTTATACACTCCTATAAAGTCGCCCCTGAGTCTCGTACCATCTCCACTAGTCTCACCTGCCCACATTTTGGCCATATCTTGCAAGGATTTGAGGGCCTGAGCTATAGGGTGTGGTTGGGCAGACTAGGACTTTATTCATGGATCTTAGGGGGATGAGATATGACCTTATAGAGGTGTATAAGATCATGAGGGGAATAGATAGGGCAGTCACAGAGGGTAGTGTGTATATTGAATGACTTGCCAGAGGAAGTTGAGGCAGAAACTATAGCAACATTTAAAAGACATTTGTACATGGATAGGAAAGCTTTAGATGCAGTTGGGCCAAACGTGTGCAGGTGGAACAAGTGCAACTTGGTCAGCATGGGCAAAATGGGCTAAAGGCCTGTTTCCTTGCTGTATGATTGTGACTATGACTCTAAATACTCATTGAGGGCCTTGCCCATCTCCTACAGTTCCACTTTGGCTACTGAGGGGCCTTAATTTCTCTCCGGTTATCCCCTTTCCCTTAATGTACTGATTCCCTTAGGATTTTCCTTAATATTATATGCCATACACCCCTTTTTGCACTCCTGATTTCCTTCCCAAGTTTGCTCTGTTCGGTTTTACTAGGTTTCTATACATTCAACATTTCTCTTCCACTTTTTTGATTCTATACTTTTAGGAGTGAATTGTACTGCATTGGTTTTTATATTGTTGTATTACCTGTGTCATTAGATTTAGTGTAGGAAGGAACTGCAGATGCTGGTTTAAACCGAAGATGGACACAAAAACTTGAAGTAACTCAGCAGGTCAGGCAGCATCTCTGGATAAAAGGAAAAGGTGACGTTTTGGGTCGGGACCCATCCTCAGTCTTGACCCAAAACATCACCTATTCTTTGTCTTCAGAGATGCTGTCTGACCAGCTGAGTTAGTCCAGCTTTTTGTGTCTATCTTCATTAGATTTACTGCTTTGTACATGAGTAAGACCTCACCGCTTCACATCTCCATTTCCCAATCTCAATTCCCATTAATTCCCATCTCCATTTTGAAACATTTTCTAGGGTAGTTTGCAGGTTTTCTGTTGGTAACAAAATGCTCTACTTCATATTTTATATTTATTGAAGTTCATTGATATACACATTCTTTCAGATTGGAGGTAAACTATTAATTCCATCAATCCAAAACTGCTTTACTATGATGGGTGAATCATAACTGACAATATATGTGCCTTGGGAGCTCTACATGGACTTGCAAATCGACTCAGAGCCCCTATATTTTCACACCAATAGTTTTATTGAATGTGAGCAAAGAAAATGTATTGTTTTCTTTTAAATCATCTTACATAAATGTTTTTGTAAAAATAGGAACAGGGCAGATTATATTAGTCTTGTAAATATTAACTACTTTATCAGAAACCTTACAGACAGTGAATACGATCTAAAGAAATAGCAAGAATAGTCCTAATTAATTCTATCCAATCTGTATGAGTATTGTGTGTGGAATAAATAATTTTCAGAATTTTAATAAAAAGTGTTTTGAACTGTTAATGACTGCAATTTATTTAATGTTCCACAGGAAGGTGGATTCAACCTTCTCTATAGATGTACCCAAAATGTTCTTACAAGTCACAGTCAAGTTATTAGGTAAGTAAATGATTCACACAGACAAGAAAGATCGCACATTTGATATTTGCTAATTTAATTCATCCCAGCCAGTGGGAGTAGAAGTACTTGGATTAATATAGTTAACAACTGAAAAGTCAGTCAAGGTTTTGCTTTTGGTTATTGGGTCAGGAGTTAGAAATTTAACATTGGTTCTTGGTTCTTGGCGGAAGCAGTGTCTAGGTCAGAGATTTTGAACATCCTGGTCATGCACAAGAAATGGCTACTTGAATAAATTTCTATTGAGCTGTACGTCATTAAGGCATGAAGGGCGGCATAGTGGCGTAGCTGCAGAGTTGCTGCCTCACAGCGCCAGAGTCCTGGGTTCGATCCCGACTACGGGTGCTGTCTGTACAGAGTTTGTACGTTTTCTCTGTGACCGTGTGGGGTTTCTGTGGGTGCTCTGGTTTCCTCCCACACTCCAAAGACGTGCAGGTTTGTAGGTAATTGACTTCTGTAAATTATAAATTGTCCCTAGTGAATAGAATAGTGCTAGTGCGCAGGGTGATCATTGGTCAGTGCGGACTCGGTGGGCCAAAGGGCCCTGTTCCACGCTATATCTCTAAAGTAAAATCTAAAGATTCACTGTTGCTAGGCTGACAGAGAGTAATGTTCCAGGAACTCTTTACTTGAGGCGGAGGAGGAGGGGGGGGGGGGGATGATAATCAAGGTTCACATAATGGGCTGCATCCAAACCACCCTGCTCCTTTCCCAAACCCACTGCCACCTATTTTCAGTAAAGTATCTGATGATAAAGCTCAGTATTTACATGGAACATTTCTCACTGTCGGCCGAACAACATTGAGTCCTTCATGCCTTAATGATGTACAGGTCAATAGATATCTAGTAGTTAGTTCAAGTAGCCTATTATTGTGCATGACCCTTGACAGTAGCAGCCAGTCAGGTTGTTTGAATGTAGAAGAGGCATTGTGAACCTGATGCTGCTTCCACCAAGAACCTACATTGTGCAATGAAAAATTTGTGGCTCACAAGATAGGGAACAAAAGCAAAACCTTGACTGACTTTTAAGTTGTTAATTATATTAATCCAAGTACTTTTACTCCCACTGACTGGGATTAAATAAATTACCGTACCACATGATCACCACCCATTCATTACATGAGCATAAACCACTGCACTGCTGCCTTCCTTCAAGGGACAGCAGTTTATCCACTGCTGTACCATGGACTATTTCATTAAAATCAACTGAAGCCCCACTCCACTTCACCCCACAATCACCCAACCCTACCCCTGCCGAAGAAACCAGGCGATAAATCTACTGCATGGTGTCAGTCAGGAATTATGCTCATTGCAGACCTGGTTCTCGGTTAAAATTACAAATAGGCAAACACAACAGAGCCTTGATAAAAGAATTGAGTGGGATTTAGCGAATGCGATGTTCTAATGAAATCATGTCACCACTACACACTCGACAACTGCATCTGTCAGGAGAAGATCCAGCAACACCCTGCAACATGAAATGAAATATCTTCAATTGTTTATGTTTTAATTTTCTGTGATATAGTTAGTGCTTTGCTTAAGAAAATACCGATTTGAATATTGTAGGTAATAGTTTCCAATGTACTTAAGCTGTGTATTTATCATTTTAGATAAGTCATTCATTATTCTTAATCAGTGTAGTTATCATTTTAGTTGAGTCATTCATTGTTCTCCTAATAGCAAAAATAACCTTGACAAAAATTTGTTCAGGACCAGCTCTGCAAAGAACATTAATGGCTTAGTTTATGAAGATCAGACAACGCCGCTTCAAGACATTCTTCACTATAAATACAACTTAAAGCTATTTGGTACTGCATTGTTCTCATACTTTGGTTTTGATTCTCACACCAATGCTATGTAATGAAGTTTAATGAAAATGAAATGAAATGTAATTATTCGTGTGACATCAAGAACCTCCATTATAATGACAAAAGAAAAGTTAAACCATCATAAAGAGATGCAGCACGGAAATATCTTCGGTGGGGTCGGTGGGGGCGCTGCAAGTCGGCAGCTCTGTCAGCGTGTCAGTTTTTTTCTACTTTTTTTGTTTTTTTAGCTTGTGTACATAATGTATGTTTTTTGTGTTTCTCTGTGTGTCTTGTGTGGGGGGTGGTGTGGGGGGGGGGGGGGGTAAGGGGGAAACAGCTTCGGTCACCTCCTCCACGGAGAGGCGTCTTTTTCTATGTTGCCTCCCCCGTGACCTAACATCGGGGATCGGAGCGGCCTTTCCCGGAGACGCGCCCGGGGCTTCAGCAGCGGCGCAGCGTGGACTCTCGTTGCGGAGTGGGCGAGCCCTCGTCGGGACTTTATAAATCTTTAAACTTTAAGCGGGAACTGCGGCCTACACCAATCTGAAGCCGTGGTCTCCGGCGGGGTGGCATCGATTCAGGACTTACCTGGACTTACCTTGTCTACTCATCTGGACACCCGCAGCTGCGGCTGCGGAGGGTTGAGGTCTCGACCACGGGGGAAAATGGAGGAGGACTGGCCTCCTCCATTTGGTGAATGTTTGTGTTAAGTTTTCATTGTGTTTTTGTGTGTTCTTTTTCATTGAACTGCTGCTGGCAAATTCATTTCTCTTGCACTTTATGTGTAAGTGATGAATAAAACTGATTGATTGATTGATTGATTGATTGATTGATTGATTGATTGATTGATTGATTGATTGATTGATTGATTGATTGATTGATTGATTGATTGATTGATTGATTGATTGATTGAAATAGTCCCTTCAGCCAACCAAGTCCATGCTGACTGCCCATTTTTATATAGAAGCATAGAAAACATAGAAACATAGAAAATAGGTGCAGGAGGAGGTCGTTCGGCCCTTCGAGCCAGCACCGCCATTCATTGTGATCAAGGCTGATCGTCCCAAATCAATTCCCCATGCCTGCCTTCTCCCCATATCCCTTGATTATAGAAACATAGAATTCCCACCAATTTATTCTTTACACATTGCGGTCAACTCCCCCCTACGTTCTACCACTCATCTACTGTCTAGGGGCAATATACAGTGGGCAATTAACCTACCAGCCCATACATTTCAGGGGTTTGGGAATAAATCAGAAGATGTAGAAAACCCCTGTGTGGATTTTGTGCAGGGAAACTGCAATGAACATGGATCACCGGAGCTATGAGGCAGCAGCTCCACAAACTGAGTCAGCGTGCATGTGTTTTATATCAGAATTCTTGTCCAGAATATTCCTGTGAGATTGCAAGATTTTGTATTCATTAATATGAAACAGATTGCATTTTAAAAATTGGCAAATTCATGGTTCATATTAGACCATGATATGAACAGGACAGGAATTGTTATTGTTTTACTGCTATTATCTGATAACATCCTGTGTTGTGTTTTTTATGTACATTAATCTGTAAGTATCAAAGGTACATTATGCAAATTCCAGGAATTAATCTTCAATTAGATTATAAATGTGACTAATAATGTGTACATAATGCCTCAACCTTGTAAATGATGTAGACAATTAAAAAGCAGACCTTTAATCCCTTTCTAAATAACTTTAAAATGCACATAAGTGCTTTATGGAATCGAGACAAAGGTTGGCCCGGAACTTCAACTGTACAACACGACTAAAAATGAATTAGTAAATCCATAGTGATTGCTGTTCACTCTTATAAGAACAAGATTTCACTAACACTGAAGCCATAAAACCAATATAATTTTAAAGAGCCATAAATTAATTTGGAGCTCTGGATAGATATGTTGTTTCTGATACAGTGTGACATTCAATTACAGGAAAGATTTCCAATTACTCAATGTACAGCTTGTGCCTTTAATAGGAGGGAAATGGTCTAAAGTTCTAAAAGGGAACCCATTTGGGCACATGAGGTGCAATTACCGACCGCCTATGAGTGCACTGTTGACCAGAATGTTTTTTCTGAAGACTCTATGAAAGCATGATAGACATATACTTGTCTCCTGTTCCAACCTTTCAGACAAACTTTAGTACCCATATGCGATGATGCCTCCAGTGATAGAGCAATACCATTGGTTCATTACTGAGATAGCCAAGGAATTATTATCTCAGAAGCAATGCTGGTAGAAACACCCCGTCTTAGTTTAATGTATTCTGTTTAGTTTGGAAGGTATTGACGGAGTCTTCAGGGAAGGAATTTCTAAAGATGCAAAGTTGTCTCCTGATAACAGAGTGCCTACTTAAATAGCTGGAAAATCAACAATCCAGCACAACGTATTCTGTCTGAGATCTCCTGAGGCTATTCCATGATAGGCATAATGTCAAGCTTTAAGATCCAAAACAGGTGCAGCAGAAGTGTTTGTTCGACAATTAATGTTTTGTCTTTGTGTTTCCACCTAATGCTAGAATGAAGCCTGGTTTCTAAATGCAAATTAGGGAGGCTATTTGGGTGGAACTGAGAAGTGGGAAAGGGGTAGCAACACTTATAGGGGTGTATTATAGACCGCCAAATGGGGATCGAGAATTGGAAGAGCAAATATGTAAGGAGATAGCAGATATTAGTAGTAAGCACAAAGTAGTGATTGTGGGAGTTTTCAACTTTCCACACATAGACAGGGAAACACATTCGGTAAATGGGCTGGATGGTTTGAAGTTTGTAAAATGTGTGCAGGATAGTTTTTTGCAGCAATACATAGAGGTACCTACTACAGGAGGGGCAGTGTTGGACCTCCTGTTAGGAAATGAGACGGGACAGGTGGCGGAGGTATGCGTTGGGGAGCACTTCGGGTCCAGTGATCACAATACCATTAGTTTCAATATAATTA
This sequence comes from Amblyraja radiata, assembly GCF_010909765.2. NCBI lineage: Eukaryota > Metazoa > Chordata > Chondrichthyes > Rajiformes > Rajidae > Amblyraja > Amblyraja radiata. The sequence continues at coordinate 82,827,547 of NC_045957.1, forward strand.
TGGAGAGGGTCAGAACTGGACCTAGGGTTGAGATTTTTGATTGGAGAAAGGCTAACTTTGATGAGATGCGAAATGATTTAAAAGGAGTGAACTGGGACATTTTGTTTTATGGGAAGGATGTAGATGAGAAATGGAGGACATTTAAAGGGGAAATTTTAAGAGTACAGAATCTTTATGTTCCTGTTCGGTTGAAAGGAAACAGTAAAAATTGGAAAGAGCCCTGGTTTTCAAGGGAAATTGGACATCTTGTTCGGAAAAAGAGGGAGATCTACAATAATTATAGGCAGCATGAAGTAAATGAGGTGCTTGAGGAGTATAAGGAATGTAAAAAGAATCTTAAGAAAGAAATTAGAAAAGCTAAAAGAAGACATGAGGTTGCTTTGGCAAGTAAGGTGAAAGTAAATCCAAAGGGTTTCTACAGCTATATTAATAGCAAAAGGATAACGAGGGATAAAATTGGTCCATTGGAGAGACAGAGTGGACAGCTATCTGCAGAGCCAAAAGAGATGGGGGAGATATTGAACAATTTCTTTTCTTCGGTATTCACCAAGGAGAAGGATATTGAATTATGTGAGGTAAGGGGAACTAGTAGAGTAGCTATGGATACTATGAGTTTCAAAGTAAAAGAAGTACTGACACTTTTGAAAAATATAAAAGTGGATAAGTCTCCAGGTCCTGACAGGATATTACCTAGAACATTGAGGGAAGTTAGTGTAGAAATAGCCGGGGCAATGACAGAAATATTTCAAATGTCATTAGAAACGGGAATAGTCCCCGAGGATTGGCGTACTGCGCATGTTGTTTCATTGTTTAAAAAGGGTTCTAAGAGTAAACCTAGCAATTATAGGCCTGTTAGTTTGACTTCAGTGGTGGGCAAATTAATGGAAAAGATACTTAGAGATAATATATATAAGCATCTAGATAAACAGGGTCTGATTAGGAACAGTCAGCATGGATTTGTGCCTGGAAGGTCATGTTTGACTAATCTTCTTGAATTTTTTGAAGAGGTTACTAGGGAAATTGACGAGGGTAAAGCAGTGGATGTTGTCTATATGGACTTTAGTAAGGCCTTTGACAAGGTTCCTCATGGAAGGTTGGTTAAGAAGGTTCAACTGTTGGGTATAAATGCAGGAGTAGCAAGATGGATTCAACAGTGGCTGAATGGGAGAAGCCAGAGGGTAATGGTGGATGGTTGTTTGTCGGGTTGGAGGCAGGTGACTAGTGGGGTGCCTCAGGGATCGGTGTTGGGTCCTTTGTTGTTTGTCATGTACATCAATGATCTGGATGAAGGTGTGGTAAATTGGATTAGTAAGTATGCAGATGATACCAAGATAGGGGGTGTTGTGGATAATGAAGAGGATTTCCAAAGTCTACAGAGTGATTTAGGCCATTTGGAAGAATGGGCTGAAAGATGGCAGATGGAGATTAATGCTGATAAATGTGAGGTGCTACACCTTGGCAGGACAAATCAAAATAGGACGTACATGGTAAATGGTAGGGAATTGAAGAATACAGTTGAACAGAGGGATCTCGGAATAACCGTGCATAGTTCCTTGAAGGTGGAATCTCATATAGATAGGGTGGTAAAGAAAGCTTTTGGTATGCTAGCCTTTATAAATCAGAGCATTGAGTATAGAAGCTGGGATGTAATGTTAAAATTGTACAAGGCATTGGTGAGAGCAAATCTGGAGTATGGTGTACAATTTTGGTCGCCCAATTATAGGAAGGATGTCAACAAAATAGAGAGAGTGCAGAGGAGATTTACTAGAATGTTGCCTGGGTTTCAACAACTAAGTTACAGAGAAAGGTTGAATAAGTTAGGTCTTTATTCTCTGGAGCGCAGAAGGTTAAGGGGGGACTTGATAGAGGTCTTTAAAATGATGAGAGGAATAGACAGAGTTGATGTGGATCAGCTTTTCCCTTTGAGAATAGGGAAGATTCAAACAAGAGGACATGACTTCAGAATTAAGGGACAGAAGTTTAGGGGTAACATGAGGGGGAACTTCTTTACTCAGAGAGTGGTAGCGGCATGGAATGAGCTTAGAGTGGAAGTGGTGGAGGCAGGTTCGTTGGTATCATTTAAAAATAAATTGGATAGGCATATGGATGAGAAGGGAATGGAGGGTTATGGTATGAGTGCAGGCAGGTGGGACTAAGGGAAAAAAGTTGTTCGGCACGGACTTGTAGGGCCGAGATGGCCTGTTTCCGTGCTGTAATTGTTATATGGTTAAATTGCACATGAAAATGCCGAGAGCAATTTCGCAATTGGAATGGTTTCACCCGCAAATGAATGTTAGCACAATCTTCTTCTAGCTTAAATTACAATTTGCATGGTATCAGTTACTGTACGATCTATTTTTTTTATTGTTTATTTTATTTCTTCCCCATTTCTTTCACTCCAGATACCATCTCATAGTTGCCTACTTTAAGATCTCAGTCCAAAGCCCATCTTCGAGGCAAAGTCAGTCATACAGTGTGGAAACAGGTCCTTCAGCCCAACGCCCACACCGACCACAATATCCCATCTACACCAGTCCCACCTGCCTGTATTTGGCACATATCCCTCTAAACCTGACCTATCCATGCAGCTGTCCAAATGTTTTTTAGACCTTGCGATAGTACCTGCTATTGAATTAACTGCTTGGATAAAGTTGCCCAGTTACTCAGTCACATTTTCTCTCCACCCTTGGTAAACTGAGGAAGTTGTCACAGGAGCAATTGCAGAGATGATTTCCCACACCACTAAACCAACATGCTGCACCCACATGCAGTGTGTACAAAGGCAATTTGTCTTTATTTGATTAGAGACAAATTAAATGACAGTTGTATGTCTTCCAAAGTGGATCATACTGCAGCACAGATAAAATATATTTACATTAAATATTGTAAATATCTAGAGTGCAATTTTCTTTCTTGGTACAATCTTTTTTGGTACTTATCAGACCACTTATAAAGGCTTGCAGGTAGACAAAAATGCTGGAGAAACTCAGCGGGTGAGGCAGCATCTATGGAGTGAAGGAATAGGTGATGTTTCGGGTCGAGACCCTTCTTCAGACTGATGTGGAGGTGGGAGGGGGGGGAACGGGAAGAAGAAAGGAAGAGGCGGAGACAGTGGGCTGTGGGAGAACTGGGAAGGGGAGGGGAAGGAAGGAGAAAGCAGGGACTACCTTAAATTGGAGAAGTCAATGTTCATATCGCTGGGGTGTAAACTGCCCAAGCGAAATATGAGGTGCTGCTCCTCCAATTTACGGTGGGCCTCACTCTAGCCATGGAGGAGGCCCAGGAGAGAAAGGTCAATTTGATGATCTGAGTTGGATGATCAGCCATGATCATATTGAATGGCAGTGCAGGCTCGAAGGGCCGAATAGCCCACACCTGCACCTATTTTCTGTGTTTCTATGTTTATATGTCAGATTCTGAATGGGAGGGGGAGTTGAAGTGCTGGGCCACCAGGAGATCAGGTTGGTTAGTGCGAACCGAGCGGAGGTGATGGGCGAAGCGATCAGCAAGCCTACGCTTGGTCTCTCCGATGTAGAGCTGCTGACACCTAGAGCAGCGGATGCAATAGATGAGGTGCAGGTGAACTTCTGCCTCACCTGGAAAGACTGCTTGGGTCCTTGGATGGAGTCAAGGGGGGATGTAAAGCGACAAGTGTAGCATTTCCTGCGGTTGCAAGGGAAAGTGCCAGGGGAGGGGGTGGTTTGGGTGGGAAGGGAAGAATTGACCATGGAGTTACGTCGGGAGCGGTCTCTGCGGAAAGCCGAAAGGGGAGGAAATGGGAAGATGTGGCCAGTGGTGGTATCCCATTGGAGATGGCAAAAATGTCGGACGATTATCTGTTGTAAAGGCATACTATGTAGTCTCAATTGCCGAGGACCTGCAAATGGGCAACACAGTGGCACAACGGAAAAGTTGCTGCCTTACAGTGCCAGAGACCCGTGTTTGATCCTGACTACAGGGGTTGTCTGTATGGTGTTTGTACATTCTCCCTGTGACATCATGGGTGTTCTCCGGGTGCTCCGGTTTCCTCCCACATTCCAAAGACATGCAGGTTTGTAGGTTAATTGGCTTCTGCGAGTTGTCCCTACTGTGTAGGATAGAACTACTGCAGGGGTGATGTGTAGGAAAGAGGTGCAGATGCTGGTTTAAACCGAAGATAGACACAAAACGCTGGAGTAAATCTGGCAGCATCTCTGGAGAAAAGGAATGGATGACGTTTCGGGTCAAGTCCCTTCTTCAGGCTGGTTAAGGATAAGGGAAACAAGAGATATAGACGATGTTGTTGAGAGATAAAGTAAAGATGATAAAGGAAACAGGCCATCGTTAGCAGTTTGTAGGGTGAAAATGAGAAGCTAGTGCAACTTGAGTGTGGGAGAGATAGAGAGAGAGGGAATGCCGGGGCTACCTGAAGTGAGAGAAATCAATATTCATATCATTGGGCTGCAAGTTGCCCAAGGGAAATATGAGATGCTGTTCCTCCAATTTGCGTTTAGCCTCACATACAATGGGGGAGACCTAGGATGAAAGGCCAGTGTGGAATGGGGAGAATTAAAGTGTTTAGTAACCAGGAGATCAGGTAGGGTCAGGCAGACTGAGCAGGGGTAATCATTGGTCAGCGTGAACTCGATGGGCCGAAGGTCCTGTTTCCACGCTGTATCTTTCTAAACTAATCTAAACTAAACTCCATCTTTATATTTAGAAATAGACAGTCGATAATAGTGCAGGAGTAGGCCATCCGGCCCCTCGAGCCAGCACCAATATGATCAGCCCTTCAATGTGATCATGGCAGATCATCCACAATCAGTACCCCATTCCTGCTTCTCCCAATATCCCCTGACTCCATTATCTTTGAGAGCCCTATCTAGCTCTCTCTTGAAAATATCCTGAGAATCAGCCTCCACCGCCCTCTGAGGCAGAGAATTCCACAGACTAATAACACACTGATAATTTGCTGATATTACCATTGTTGTTGGACAAATTATGGATAATGATCTGATTAAATAGTGCCAGACAACAATTTTGCTCTCAACGTCAGTAAAACCAAGGAACTGGTTGTTGTCCATTTGAGGAAGGCCGAGGCTCTATAAAATTGTCTTCATCGTGGTGGAGAGAATCAACAACTTCAGTTTCCTGACATCTGAAGATCTGACCTATCCCCAGCACATTAATGCAATCATAAGGAAATACCATCTTTGCCTCTAATTCCTTAAAAGATTGAGGAGATTTGCTATGTCAACGAATACTCTCTTGAACTTCTACAGGTGTACGATAAAGAGCATATTAACTGATTGTCTCACCACCTAGTTTAGCAACGCAAATGCCGAAGAACGAAGTAGATTACAAAAAGTGGAGAGCACTGCCAAGTCCATCACAGGTTTAGTTTAGTTCAGAGATACAGCATGGAAACAGGCCCTTCGGCCCACCGAATCCCCGCCAACCAATGATCCCCGTGCACTAGCACTATCCTACACATTAGGGGAAATTTGACAATTTTTACCAAGCCAATTAACCTACAAACCTGTACGTCTTTGGAGTGTGGGAGGAAACAAGAGCTGCTGGAGAAAACCCACTCAGGTCATGGGGAGAACATACAAACTCCGTACAAACTCCGTACAGACAACAATCATAGTCAGGATCGAACCTGGGCCTCTGCCGCTGTAAGGCAGCAACTCTGCCGCTGCGCCACCGTGCCGTCCTAGGTACTGACCTCACCGCCAACGAAGAGGTTTACAAATGGCGCTGTGTCAAAAAGCCCTCAGAGAGAGGTTGGATAGACTTGAATTAATTTCTCTGGGAGGATTTGATAGAAGTATATAAAATTATGCGAGACCTAGATAGAGTAGACTGTAAAATTATTTTTCCCAGGGTAGAAATGACCAACATGAGAGGGCATAGCTATCAGGTGAGAGGGGGGAAGTTTAATGGAAATGTTTAGGTTTTTTTACGCAGAGGATGGTGGGTGCCTGTAACACATTGCCAGACGCTGTGGTGGACACAGATCGTACCGTTTAAGAGACTTTTAGATAGGCACCAGGAAGCGCAGGGAATAGTGTGATATAAATCCTGTGCAGGTTGATGAGATCAGTTCAGCTAGGCATCATGTTTGGCACAAACATTGTGGCTGAAGGGCCTACTGTGCTGTAATACATTACTGTGCTGTAATGTTCTATGTTCTATGTAAGGCAGCCAGCATCATGAAGGACCCTGACCATGCTATCATTTGACTTCTGCTATTAGGAAGAAGATATAGGAGTCTTCAATCTATAACATCCAGGTTCAGGAACAGCTTCTTCCCAACAACCATCAGGCTATTGAACACTATAAACTACAACTAAACTCCAAATTACAAATTGCATTGGTTGAACTCGAGATTTTGGGCTCTGTTTTGACTTTTAGCAGTACCATATTTCCCAGCAATGAAGTTGCACCTGCGTCGAAGACGCAGCCCCATTCAGACAGAGAGGGAGAGAGAGAGAGAGAGAGCCGGGGACGGAGCAGCCAGCCTTCCCAGTAGCCAGCCGCCAACCACCACCTCCACCGGTTGCGCCTGTGCCAAAGGACACCGTGGCTGGTTGGCGGGCGGACCAGCAGAAGGCGCTGTGGTGGCAGCCGGTCCTGCTGTCCGGTCCCGCAGCCACTCACAGCCACCCGAGCTACTTCCCTCCCCTGCCACAATGCAGTAGCTCCGCCCCCGGAGCGCCACGGCAGCAGTGAGTGAGTGAGTAAGTTGCTGGCATGATCTCCAACCCCCTCTTCCTCAACGCTCTTGCCCTCCCCGCTTTACCCCTGGTGGCTCAGCCAAGTTTACTACTTTGTGCAGCCCAGGCCATGCTGACCCGGGCCAGACTCCCCACAAGCTGTGGAAAGGAACTCTCCGCCACCCATCCCCCCAGCGGCTCTGTTCTTTTACAGCCGCTTCCCACTTCACACAGTTCCAGGGTCGAAGGCGTGGCAGGTTCGGCGGAGCAATCGCTACGAGAGTGGCATTGCTCGGCCTAACCTTCGGCCTTCAGGACGCAGGTAAAGTTTCGGCCTTATTTTAGAGTAAAAATTGCGTCTTGAATGCTGGGAAATGCGGTATATTGTTTTTTTTTAATTTGTTGAACTCTTTTATGTTTGTTTATTATATTATCTGTTGAGTACCATGTTTACAAACCTGTTATGCTGCTGCAAGTAAGAATTTCATTGTTCCATTCTGGTATATATGTCAATAAAACACTCGTGACTCTTGATGTGCAGCACTTGGAATCCATGGAGCTGTAACTAATTCATAGTGTGTTTGCTATGAGCAATGTACCCATTGTATAAATAATGACTTCCGTCATTTCTGATTTGTTTCAGGTATTACTTCCATGGGAATGCAAACATTGTGTAGCATTTTGCTTGAAAATCCTTTTGTTAGGATTGTTATCATTGCATACCTATTTAATTTTCAAGCTTGTCCTGTTCAGCAAGTTGACCCACAATTTCCATTGGTTTCTCTTTGCAAATGTAGTGGGAAAATCCCCAAGAGATGAGATAAAAACTTGAATGTATCATACTTTACTGGGAACTGCTGCAGTCTGCTGAGAAGCTGCACAGTTGGGTAACTTAGTGGCGAGCAGTGGAGTTGCTGCCTTCCAGCCCCAGTGACCTTTGTTCGATCCTCACTCGGGTGCTGTCTGTATGAAGTTTGTACATTCTCCCTGTAACCGCGTGATTTTCTCCAGGTCCACCGGTTTCCTCCCACCTTCAAAGATATTCAGGTTTACAGGTTAATTGGCTTTGGTAAAATTGTGAGATAGAGTTAGTGAATGGGGTGATCACTGGTCAGCGTGGACTCGGTGGGCCGAAGGGCCTGGTCCTGCACTGTACCACTAAACTAAAGTCTAAAGTCACCCACTTAAAACCGGAATTTCTTCTCTGAAAAGATGTACATCTTTAGCATCCAGCTGTGGAGACAGTCTGGAACTACCTCTCACTAGTCTAACAGAGGAATACAAGTGTTCTAAAGTAAGACTTCAGATGACACTGAGGGACTCTAGAGACAAGACCATCAGTGCTGTTGCGCCGCCCCTAGTAACTGGCCGGAAGTGGACGCCATCTGATGCATTACAGCAAGCTTCATCAGCCCTGAGATACAAAGACATCGTGGGGCAAGTCCAGCAGGGAAGAGGAGGCTTTGGCCTTACGACAAGTAAACCAACTTGGCGAAAGGCCACAACATCAGAGCGGAGGACATTGGTGGTCGAGGAGGTGCGGCGACAAGAGGAGGCCGCAAGAAGTGCAAAGGCGGTCTCTCTTGCCAAACAGGGGCAATGGATGCAGTGGGAAGGTGTGGAGCGGAGGAAGATCAGCTGGAAAGAACTATGGGAAATGGAAGCAAGCAAGATCAGCTTCATCATCAGAGCGACTTATGACGTGCTTCCATCACCAAAGAACCTCCATCAGTGGTACGGCGAGGATCCAACCTGTGCCCTCTGCCCAACTCCAGCGACCCTCAAACACATCATGGTAGGCTGCAAGACCAGCCTCACGCAAGGGAGATACACGTGGCGGCATAATCAGGTACTAAAAAGCCTGGCATCAGCCCTTGAGAACAGGCGGTGTGCGACCAACTCCTTGCCTCCGAGAGCAAGCAACCCCCTCCCCCTAAGGGCAACAACCTTTGTCCGAGAAGGACAGAAAACATCTAAACATCCTTCCACCAGATCAGAAGAAGGAAACCTATGCAGGGCCCGCGACTGGAGGATGCTGGCGGACATTGGCCGACAACTAGTTTTTCCACCTGAAATTGCTTCCACCAACCTCAGGCCAGACTTGGTGTTCTGGTCCCCTTCACAGAAGACTGCTTACATCATAGAGCTCACAGTTCCATGGGAGAACTCTGTTGAGGAGGCCTATGAGCGTAAGAAGCTGCATTACGCAGAGCTTGCAGCAGAGGCAACGCAGCGTGGCTGGAACACCAAAGTCTATCCAGTTGAAGTGGGATGCAGAGGATTTGTTGCGTCATCTACCATCAGACTGCTGAAGGAGCTTGGAATCCACGGTCAGGCTCTGCGGAAGACCATAAGATCACTCTCAGAGGCGGCTGAAAGAAGCAGCCGGTGGATTTGGCTCAAGCGGAAAGATCCATGCTGGGCCCCAAGTATTTCAGGGTGAATCTTTGGGACGGTTTGACACCGGACACGCGCTGAGGGCTGATCATCCTGCAGCGGGCCGCCCTTGTGGAGGGTGTATAGTGATAAAAGGCCGAAACACCCAGTGATGCAAGGGTACACTACTGATGATGTGTCCTGTGCCCAACTGTCCTAAAGGTTACCCAGGCCAAGATATACGTATCCACTCCCCCACCCCCCCCCCCCCCCCCCCGCCCCCCCCCCCCACAGATGTTGAGCGTCTACCACTCTCAACAATCAACGAATGTCGTGAAATGCTCCCCACCTATTGGCACAAGGGACTTCTTAACATCTTGTCCTGTGTATTTGATTCTGATAATCTGGACTCGTCCAGTGACTGCTGTGAAAGGACAGCTGACAACATGGGAAAGTCCACGTGACAGCTTGGAGAGACAGCTGACAGGAGGGAACAGACCCCACTGGGGCCGTCATGGGCTAGCTACCCATGATAGCAGTCCCCAACGCTGTTTCAGTTAGTTGGAGACACCCGCTAAATGCTACTAAAAGTAAATTAAAGAGAATACCCCTAGAGCCTGCGAGAGCGGGGGCAGAAGAGGGCTCACCGATTGATAACACGGTTACAGACCAAGGAACGGAAACGACTACTGACAAGGAGAGCATGGCACATGAGACATCCACAACAGCTGCGGGACACAAACTTCAGGTGTGCATTTGTGGTTGGGAGAAAATTACATCAGTGAAGGGCTTGAAGATCCACCAAGGGAGGAAAAAGTGCTTGAGAGAGCAGAGACATGGGCCTCGCATTGACCAGTACTTCTTACGAAGCAACCAGTCAAATCAGTCGAGTGAAGCACAGCGACAGGACTCAAACCAAAGTTCGCAGAGCATCAGCACCCATGTCACTGAAGAGGGTGATACAAGCACAGAAATGCCGGTGGAGGAGCCCACGCAACAACGACAAAGACCTCCATTGGAGGGAAAGATCAAAGGGCACAAACCTGGAGTGAAATGGCCCAAAGCTGTTGAAAAGAAAGAGTGGGAGACGGTCAACAGTGACCTTATACATATCTTGGAGCAACAAGCGGGCACAGCAGTGGAAAAGCTTGAAAGGATGGGCAACACAATCTACAGCTATGGAGAAGAACGGTTTGGGGTGAGTAAAGGGAGAGGTGGAAAGAAATTACCAACACCAATCAAGTCTAGGAGGCAGCAGGAGATCGAGAGGCTAATCAGAGAGAGGAGACAGTTGAAAAAGCAATGGAAAAAAGCAACTGAGGCAGAGAGAGAAGGTCTCATGCTACTCCAAGAGGACATCAAGAGCCGATTGGCAACCTTGCGAAAAGCAGAGAACTTGAGGAAACTTCGCAGGAAGAAAGAACACACAAGAACACGGTTCTACAAAGACCCTTTCAAGTTCATCAAAGACCTCTTCGCAAAGGAAAAAAGTGGAACTTTGAAAACATCAAAACGGGAATTGGAGGAACACCTGGAAAAGGCCCACCAAGACACGAAAAGGCATGAGCAGTTAGTCATCCCACATGACATCCCGCCTATTCAACCACCTGAATTCAACCTGGACACCAGCCCTCCAAGATGGAAAGAGGTAGAGAACACTGTCCGGCGAGCAAGAGCAGCATCAGCTCCGGGGCCAAATGGAGTACCATACAAGCTCTACAAGAACGCACCGGATGTGTTACGCTTTCTATGGAAGCTCATGAGGGTGGTGTGGAAGAAGCAAACAATACCTAAGGCGTGGCGAAGGGCCGGCGGCGTGCTAATACCTAAAGAAAAGAATGCGTCAGACATCAGCCAATTCCGGCCAATATGTCTCCTCAACGTCGAGGGAAAAATCTTTTTCAGCATTGTATCACAAAGGCTGTCCACCTATCTGGTAACAAACAAGTACATTGATACATCTGTACAGAAAGCAGGAATTCCAGGATTTTCGGGCTGCTTGGAGCATACAAGCATGATCTGGCACCAGATCCAAGCAGCTAAGAAGGAGAAGAGAGACCTACATGTGATCTTCCTCGATCTGGCCAATGCATTTGGTTCAGTTCCCCATGAACTCCTTTGGGAATCTTTTGCCTTTTTCCATGTACCAGAGCTCATCACCACACTGGTCAAGAGCTATTTCCAAGACCTGCAGCTGTGCTTCACAACAGCTGACTTCAGTACAACATGGCAGCGCTTGGAAGTAGGCATCATGGCAGGCTGCACAGTCTCACCCTTGGCCTTTACAATGGCCATGGAAGTCATCATCAGGGCCTCAAAATGGGTGGTGGGCGGTGAACGAACCAGGGCTGGGCTCCGTCTGCCACCCATCAGGGCATACATGGACGACATGACCACACTAACCACTACTGCAGCATGCACCAAGCGGCTACTTGGAAAGCTGCAGGAGAACATCAAGTGGGCCCGAATGAAGATCAAACCATGTAAATCTCGAAGCATCTCCATAGTCAAGGGGGTGCTTAGAGACACAAGGTTCTGTATCGGTGACGACCCTATACCAACAGTGTCTGAACAGCCAGTTAAAAGCCTGGGCAGATGGTACAATGCAAGTCTCAAGGATAAAGAGCAGGTGGAACAACTAAGGCAAGAAATTGTCAATGGCCTGGAGAACATCAATCAGACCCTACTGCCTGGGAAACTGAAGCTCTGGTGCCTACAGTTTGGACTCCTTCCTCGGACAATGTGGCCACTGACCATTTATGAAGCCCCAATAACAACTGTGGAGAAGATGGAGCGAACCATAACTTCATACGCGAAGAAATGGCTCGGGGTCCCACGATGTCTAACTAACATCGGCCTATATGGCAAAGGGGTCCTGGAACTACCTCTCACTAGTCTAACAGAGGAATACAAGTGTTCTAAAGTAAGACTTCAGATGACACTGAGGGACTCTAGAGACAAGACCATCAGTGCTGTTGCGCCGCCCCTAGTAACTGGCCGGAAGTGGACGCCATCTGATGCATTACAGCAAGCTTCATCAGCCCTGAGATACAAAGACATCGTGGGGCAAGTCCAGCAGGGAAGAGGAGGCTTTGGCCTTACGACAAGTAAACCAACTTGGCGAAAGGCCACAACATCAGAGCGGAGGACATTGGTGGTCGAGGAGGTGCGGCGACAAGAGGAGGCCGCAAGAAGTGCAAAGGCGGTCTCTCTTGCCAAACAGGGGCAATGGATGCAGTGGGAAGGTGTGGAGCGGAGGAAGATCAGCTGGAAAGAACTATGGGAAATGGAAGCAAGCAAGATCAGCTTCATCATCAGAGCGACTTATGACGTGCTTCCATCACCAAAGAACCTCCATCAGTGGTACGGCGAGGATCCAACCTGTGCCCTCTGCCCAACTCCAGCGACCCTCAAACACATCATGGTAGGCTGCAAGACCAGCCTCACGCAAGGGAGATACACGTGGCGGCATAATCAGGTACTAAAAAGCCTGGCATCAGCCCTTGAGAACAGGCGGTGTGCGACCAACTCCTTGCCTCCGAGAGCAAGCAACCCCCTCCCCCTAAGGGCAACAACCTTTGTCCGAGAAGGACAGAAAACATCTAAACATCCTTCCACCAGATCAGAAGAAGGAAACCTATGCAGGGCCCGCGACTGGAGGATGCTGGCGGACATTGGCCGACAACTAGTTTTTCCACCTGAAATTGCTTCCACCAACCTCAGGCCAGACTTGGTGTTCTGGTCCCCTTCACAGAAGACTGCTTACATCATAGAGCTCACAGTTCCATGGGAGAACTCTGTTGAGGAGGCCTATGAGCGTAAGAAGCTGCATTACGCAGAGCTTGCAGCAGAGGCAACGCAGCGTGGCTGGAACACCAAAGTCTATCCAGTTGAAGTGGGATGCAGAGGATTTGTTGCGTCATCTACCATCAGACTGCTGAAGGAGCTTGGAATCCACGGTCAGGCTCTGCGGAAGACCATAAGATCACTCTCAGAGGCGGCTGAAAGAAGCAGCCGGTGGATTTGGCTCAAGCGGAAAGATCCATGCTGGGCCCCAAGTATTTCAGGGTGAATCTTTGGGACGGTTTGACACCGGACACGCGCTGAGGGCTGATCATCCTGCAGCGGGCCGCCCTTGTGGAGGGTGTATAGTGATAAAAGGCCGAAACACCCAGTGATGCAAGGGTACACTACTGATGATGTGTCCTGTGCCCAACTGTCCTAAAGGTTACCCAGGCCAAGATATACGTATCCACTCCCCCACCCCCCCCCCCCCCCCCCGCCCCCCCCCCCCACAGATGTTGAGCGTCTACCACTCTCAACAATCAACGAATGTCGTGAAATGCTCCCCACCTATTGGCACAAGGGACTTCTTAACATCTTGTCCTGTGTATTTGATTCTGAAGAAGGAGCTGGGTGGATATATAAACCAGGGGAATAGACCAGTAGGAATTTAAACATTTTGGACCAAGTTGATAAATTATATGTAATTTTATTATGCATCACAGATGAAGTAACTTGGATTGTATGTGTGCAAATACCACTGGTGATAATACTGTTTTAATGAACATTTGTCTGACAAGGGACATTTCCTGCAGACAACATCTGTGTTGTTGAAACAGAATATAAAACAGCAAATATGAGCACTAAATGTCCAAATTAACCGCATGCAGTATTTGAGGTTTATTTTCAAGGAACATTCTTCTGTTAATGGAGTATGTAGTTGTGCCTGCAATGTAGATAAAGAGCTGGACATTGCCCATCCACCACTGCCAAACAACAACATTGATTTGGTTTGGGATTTTAACTTGTCCAACAATGATTAGAAAAAAATGAGATTTTTTTTTTTCCTCACTTTGATTTTTAATTGCTCACTGACTGTGAGCATCCGTGGTGAGGTTGCTATTAATTTTCCAATGCTACCTGCTGTCTAAACTGAATAGCTTGCTAGGCGAAAGGCAGTTATAAATGAACCACATTAGTGGGTCTGGAGTCACATGTAGACCAGGTTGTGGAAAGGAAGGCAGATTTCCTTCCTTGAAGAACATTAGTGAACAATTCATGATAATTAAATATTTCCCATAGTCACCATTATAGGATCTGGCTTTGTATTTAAATCCAACTGTTATTTAATCATTTGATTAAAAATTCTCCAGCAGTTGTAATGGCATACAAATTGTATCCCAAATCAACAGAGCAGATGCCAAGAAACGAATCCAGCAACCTAATGGTGACATTACTGTACCTGCTCTGTATAGGAGAGGGGAAGGGCATAATGGGCTGAGGAGATGGCCAAGATATCCAGAGCAATGAAGAAAATTAGTCAATAGTCAAGAGTGTTTTATTGTCAAATGTCCTAAAACAAAACAATGAAATTCTTACTTGCAGCAGCGCAATTGATATGCAGAGTACTCTACAAACACCATAATAAGCACCCAAAAAGCTCTATATTAAAACAATCAATAATAGTACAAAGACAAAACAATTCCAAACCAGGGCATCGGAGATGTCCTCATTCTTTAGGGAACGGGGGTTCACCTCTTCGACTATAGATGAGGCTCTCACCAGCGTCTCCTCTATATCCTGTAGCTCCGCTCTCACTCCCCATTCTCCCACTCGTAACAAGGACGTGTCCCCCTTCTCCTCACCTTGTGGCTAATGTTATCCCACTTTTTAAGAAAGGCAGGAGAGAGAAAACAGGGAATTATAGACCAGTTAGTCTGACATCGCTGGTGGGGAAGATACTGGAGTCAATCATAAAAGATGAAATAGCGGCACATTTGGATAGCAGTAACAGGATCGGTCTGAGTTAGCATGGATTTACGAAGGGGAAATCATGCTTGACTAATCTACTGGAATTGTTTGAGGATGTAACTATGAAAATGGACAAGGGAGAGCCAGTGGATGTAGTGTACCTGGACTTTCAGAAAGCATTTGATAAGGTCCCACATAGGAGATTAGTGGGCAAAATTAGGGCACATGGTATTGGGGGTAGAGTCCTGACATGGATAGAAAATTGGTTGGCAGACAGGAACCAAAGCTTAGGGATTAACGGGTCCCTTTCAGAATGGCAGGCAGTGACTAGTGGGGTACCGCAAGGCTCGGTGCTGGGACCGCAGCTATTTGCAATATACATCAATCATTTAGATGAAGGGATTCAAAGTAACATTAGCAAATTTGCAGATGACACAAAGCTGGATGGCAGTGTGAACTGTGAGGAGGATGCTATGAGAATGCAGGGTACTTGGACAGGTTGGGTGAGTGGGCAGATGCATGGCAGATGCAGTTTAATGTGGATAAATATGAGGTTATACAGTTTGGTAGCAGAAACAGGAAGGCAGATTATTATCTAAATGGTGTCAAGTTGGGAAAAGAGGAAATACAATGGGATCTGGGGGTCCTTGTTCATCAGTCAATGAAAGTAAGCATGCAGGTGCAGCAAGCAGTGAAGAAAACAAATGGCATGTTGGCCTTCATAACAAGAGGAGTTGAGTATAGGAGCAAAGAGGTCCTTCTGCAGTTGTACAGGGCCCTAGTGAGACCACACCTGGAGTATTGTGTGCAGTTTTGGTCCCCTAATTTGAGGAAGGACATTCTTGTTATTGAAGGATTGCAGCGTAGGTTTACAAGGTTAATTCCCGAGATGGCGGGACAGTCATATGCTGAGAGAATGGAGCGGCTGGGCTTGTATACTCTGGAATCTTATTGAAACATATTAGATTATTAAGGGTTTGGACACGCTAGAGGCAGGAAACATATTCCAAATGTTGGGGGAGTCCAGAACCAGAGGCCACTGTTTAAGAATAAGGGATAAGCCATTTAGAACGGAGATGAGGAAACACTTTTTCACACTGAGAGTTGTGAGTCTGTAGAATTCTCTGCCTCAGAGGGCGGTGGAGGCTGGTTCTCTGGATACTTTCAAGAGAGAGCTGGATAGGGCTCTTAAAGATAGCAAAGTCAGGGGATATGGAGAGAAGGCAGGAACGGGGTACTGATTGTGGATGATCAGCCATGATCATATTGAATGGCGGTGCTGGCTCGAAGGGCCGAATAGCCTACTCCTGCACCTATTGTCTATTGTCTTCCACCCTACCAGCCGTCACATACAATAGAAAATCCTCCGACATTTTCGCCACCTCCAACGGGACACATCTTCCCATATCCTCCCCTTTCGGCTTTCTGCAGAGACTGCTCCCTCCGTAACTCCCTTGCCACCGCAGGAAATGCTACACTACTCCCCCCTCGACTCCATCCAAGGACCCAAGCAGTCGTTCCAGATGAGGCAGAGGTTCACCTGCACCTCCTCCAACCTCACCTATTGCATCCGCTGCTCTAGACGTCAGCTGATCAATATCGGTGAGACCAAGCATAGGCTTGGCGACCACTTCGTCCAACACCTCCGCTCAGTTTGCATTAACGAACCTGATCTCCCGGTTGCTCAGCACTTCAATTCCCCCTCCCATTCCAAATCAGACCTTTCTCTCCTGGCCCTCCTCCATGGTGAGTCCCACTGCAAATTGGAGGAGCAGCACCTCATATTTTGCTTGGGTAGTTTACACCCCAGCTGTATGAACATTGACTTCTCCAATTTCAGGTAGTCCTTGCTTTCTCCCTCCTTCCCCTCCCCTTCCCAGCTCTCCCACTGCCTACTGTCTCCACCTCTTCCTTCCTTCTTCCTGCCCCCCCAACCCCACATCAGTCTGAAGAGGGGTCTGAACCCGAAACGTCACCTATCCCTTCGCTTCATAGATGCTGCCTCAACCGCTGAGTTTCTCCAGCATTTTTGTCTACCCCTAAGGCTATGTAGCTCGGAGCTTAGGTGGAGTGGTAATGATGGTTGATGGGAAGAAGTAGCTCCTGAACCTGGGCATTACAGTTTTCAGGCTCCCATGTCTTCTTCCTGATGACAGGAGTGAAATGAGTACATGGCCTGGATCCCTGATATTTCTGGCTGCCTTTTAGAGGCAGCACCTTCTGTCGATCCCTTCAATGATGGGGAGGATATTACTCATGAGAGCAGAGACACCGCTGGTTTGACGGTGGATGAATGTACATTGGGTTACGCAGAGGGAGGACATGTGAAAGGACATATGAAGGGAGAATGCAAGAGGTTATGTGGAGGGTGAGATGGAGAGCTGTGGGAAGGGAGGAAACCCATTTAGCTACAGGGAAGATAGGGATACATGGAGCTATTTGGAATTTTGAAATGCAAGCTAATTTCAAATGGTGTTGTTCATCGCAAAATTGGACCCTACTGAGGCACGAGTCAACTATACGATGCTGTTCAATTCATGTTAATGACCAGGCATCTCAGAAGTTGCATGCACTGAGCCTGGGTTAATTGTGCAATCCTCATTCTGTGGTACTGTTCAATTGATTCCAATATATCACATGGAGTCACATACCATTAATTTTTAATAGTGCTTTCAAGCAGGGATGCCCTGAACTAAAATTATGTTGAGGCATCTTGAAAAAGAATATCTTATCTTGCACTTTTTTAACAGATATTCCTAGCAAGAATTTAACTAATATTTCTCAGATTTCAACTAGGCAATTAATACTTCATGTAATACGACTGAAACAAAACTGGAAATTGTAGAATTTGTTTCTCTTCGTAATCAGTGAATCTTAATAAGCAACATTTATTAAAACAATTTTAGTCCCTTTGACCAAATAATTAACTGTATGCAATAACAACACTATAAATGAATACTGTGTGCCATGACAAATTTTTGACCTAAAATGGAATAACATTTTATATGGGGAAACAAAAGCAAAGTTATCTTTGTGAGCCTATGCTCTTAACTTTAAAAATACTTGCTTCCTTTTAATAGTCAAACATCAAACTTGCATCATGGCTTTTCATGTCAATGTTTTAATGATAAAGTAAATTTATTGTGGTATCAAAAGATATGTCTGCAATTAACTGAATGGAAAACTTGAGGAATAGCAGCCATTTGGCAAATATTGAAGAAATTGTTAATGTTGCCTCATTGCATAAATAGCAGAAAATAAAAAAAAGAGGAGAGAAAGGCCTACTAGATAGCTTAAGGCTCACTCATTAAGTATGAAACTCCACTGATTAAGCTTGAGACTAATGGTTAAATGTGGATATCACTGATTAAGTAATGTAAAAAAGTCATTTATTTAAGGTTTCTCATCTTGATCATGAACATATTGGAAATGGTACAGATTGGTACAGATCTTGGTTAGGGAAGAAAGAAGGCTAAACGCCAACAGGAGAGAAATCAAACGAAAACACAAGGAACTGCGGATGCTGTATAACAAAAAAGATAATCAGCTAGTGTAACTAAGCGGGTCAAGTAGCAGCCCTGGGGAACATGGATATCGTGCTTTGGGTTGGGACAGTGTGAACTGTGAGGAGGATACTATGAGAATGCAGGGTAACTTGGACAGGTTGGGTGAGTGGACAGATGCATGACAGGTGCAGATTAATGTGGATAAATGTGAGGTTATCTTTGGTAGCAAAAACAGGGAGGAAGATTATTATCTAAATGGTGTCAAGTTGGGAAAAGGGGAAGTACAACGGGATCTGGGGGGTCCTTGATCATCAGTCAATGAAAGTAAGCATGCAGGTACAGCAGGCAGTGAAGAAAGCGAATGGCATGTTGGCCTCCATAGAAAGAGGAGTTGAGTACAGGAGCAAAGAGGTCCTTCTGCAGTTGTACAGGGCCATAGTGAGACCACACCTTGAGCATTGTGTGCAGTTTTGGTCTCCAAATTTGAGGATGGGCATTTTTGCTATAGAGGGAGATCAACGTAGGTTCACAAGGTTAATTCTCGTCAGATGCTGAAAGAATGGAGCCGCTGGGCTTGTATACTCTGGAGTTTAGAAGGATGAGAGGGACTCTTATTGAAACATATAGGATTATTAAGGGTTTGGACACACTAGAGGCAGGAAACATGTTCCCGATGTTGGGGGAGTCCAGAACCAGGGGCCACAGTTTAAGAATAAGGGGTAAGCCATTTAGAATGAAATGATGAAACACTTTTTCACACAGAGAGTTGTGGGTCTGTGAAATTCTCTGCCTCAGAGGGCAGTGGAGGCCGGTTCTGTGGGTACTTTCAACAGAGAGCTAGATAGGGCTCTTAAAAATAGCGGAGTCAGGGGATATGGGGAGAAGGCCGGAACGGGGTACTGATTGTGGATGATCAGCCATGATCACGTTGAATGGTGGTGCTGGCTCGAAGGGCCAAATGACCTACACCTGCACCTATTGTCTATTGTCTTTTGTCTTAATGGAAAGTGCATTCAAACGGTTTTGTCTGCATTTGAAATGCATTTGGACTAATCAAAATTATTGTTCTTCAAGAAACTGGAGCATTCAGAGGTGTTTTAACTCCACACAGATAGCACCAAAGGTCAGAATTGAGTCAGCAGCTCTTTGTATCCTGGAGGCAATTGGAGTTGAGACTGGGGTTGTCCCTTAAATTCACCAATAACAAATTGTTACCCCACTTTACAGTGTATATGTATATTTACACAACTATCACAGACTAACTTTGGCTCATTTATATTGTACAATCATGGCCCTGATTTTTTAGTTTTTCTCTGATTAATTGGAGGTTGAAGATTTTCACATGACTCTTTCAAATTGTCCACCACTCCAGTGGTATAAAGCAGGAAGAAACTTGATCTTCTCGGTGGATTCCTGGACTTGCAGACTTTACATCAGATGAGATAGGAGTTGCCTGATGGGATGAGCGAGTGGGTAGTTTGTATAGTGATACACTCGTTCTAGTGTTTATGCCTAGTTTTTGTCTGTGCACAATGAATGGCCTCAAAATTCTCAGTACCAACATCTGCAAAGTTCTTTCTACCAAACTCTTTCCACGGTGCAACACCAGCCTCCAACAACAAAAGGGGACATCTTGGAAATGTGAACCGCGTCGTGTTTCTATTTATTTGTGAAGGGAGATGTTGATAATGTAAATCCATGTTGGCTCCAGTGTGTCAGTCAAACCTTTGAGGGAAAAGGGTCATAACCTCAAAGTGCATGGTGTAATGGGCAGCGGTGAGCAGTGATTATTGCTTTCTTTCATGCATTTGATACTTAAAGCAAGCAATTTAGTTTGACCGTCATTAACATTATCAGGGCAGCATGGTGGCATGACGGTAGAGTTGCTGCCTTAGAGCGCTTGAAGCTACAGAGACTCGTGTTCGATCCCGACTGTACAGAGTTTGTACGTTCTCCCCATGACCGCGTGGATTTTCTCCGAGATCTTCGGTTTCCTCCCACGCTCCAAAGACGTAAAGATTTGTAGGTTAATTGACTTGATATAAGTGTAAATTGTCCCTAGTATGTGTAGGGTAATGTTAATGTGCTGGGATTGCTGGTCGGTGTGGACTCTTTACCTCTAAAAAAAATTATGGAATGTACTGGTAATCCAGGATCCCATCAGATAGTATCAGCCATGGCCTACTCCTGCACCTATTGTCTATTATCTATAACATGAAATAACTAGAAGAAGTGTAAGTGTAAGTATAAATAGAGCTATTAAGATAAATTAATTTAGAAAAGGCATCAAGGGCAAATAACCCTTTTCCTTCAATAATCCCTCAAGTATTTCAGATTCTGCACAATCCATTTAATATCCTGAGAAGGATTTCTGATTTCTTTTTCTGTTAACACCTCAGTAACGGACAAGATGATGGGTTTGGACAACTACATAAGGGAGGGCAAATTGGCCACAGCAAAGAACATTGCAGGGGGACTGGCTATGAAACAACTGGTCCTCCCCCAATCCTGTAGCCAAAACCACCTTCATTATACATCATATAATGTGCCATGTATAACCTCGGTCTCCATGCTGCTCTTGCCTGTCTGCCAACAATTAACTTGCATTGGGTGATGTGGACAGAGTGCTCCGCCTCTGATCTGTCTCTCTTAAAGTTCAAAGCTCTACCCGTGACCAAGCAGTGACCGAATGCTAATCTCTGTCCTCGAGACCACAGTACATTTCATCTTGGAGACGATACTTAAATCCTCTCAGCTGGAGTCTGGTGCAGATGTCAGATAGCATTTTCATACAAAGGATCACATAATGTGTTCTCCTAACAATGAAGTGCAGTCCAGCTAAATAAATCATTACCTTTGGCTTGCCAAGGAATTAATAAAATATATTAATAAGTGTAGCTTTCATATTTTAACAGTAGTGCGTGAATTAATTTTCTACAAAAGTCTGTAAATATATAATTTTGATGTAATACAAGATTGATTTGTAGCAATTTATCAACAAAAATACTTTATCCAGCAGCAAGTACTTCTTTATGATTATATTCGTCTTCTTTTTCTTGGTTTCCTATGCTTAAGCAGTACAGCTGAGCAAACAAATAGGTCAGTAGCTGCTAATCTCTCTCTCTGTGCTTCTAGCTTCAGGGTGTCTATCAGTCAATAGTAAGCCAATGAGACAATCAGAGAGTCAGTGAGACCCAGTAACCATCTAGCACAAGAAGATAAACACAAAAAGCTGGAGTAACTCAGCGGGGCAGGCAGCATCTCTGGAGCAAAAGGAATAGGTGATGTTTTGGGTCGAGACATTTCTTCAGGTCTCGACCCGAAACGCCACCCATTCTACCGCCATTGTCGACCTTCACTGTCTCCAGCACCGCGGAAGCATCTAGTACAGTTCTCCCTGTTCACAGTCAAGCTGTATTGCCTTTGCATCATTTCTTAAGGAAGATCCTGTCTAGGTGCCTTTAGGGTAGTCCAGAGTGATATATTTGGCCAACTCTTCTGGCCATCTGAAACAAGGATAGAAGGACAAATGTTGTTGTAACAAATATGCAAAAAATAATGTTGAAGTGAGTGGTCATTTTTTTTGGAATAGCTTCCCCAGAGAGTTTGTGGAAGTGACTAGTGTTGAATTATTTAAATGCAAATAATTTGATCAGTCATTGCAGTCTTTTGTGCCAAAAATGTCAAACACACTCCTATTACCTCCGAAAGGCATTACATTTCAGGATATAAACCATTTTGACATTAATAAATGCAAATTAGATCATTCTTTTAGGTACTAAAATATTCAAACTCCGTATATGAGTCATTTTAGCCATTGAATGGAAAATGTGCAGTATGCTTCTGAGGAAGTAAATGCAAATTGTTCTCTCCTCTGGAGGCCAAAGCTGCAGATCCAGGAAATGTGAAACTAAAAAGATCAGGCAGGATCTGTAGGACGAAAAGCAGATTACTGTTTCAGTCCCATAACTTGCATTTAAATTCAGTGAAACATAGAGAGATAAAGCACAGAAACATGATTCCCAGCCTACAAAATTTGCACTGCCCATCAAACACACATTTTTTACATTGACCTTCACATTGACATTTTTACATTGACTATCCTAATTATTTGCCTATTTTTGTGTCTCCACATTCCTCCCATATTCTACCACTCACCTCCATTGGGGGAACTTTTCAGAGAGCAAGAAACGCACCTATCTCCACAAATATTTGGGATGTGTGGGGAAACAGAGCACTTGAAGGAAATCCACACAGTCACAAGAAAACTGTGCAAACCCCACACAGAGAGCATTGGTGGTTAGGATTGAATCTGGATTGCTAGCACTGTGAAGCTGCAGCTCTTGCCTGTTGCCCCTTTTGCCTCCCATTCATGGTTGGGATACTGGGTATGAGGGACCAATTGTACATGTTTCTTGCAAACTTACATTGGAAGAAATGAACAACATACAAGTTAAAAAGTAGTCAGTAATTTTCATTGGAACCATATTTTTTTACTAGAATGGTCTTTCACACCTGACAGATCCAAAACCCTTGCTGACCACCTTGGGCCACCTCGGATCAGCAATGGCAGTTTCCAGGATGTAGTTAATTTTGCTCACTCAGTGGTAAATGCTACAGTGTATCAGACTTCAAAACAAAGTGCCATGGTCAATGTCGACTCAAAGCTTCCAAAGAATTGAGGAAGCATGGTGGAATACATGCCCCAATTGGCATCAATGGTGCCAAAGTGGAAATGGTTGAGAGCTTCAAGTTTCTTGGCATAAATTGTTACAAATGATCTGTTGTGGATCAACCGCATTGAAGCAGCAGCCAGGAATTTGGCATGGCTCCAACGATGCTTACAAACTGCTACAGAAGCACCATGTAAAGCATCCTTTCAGGTTGCATCACATTTGGTTTGGGAACAGCTCTGCCCAAGAAATTGCGGGGAGTTGTGACTATAGTCCAGTCCATCACACTGAACCAGGCTCCCTATCATTGACTCCATCTACACTTCATGCTGCCTCGGACAGAAGATACATCAGCTTTAAAGCGTGCACCACCAGTCCTGGAGACAGCTTCTTCCCCTTTGTTATTAGTCTTCTGACCGGTCCTTCCATAGCTAGGACACAGTCCCGAATCTTGAACCTACCCCATTTTTTTCTGGAACTGTTACGCTACAATGCTGAGAACTATATTCTGCGCACTGTACTATCTTTCTCTTCACTCAACCTTTTGTACTGAAGTTTGGCTTGATTTTATTCATGTGCAGTATTATTTAATTTGATTGGATAGCACGTAAGCAAAAGCTTTTCACTGTATCTCAGTGAATAATAGTAGATTAAACCTCAACCTAAAATGAAGGCATTTGGAGAAACAAGGAATTTTTCACATTACAAGCAATTGATGTCAATGTTCTGGTTACAACCCGGAAATTGTAATTCCTAACATTTTAAATCAGATGAACAAATGTACTCTGACAGCTCGGAAAGAGTAAGATATGGGTCTGAGTGATGACATTTGACATTTGCTCGCTGGGGAAAACAGCAATAGTGTGTAAATGAGAAATATGTTTAGTGGGGACAGAATGTGGTCAGTCCAAGGATACTTCAGAGCAGAATCCAAGGGGAAATACATGCCCAATAAATGGGTCATGCTACATGTCAAGACATGGCCAATGGTCCTGTTCAATGACCGCTGTTCATCGATTACAGCTCAGCATTCAACACCATTATACCATCAAAACTGATCACCAAACTCGGTAACCTGGGCATCGACCCCTCCCTCTGCAACTGGATACTGGACTTTCTAACCAACAGACCCCAGTCTGTTAGGTTAGACAAGCACACCTCTTCAACCCTCACCCTGAACACCGGCGTTCCACAGGGCTGTGTGCTGAGCCCCCTCCTCTACTCCCTCTTCACCTATGACTGCACACCTGTACATGGTACTAACACCATCATCAAGTATGCAGATGATACAACGGTGATTGGCCTCATCAGCAACAACGATGAGTCGGCCTACAGGGAGGAGGTCCAGCACTTAGCAGCATGGTGCGCTGACAACAACCTGGCCCTTAACTCCAAGAAGACCAAGGAGCTCATTGTAGACTTCAGGAAGTCCAGGGGCGGCACGCACACCCCCATCCACATTAACGGGACGGAGGTGGAACGTGTTTCTAGCTTCAGGTTCCTGGGAGTCAACATCTCCGATGACCTCTCTTGGACCCACAATACCTCAACTCTGATCAAGAAGGCTCACCAGCGTCTCTTCTTCCTGAGGAGACTGAAGAAGGTCCATCTGTCTCCTCAGATCCTGGTGAACTTCTACCGCTGCACCATCGAGAGCATCCTTACCAACTGCATCACAGTATGGTATGGCAACTGCTCTGTCTCCGACCGGAAGGCATTGCAGAGGGTGGTGAAAATTGCCCAACGCATCACCGGTTCCTCGCTCCCCTCCATTGAGTCTGTCCAAAGCAAGCGTTATCTGCGGAGGGCGCTCAGCATCGCCAAGGACTGCTCTCACCCCAACCATGGACTGTTTACCCTCCTACCATCCGGGAGGCGCTACAGGTCTCTCCGTTGCCGAACCAGCAGGTCCAGGAACAGCTTCTTCCCGGCGGCTGTCACTCTACTCAACAACGTACCTCGGTGACTGCCAATCACCCCCCCACCCCCCGGACACTTATTATCACTTATTATTATTTATTTAAATCATTTGCTATGTCGCTCTTCCAGGGAGATGCTAAATGCATTTCGTTGTCTCTGTACTGTACACTGACAATGACAATTAAAATTGAATCTGAATCTGAATCTGAATCTTTTACAGACAGAACATCAGAATTGTCATCAGAACATTAGACTCCCAAGCTGATTCAGAAGAGCAAGTCACCTGCCAGTCTATTCTAAAGACAAACAAAAAAGCATGGAGTAACACAGCAGGTCAGGCAGCATATCTGGAGAAAAGGAATAAGTAATGTTTCGGGTCGAGACCAAAGGGCCTATATTGGCTGCAGGCAGTTTCCAAAACCTAGTAGACAAGCCGTCCTTATGATTAGATGTGCGACAGGTCGATGTAACATCAGCACCAAAAGAACTATTGACCAATGTGCAATCAACTTTTAGAACACCAGAAACAAATATCTCTGGCAACGGGTCACCATTCCATTCAGTCTGATCTTAAATTTTCACCATCAGTAGCAGCATGAAGATTCGTTGTCAAAGGTAAAAGGTCAAAAGGTCAAAAACTTTATTTGCCATTTGTGCTTACACACATAGGAACTCTTGTGCGGTTGTTCAGAGAGTCAAGTCAAGTCAAATTAAAAATTAAAAAGACACACAGAAGACACATAATCTATAAAAACATATACTACTCTAGAAATAAAAAAAGAAAGTGCCTAAAACCCTATATAAAGGGGAAAGTGAGAGCATTGTAACTTGCACAAACCCTATATCAGGACATCAATTCATTTTGTTTTGGCCAAGAGTCTCACTGTTGCAGGGAAGAAGCTCTTAAAAAAGCGTGTTCTGTTTGTGGCGATGCTGTCTGCTCGTCTGTGCCTGAGGTTGTATGTGCAGTTTTTGTGTTTGAGCAGGGAGTGAGCTGGATGTAGTGTGTCTCTGATGATTCTCTCTGCTCTTTTTTGACAGCGCTGTGTGTAGATTGTGTCCATGGAAGGGAGTTCCATTCTGATAATCCTCTCTGCAGTCTTTATGACTCTTTGCAGAGCCTTCCTCTCTGTCTGTGTGGTGTTTCCATACCACACCGTGACGCCTGTGGTGAGGATGCTCTCTATCAGTCCTTTGTAGACCTGGGTGAGAGGGCGACAGTGCAGACCAGCTTTTCTGAGCAGCCTGATGAAGTACAGTCTCTGCTGGGCTTTTTTCACTGTGGCTGCAGTGTTCAAAGTCCAGTTCAGATCTGATGTTACTTGTAATCCCAGGTATCTGTAACTGTCAGCCCTCTCCACCACAGTCCCCTTGATGATGAGGGGCTGCAGGGGGGGTGGATTTTTTCTGAAGTCCATTATTATTTCTCTTGTCTTGTCTGTGTTGAGGCTTAGGTCGTTCACCTCACCATAGGCAAGAATGTCGTTCACCAGACTCCTGTAGCCCGACTCGTCCCCCCCCTTGATGAGGCCCAAGATGGTGGTATCATCCGCATACTTAATAATGATGGTATTTTCCTGGGTGGAGACACAGTCGTGTGTGTACAGGGTGAAAAGTTTGGGACTGAGACAGCAGCCTTGTGGTGATCCTGTGCTGACGGTGAGCTCTGCAGACACCCTCCTTCCCATCCTCACCACCTGTGGTCTTTCAGTCAGGAAATCCAAGATCCAGTTGCAGGTGGGAGTCGGGACGCCGAGGTCTGTCAGCTTCTCAGTAGCAGCATGAAGATTCGTTGTAACACCACCATCCCACAAAATGGAAGGCAGAACACTGTGTCCACAATGAGAAGACATTCAGAGACAGGTCATGGAGAGTAGTTCACATTTATCCACAAACTGGCACCTTTCCTGCCAGCATATTGATTTAGCCATTGATTAGACTTGGCTAAAATGGTCATGTAGTTCACAAAGTCCAGTAAAGATCAACCATAAATTGCACAAGACTCTCACAATGTACAGTTGCAAATAGAACTGCAGGATAGAAAAAGTGCTGGAAGAGGAGATTACAGATAGGAAACAATAAAATGTAAGCCTGAGTGATGGCATAGGGATAGCACAGTGGCACAGTGGTAGAGTTGCTGCCTCACTGCACCAGAGACCTTAGTTTGAGCCTGACTATGGATGTAGTCTGTGCGGAGTCTGTACGTTCTCCCTGTGACCGCATGAGTTTTCTCCTGGTGCCCCCACATTCCAAAGACATGCTGGTTTGTAGGTTAATTGGTTTCTACAAATTGTTCCTAGGATACAAAAGTGGGATAACACAGAACTGGTGATGGCCAGTGTGGACTCGATGATGCAAAGGGCCTGTTTCCAGGCTGAATCTCTAAAAACTAAAAAAAAAAAGACAATTACAAGGAAGAAGCTAATGTTCTAATGATTGGCATTCGGAGTGCGTTCACGCCCATGACGCAACACATGGCAGAGTTACTGGAGCTGCTTCATCACAGCACCTCAGACCAGGGTTCAAACCTGGTCCTCAAGTGTTGTCCACCTCAGACCAGGGTTCAAACCTGGTCCTCAAGTGTTGTCCATGTGGGGTTTACATGTTCTCCCTAAAACCACTATGCTGTCCCCACTGTGATAATCCCAAAGGATTAGAATATTGGTAAAGATAGACACAAAAAACTCAGCGGGACAGGCAGCATCTCTGGAGAAAAGGAATAGGTGATGTTTCAGGTCGAGACCCTTTTTCAGATAAACATAGAAACATAGAAAATAGGTGCAGGAGTAGGCCATTCGGCCCTTCGTGCCTGCACCGCCATTCAATATGATCATGGCTGATCATCCAACTCAATATCCCGTACCTGCCTTCTCTCCATACCCCCTGATCCCTTTAGCCACAAGGGCCACATCTAACTCCCTCTTAAATATAGCCAATGAACTGGCCTCAACTACCTTCTGTAGCAGAGAATTCCAGAGATTCACCACTCTCTGTGTGAAAAATGTTTTTCTCATCTCGGTCCTAAAAAATTTCCCCCTTATCCTTAAGACGGTCATGGGAGAGGGAAACTAGAGGTATGAAAATGTACAGAACAAATAAGAGCCGGCAACAATGGCCAAGGAGCCCACGCATCGTGGGACAGGGGCTTTAGCGAGGTCGATCAATGCCATGTACAAAGGTTGAAGTTGTTCACAACATTTTTCTTGTAGTTGACGCATTGTGAGCATCGTGTCAGCTGTTCCACGTGATGGTCTAAAACCGGCTTCAGTCTCTGGAAGGATCTCCTCGACTAAAGGCTTGAGTCGGTTGCTCATGATGCTGGCGAGGACTTTGCCTGCTGTTGCTAATGGGGAAATACCATGATAGTTTCCGCAGTCAGATCGATCGTCTTTCCTTTTGTAGATGGTAATGATTGCTGAGTCTCTAAAGTCTCATGGTACGTCTTCATTTATCCAGATTTTGATGAGAAGTTGATGCAGATGGTAATGGTGCAGGTCTCCTCCAATTTTATAGACCTCGGCTGGTATTCTATCGAGTCCAGCTGCCTTGTTGTTTTTCAAGGTTTTGATGGCTTCCTTGACTTCTTCAAGTGATGGTAATCTGCTTAGGGAGTCGTCAACGGGCTGCTTTGGAATGTTGTTGATCACATTCCTGTCAAATGAGGCGGTATGAGACATGACTTTCCCTTGGTGGTGGGTATATGAAACGAGCTGCCAGAGAAAGAGGTCGAGGCAGGTATTATAACAATATTTAAATGACATTTGGACAGGTGCATGGATAGAAAAGGTTTTGAGGGGTAGAGGCCAATTGTGGGCTGGTTGGACTAGCGTAAATTGTGCATCTTGGTTGTCCTGGACAAGTTGGGATGAACGCCATTTTTCTATATGACTCTATGACTCTTTACCTTTCTTCCATTTTTTAACAGGAGTGTAGTGTATGCAAATATGCTGATGCTACCAGTCAGTGGCCAGTTGCTGAGAGCAAGACTGAGATTCCAATTGATTGAAAGATACGGCATGAAAACAGGCCATTCGGTTCACCGAGTTCGCCCTGTCCATCGGTGAGGCCTTTGCGGCAGGGAAGCGGTGGCAGCGATAAAGCCTCGCGAAGATGGGGCCTCAGCGGAGGTGAAGCCTCACAGCAGTGTCGATGCTCAGCAGGTCGACCCGCGGTCGATAGTCGATGAGAGCATGGAGGACCACCATGAGGGGTGGGAAAGAACAATGGAGGACCTGGCGTGGGGATTCCGTCATGACGGGTAGAACAATGGACAATAAGGGGGGGGGGGGGGGACAAAAGATTGGGGAACCGCTGGGGGAGGGAGGAAGGAGAGAACAAAAGGAGGAGCCGACATGCTTTGTAACTGTCAGCTCTGTAGGTGGTCGCTATTTGTATCACCCGTTCACACTAGTTCTATGTTATCCTCCTTTCACAGACATTCCCTATGCATGCAATTTACAGAGGCCAAATAACCTACAAAACCAATGTGGGAAGAAACTGAAGCACCCAGAAGAAACCTGTGTGGTTAGAGGGAGAACATGTACATTCCACACAGACTCTGTCTTTGGTCTCTGGTGCTGTGACTTTGAATAAAATGCTATATGTTGGCATTCAGCTGCTGAATCCTCAAATATTTTTTTCAACACACTTACCAGGAACCAAATATAACAATGTGCAGGAAGGAACTGCAGATGCTGGTTTAAACCAAAGACAGACACAAAAAGCTGGAGTAACTCAATGGGTCAGACAGCATAGCGTCATAGAGTCAGACAGTAATACAGAGTGGAAACGGGCCCTTTGGCCCAACTCGCCCACACCAGCCAACAATGTCCCGTCCACCCTAATCGCATTTGCCTGCGTTTGGTCCATAACCCTCCAAACCTGTCTACCCATGTACCTGTCCAACTATTTCTTAAACGATGGGATAGTCCCAGCCTCAACTACCTCCTCAGGCAGTTTGTTCCATACACCCACCATGCTCTGTGTGAAAATGTTGCCCCACGGATCCTATTAAATCTTTTCCCCTTCACCTTGAACCTATGTCCTCTGGTCCTCGATTCCCCTACTCTGGGTAAAAGACTCTGTGCATCTACCCAATCTATTCCTCTCATGATTTTCTATACCTCTATAAGATGCCCCTTCATCCTCCAGCACTCCACGGAATAGAGACCCAGCCTACTCAACCTCCCTTTAGCTCACACCCTCTAATCCTGGCAACAACTCGTAAATCTTTTCTGAACCCTTTCAAGCTTGACAATATCTTTCCTATAACATGGTGCCCAGAACTGAACACAATATTCTAAATGCAGTCTCACCAATGTCTTATACAACTGCAACATGACCTCCCAACTTCTATACTCAATACTCTGACTGTTGAAGGCCAAAGTGCCAAAAGCCTTTTTGACCACCTTATCTACCTGCAACAAAACCTTCATGGAACCATGCACTTGTACTCCTAGATCCCCCTGCTCTACAACACTACCCAGAGGCCTACCATTTATTGTGTAGGTCCTGCCCTTGTTCAACGTCCCAAAATGCAACACCTCACACTTCTCTGTATTAAATTCAATCAACCATTCTTCCGCCCACCTGGCTAATCGATCCAGATCCTGCTGCAATCGTTCACAACCATCTTCACTACCTGCACCACTAACTTTTGCATTATCTGCAAACTTGCTAATCTTGCCCTGTATGTTCTCATCCAAATCATTGATGTAGATGACAATCAGTAACGGGCCCAACACTGAACCCCGTGGCACACCACTAGTCATAGGCCTCCATTTTGAGAAGCAACCTTCCACACTGCTTTCTTCCATGGAGCCAATTTGCTATCCTTTCAGGTATCTCTCCTTGGATCCCATGAGATCTAACCTTCCAGAGCAGCCTAGCATGCGGCACCTTGTCGAACGCCTTACTGAAATCCATGTACATTTCTGGAGAAAAGGAATAGGTGACGTTTCGGGTCGAGACCCTTCTTTAGATGCACTCATACACTGGTTCTGTGTTAGACCACTTTTGACATCCTACACATTGGTAACAATTTACAGAAGTCAATTAACATACAAACCTGCATATCTTTGGTATGTGGGAGAAAATCCATACAGTCACAGCGAGAGCGCACGAACTCCGCACACAAGGCACCTGTAGTGAGGATTGAACCCAGGTCTCTAGCACTGTAAGGCATCAACTCTACCGCTGGGCCACTGTACTGCCCCAATTACCCAAAGCTCTGCAATGTCTTCACTCTGTGAAGTGAGTGTTCCATGATGCAGTGGTGTGGGCAATAACTGGAGACATTTAATATCATTTGAAAACCATTTAAAGAATTTAAAATTTAAAACATTTTATTAAAAATACGGTATTCTTTTAAAACATACACAGTCTAAATTAATTAGCAACTCAAGGTAAGGAAAACTAAATAATTATATTCTATTACCATTTTAATAAAGATCGACTACCCCTTTTGGGACTGTGATAGATGGCAGTCCTGGCAAGGATGAAGTCAAGGGACTAGAAACAGTATGTATCTAATTACTCAGCCCAGTATTTTGTAGAACTGTAACTGGACTTAGTAATGAGGGGGAATCAGATCCATTTCCACCTGAAGTTCAACACATTCTGTACAGCCATATTGCATTGTGCAAGTGCTGAACGTCAGAATGTGTTGGTTCATGTTCTGCTGCTCCATGGCTCACAAAAATCTGCCCAATTCGCCATGAGCACATTCCAGTCCAATATCTGAAATTACCAAAGGAATGTGGAGCGACCACTTGAAATCCAAACACAAGTGCCAGAAATGCTGAATAGCTATAATTGTGTATTGCAATGTTGGCCGTAACGTGCCCAGTCGGAAAATGAGATGCTGCACCTCAAGCTTTTATTAAACATCATAAAAAAAGTACAGAAAACAGGTACAAAGTAAAGGAAGGAGAGAGAGAGCTTAGAAACATGGTGTTAAGGCTGCAACCTATTCCAATTGACTTCAGGAAATGAGGTGTGGTACACGCACCGGTCAACATCAATGGTGCAGAAGTGGAGATGGTCAAGAGCTTCAGGTTTCTAGACCTAAATATCTCCAATAATTTGTCCACAACCCACCACATTAAAGCTATGGCCAAGAAAGCAATCTAACGCTTCTAATTCCTCAGAAGGACAAGGAAATTCAGCACTTAAGGGAAGCACGGTGGTGGACCAATAGAGTTCCTGCCTTAGAGTGCCAGAGACCCATGTTCGATCCTGACCCTGTCTGTATGGAATTTGTACATTCTCCCGGGACCGCATGGGTTTTCTCCAGGTGCTCTGGTTTCATCCCACACTCCAAAGATATTCAGGTTTGAAGGTCAATTGGCTTTGGTAAAAATTGTAAATTGTCCCCAGTGTGTAGGATAGTGCCAGTGTACGGGGATCACTGGTCGGCATGGACTCGGTGGGCCAAAGGGCCTGTTTCTGCACTGTATCTCTAAACTAAACTAAACTAAATTAAGCATTTCTCCAACAGCTCTTACTGACTTCCATAAATGTACCACAATTTGCTTTGGCAACATCTCTGCCCAAAATTTAAAGAATTGCATTGTGGAGGTAGCCCAGTCCCAGTCCTACACACAACCAACCTCCACCACCCCACACTCCGTCCCCTCCCCCACCATCACCGTCATCTACACCACCCTGCCTCCAAGAAGCAGCAAATATAATCAAGGACCATTTACATCCTGGTAAATCTGTCTTCTCTCTTCTCCCATCGCAGAAGACACTAAAGATAAAAAAGCACGTATCACCAGATTCAGGAACAGCTTCTTCCTTGCTGATATCAAACTTCTGAATGGTCCTCTCATAAGCTAAGTGTGGTCCCAATTTCCAACCTACCTCATAGCGGTATTTGCACTTTGTCTTTTATCTGTATTTTTCTGTATCGGGAACGCTCTAATGTTGTAACACTAAATGCTGCACCCTGGCATTTTTCTCTTTGCTCTACCTGTTGTACTTGTGTATGGGTTGATTATACTCATATGTAGTATGATTTGACTGGAGAGCAAGCAGTCAAAGATTTTCACTGTCTCTTGGTACACGTGACAATACTAAACCAATACCAATGCCAACAGATGACGGAGGGAGGGAGTACTAATGCGCCTGAATTAAACTGAAAGATTGAGGGACATTTCGGCAGATTGAAAACAGGTGTTCAGCAAAGTGGTTCCCAACGTGCATTTGCACTCCCTAACGCAGAAGAGACTACATTAAACCATGGTTGTGGTCTGTATGGAATTTGTACGTTCTCCCTGTGACTGCATGGGTTTTCTCTAGGCGCTCTGGTTTCATCCCACACTCCAAAGACATTCAATGTCTATATTACTAAAAGTCTGTTCTTGACCGGTTTTGGCCATCTGTGCTGCGATTTCCGAGAGAACGCCGCCACCTACGGCCATCATTTTTGGCCACCTTGCTCAGAGCCCCCCTCCGCCGCATGTGTGCCGAGGATTTTTCCCGTTGATTAAAAATGACAGATATATTAATGTTTTTACAAAATTCCCCATTCTCTCTGCTGCCCCCGCAGGCGGCAGGAGGGAGGGACTATAAAACCAGGAAGTGGTGTGCCACACAGTCTCTTCAAGATGGAGGAAGGCAGAGAGTCACGTTTCTCTGAGTTGTGAATAACACTGAACACATGTCTACTCAAATGTAAGTGCCCTTAGTGGTTCTAAAATGCTTGCAGAATGTGTCTATTGGTTTTAAAGCTTGCAAAAAAAGTGTCTATTGGTTCCAAAGCTTGCAAAAAAATGTCTATTGGTTCTAAAGCTTTCAAAAAATGTCTATTGGTTCTAAAGCTTGCAAAAAAGTGTCTCTATTGGTTCTAAAGCTTGCAAAAAAATGTCTATTGGTTCTAAAGCTTGCAAAAAAATGTCTATTGGTTCTAAAGCTTGCAAAAAAATGTCTATTGGTTCTAAAGCTTGCAAAAAAATGTCTATTGGTTCTAAAGCTTGCAAAAAAAGTGTCTATTGGTCCTAAAGCTTGCAAAAAAAAGTGTCTATTGGTTCTAAAGCTTTCAAAAAATGTCTATTGGTTCTAAAGCTTGCAAAAAAATATCTATTGGTTCTCAAGCTTGCAAAAAAATGTCTATTGGTTCTAAAGCTTGCAAAAAAATGTCTATTGGTTCTAAAGCTTGCAAAAAAATGTCCATTGGTTCTAAAGCTTTCAAAAAAATGTCTATTGGTTCTAAAGCTGGCAAAAATATGTCTATTGGTTCTAAAGCATGCAAAAATAATGTCTATTGGTTCTACAGCTTGCAAACAGTGTCTCTATTGGTTCTAAAGCTTGCAAACAGTGTCTCTATTGGTTCTAAAGCTTGCAAAAAGTGTCTCTATTGCTTCTAAAGCTTGCGAAAAGTGGCTCCATTGCTTCTAAAGCTTGCAAAAAAAGTCTATTGGTTCTAAAGCTTGCAAAAAAATGTCTATTGGTTCTAAAGCTTGCAAAAAAATGTCTATTGGTTCGAAAGCTTGCAAAAAATTGTCTATTGGTTCTAAAGCTTGCAAAAAAATGTCTATTGGTTCTAAAGCTTGCAAAAAAATGTCTATTGGTTCTAAAGCTTGCAAAAAAATGTCTATTGGTTCTAAAGCTTGCAAAAAAAGTGTCTATTGGTCCTAAAGCTTGCAAAAAAAGTGTCTATTGGTTCTAAAGCTTTCAAAAAATGTCTATTGGTTCTAAAGCTTGCAAAAAAATATCTATTGGTTCTCAAGCTTGCAAAAAAATGTCTATTGGTTCTAAAGCTTGCAAAAAAATGTCTATTGGTTCTAAAGCTTGCAAAAAAATGTCCATTGGTTCTAAAGCTTTCAAAAAAATGTCTATTGGTTCTAAAGCTGGCAAAAATATGTCTATTGGTTCTAAAGCATGCAAAAATAATGTCTATTGGTTCTACAGCTTGCAAACAGTGTCTCTATTGGTTCTAAAGCTTGCAAACAGTGTCTCTATTGGTTCTAAAGCTTGCAAAAAGTGTCTCTATTGCTTCTAAAGCTTGCGAAAAGTGGCTCCATTGCTTCTAAAGCTTGCAAAAAAAGTCTATTGGTTCTAAAGCTTGCAAAAAAATGTCTATTGGTTCTAAAGCTTGCAAAAAAATGTCTATTGGTTCGAAAGCTTGCAAAAAATTGTCTATTGGTTCTAAAGCTTTCAAAAAAATGTCTATTGGTTCTAAAGCTTGCAAAGAAATGTCTATTGGTTCTAAAGCTTGCAAAAAAATGTCTATTGGATCTAAAGCTTGCAAAAAATGTCTCTATTGGTTCTAAAGCTTGCAAAAAATGTCTCTATTGGTTCTAAGGCTGGCAAAAATATGTCTATTGGTTCTAAAGCTGGCACAAAAATGTCTATTGGTTCTACAGCTTGCAAACAGTGTCTCTATTGGTTCTAAAGCTTGCAAACAGTGTCTCTATTGGTTTTAAAGCTTGAAAAAAGTGTCTATTGGTTCTAAAGCTTGCAAAAAGTGTCTATTGCTTCTAAAGCTTGCGAAAAGTGTCTTCATTGCTTCTAAAGCTTGCGAAAAATGTCTCTATTGGTTCTAAAGCTTGTAAAAAGTGTCTCTATTGGTTCTAAGGCTGGCAAAAATATGTCTATTGGTTCTAAAGCTGGCAAAAATATGTCTATTGGTTCTAAAGCTGGCAAAAATATGTCTATTGGTTCTAAAGCATGCAAAAAAAATGTCTATTGGTTCTACAGCTTGCAAACAGTGTCTCTATTGGTTCTAAAGCTTGCAAACAGTGTCTCTATTGGTTCTAAAGCTTGCAAAAAGTGTCTCTATTGCTTCTAAAGCTTGCGAAAAGTGTCTTCATTGCTTCTAAAGCTTGCGGAAAATGTCTCTATTGGTTCTAAAGCTTGCAAAAAAAGTCTATTGGTTCTAAAGCTTGCAAAAAATTGTCTATTGGTTCTAAAGCTTGCAAAAAAATGTCTATTGGTTGTAAAGCTTGCAAATAAATGTCTATTGGTTCTAAAGCTTGCAAAAAAATGAGTATTGGTTCTAAAGCTTGCAAAAAAATGTCTATTGGTTCAAAAGTTTGCAAAAAAAATATTTATTGGTTCTCAAGCTTGCAAAAAAATGTCTATTGGTTCTCAAGCTTGCAAAAAATGTCTATGGTTCTAAAGCTTGCAAAAAGTGTCTCTATTGGTTCTAAAGCTTGCAAAAGTGTCTCTATTGCTTCTAAAGCTTGCAAAAAAACTCTATTGGTTCTAAATCTTGCAAAACAATGTCTATTGGTTCTAAAGCTTGCATAAAAATGTCTATTAGTTCTAAAGCTTGCAAAAAAAATGTCTATTGGTTCTAAAGCTTGCAAAAAAATGTCTATTGGTTCTAAAATGGTTCTTACTAGCGCTCCAGAAAGCGCCCCTCCCTCCCTCCCCTGGTTGGCTTGGGTGTGTCTTGAAATTGAAAGGCACTACTTACTGCAAATGGTGGCATGAAGTTGAAAGGCACTACTTACTGCAAATGGTGGCTTGGGAGCTTTGGCTTGAAGTTGAAAGGCACTATTACTGCAAATGGTGGCTTGGTTGCTTTGGCTTGCAGTTGAAAGGCACTACTTACTGCAAATGGTGGATTGGTTGCTTTGGCTTGAAGTTGAAAGGCACTATTACTGCAAATGGTGGCTTGGTTGCTTTGGCTTGCAGTTGAAAGGCACTACTTACTGCAAATGGTGGCTTGGGAGCTTTGACTTGCAGTTGAAAGGCACTACTTACTGCAAATGGTGGCTTGGGTGTGGCTTGAAGTTGAAAGGCACTACTTACTGCAAATGGGGGCGTGGGTGCATTGGCTTGAAGTTGAAAGGCATTACTTACTGCAAATGGTGGCATGAAGTTGAAAGGCACTACTTACTGCAAATGGTGGCTTGGGTGATTTGGCTTGAAGTTGAAAGCACTACTTACTGCAAATGGTGGCTTGGGAGCTTTGGTTTGAAGTTGAAAGACACTATTACTGCAAATGGTGGCTTGGTTGCTTTGGCTTGAAGTTGAAAGGCACTACTTACTGCAAATGGTGGCTTGGGTGTGGCTTGAAGTTGAAAGACACCACTTACTGCAAATGATGGCTTGGGTGTGGCTTGGGTGTGGCTTGAAGTTGAAAGACACCACTTACTGCAAATGGTGGCATGTAGTTTAAAGGCACTACTCACTGCAAGTGCTGCCTTGGGAGCTTTGACTTGAAGTTGAAAGGCACTACTTACTGCAAATGGAGGCTTGGGAGCTTTGGCTTGAAGTTGAAAGGCACTATTACTGCGAATGGTGGCTTGGTTGCTTTGGCTTGAAGTTGAAAGGCACTACTTACCGCAAATGGTAGCTTGGGTGTGGCTTAGGTGTGGCTTGAAGTTGAAAGACACCACTCACTGCAAATGGTGGCATGAAGTTGAAAGGCACTACTTACTGCAAATGATGGCTTGGGTGCAATGGCTTGAAGTTAAAAGGCACTACTTACTGCAAATGGGGGCGTGCTACTTACTGCAAATTGTGGCTTGAAGTTGAAAGGCACTACTTACTGCAAATTGTGGCTTGAGGTTGGAAGGCACTACTTACTGCAAATTGTAGCTTGGGTGCTTTGGCATTAAGTTGAAAGGCACTGCAAATGGTGGGATGAAGTTGAAAGGCACTACTTACTGCAAGTGGTGGCTTGGGAGCTTTGACTTGAAGTTGAAAGGCACCTCTTACTGCTAATGGTGGTTTGGGTGTGGCTTGGGTGTGGTTTGAAGTTGAAAGGCACCACTTACTGCAAATGGTGGCATGAAGTTGAAATGCACTACTTACTGCAAATGGTGGCTTGGGTGCATTGGCTTGATGTTAAAGGCACTACTGTAAATGCACTTCCTGTTTGCACTGTATATTGATTTTAGATAAAACGCTACCACTTACGGCTGTGATTTTTGGCCATCTTACTCAGTCCACCCTCCGCTGAGCAGGTGCAGAGAATTCTTCCCATCAATGAAAAATAAAAGTGTTATTAGTTTTTTAAAAATTGTTGAGAATCTCTCTCCTGTCAATCACTCCATGAAAGCCACACCTTTTCTGGTGGGGAGAGGGGTTATAAAACCCGTAAATGTGGGTGTGGCTCAGTCTCTGCAAGATGGAGGAGGGAGAGGTCACGACTCGCTGTCTTTAGTGGCTTTGCACCCTACTTCAAATGGTATGAAATTGCACTTCAATTTGGTGGCCTTGCACCCTGCTAGAAGTGGTAAGAAACTGCACTTGAATTCGGTGGCTTTATACCCTGCTTGAAATAGAATTTCAAGGATTAGCCGTGGGTCAACTACCAGCCCACCAGCCGTGAGTGAGTGCGTTGCTAGCACAACAGGCTTGATTGACTGAGGCGCCAGCCCAAGAATCCATTTGGCGCACAATTTGCATACTAGCCCTCTGGAAACCAGTCCCTTCACCCCACAACACCCAAACTAGCGCTCCAGAAAGCCACCCCCCCCCCCCCCCCCCCAACTGGCCACCAATATTAGAATTTGTGGAGAGGTGGAATATTGCGTTGGATGACCAGCCCTCCTGTGTGATGCTGGGACCCAACGGGTCCCACTTAGTCTAATATTAAACTAAAATCAGTTCATATAAAAAATTGCATCAAATGGAAAAATTATTTGCAGCTCTGGGGAAGCAAGTTTTCTTATACAGCGGGTGGTGAGTGAGGCAGATGCAATGGTGGCATTTAATGGAATTTTGGATAGGCATATGACCTGAAGGAAATGGAAGGATATGAATTATGTGCAAGCAGATAAGAGTTGATCTTGGCATCATGTTTGGCACTGATCTTGTGCTGTATTGTTCTGTGTTCTATGTTTGTGCAATGATGTGAGAACTGTATCATAATGTAACACCCCCTTTCAACAGACGTGTCATAAGCTTTCACCAATCTTCTCTAACTCCCATAAACCAACTCCGACAAGACTGACACTGCTGCCTTTCTGAATATCAAACATAGTTTTAAAGGTTTATTTTTTAAATAATTAATTCGCAGAAAAATAAAATGTTCTCATTGCTGCAGTAGGCCATTAGGGTGTGGCTATCAGGCAGAGGCAATGGTATTTTTCGTGTAGGGTGAGATTAGCGAGCAGAAATGCTGTGTGAAGGTTGGAGGGTATACAGGGAGATGGAGGTTGACAGGGATCCAGATGTCCATTCAAACATTCTAACGGATGGACACAAAAAGCTGGAGTAACTCAGCGGGACAGGCAGCATCTCTGGAGAGAAGGAAACAGGTGACATTTCGGGTCGAGACCCCTCTTCAGACATTCTAATGGTATTTTCTTTGGTTGATCGAATTGACAGGCCACCAAACAGGCAAAATGGAAAGCCAAGAGAAGATAATCAGTGAAGTAAGAAACAGAAAGTAAATGAAGATCGATGCATTCCCAGAGATTCCTCACTGCTGGACTCAAGGATTGGCTCTTTAATTAACTGGATAAACCCTCCAGAGAGGTCCACAGCATTTTCTCACACGTTCATTAATCAGCTATTGATGTCACTCCATATGCCCAGTGGAAGACCACACACTGAAGGTTGTAATGCATATTACATAAGTGAGCTATGCACACGCATTGCACCTGACCACATTTAGCAATCATCTTTGAGATAAAATTCTACACAGTGAACGGAAACACCGCTTAATGCAACAAATGCCCAAGTCAATGATTCTTCACTCTTGTAGACATAGTTAGAACAAAGGACATAATGTTGAAACTTAAACTCACTCAATTCAAAACAACTCAAGACAATGTGAAAATATGAAATTCATTGCCCCGGAAAGTCACAGATGGCTGTTTAATTGCTGTATTTAGGAGGAAGGTCCCATAGAATTTAAAAGTAGCACCTAATTTTTGAACACTTTAATTAGATCTTCTTAAACTATCCTGTTCTCTGAAGCATAGCTTGACATTTTCAAGTCTGCCATCATGTAATTTTCACAGCGGCAGTTGCAGCATGGAGCTTCATCGAATGAGTGCACTTTTTAATGTTATCTTGCATTCCACCAGCATACATCGGAAAATTGTGGAGACTGATCATGGAGGGCACCTCATTGCATGTAAGGGCTAAGTCATTTTAACTGCAATATTAAAATTATTTTTCCAATCTATCTTTGTTGTTTTTCACAGCTTCAGCTATTTTTATTTTAACTGGAATATTAAAATCCATACACTGTACTTCGAATATTGTTTAATTAACTGGCTGATGATTACCTTATATGACAGAAATATTTCAAATGTCATTAGAAACGGGAATAGTCCCCGAGGATTGGCGTACTGCGCATGTTGTTCCATTGTTTAAAAAGGGTTCTAAGAGTAAACCTAGCAATTATAGACCTGTTAGTTTGACTTCAGTGGTGGGCAAATTAATGGAAAAGATACTTAGAGATAATATATATAAGCATCTGGATAAACAGGGTCTGATTAGGAACAGTCAACATGGATTTGTGCCTGGAAGGTCAAGTTTGACGAATCTTCTTGAATTTTTTGAAGAGGTTACTAGGGAAATTGACGAGGGTAAAGCAGTGGATGTTGTCTATATGGACTTTAGTAAGGCCTTTGACAAGGTTCCTCATGGAAGGTTGGTTAAGAAGGTTAAACTGTTGGGTATAAATGCAGGAATAGCAAGATGGATTCAGCAGTGGCTGAATGGGAGAAGCCAGAGGGTAATGGTGGATGGCTGTTTGTCGGGTTGGAGGTGACTAGTGGGGTGCCTCAGGGATCTGTGTTGGGTCCTTTGTTGTTTGTCATGTACATCAATGATCTGGATGAAGGGGTGGTAAATTGGATTAGTAAGTATGCAGATGATACCAAGATAGGGGGTGTTGTGGATAATGAAGAGGATTTCCAAAGTCTACAGAGTGATTTAGGCCATTTGGAAAAATGGGCTGAAAGATGGCAGATGGAGTTTAATGCTGATAAATGTGAGGTGTTACACCTTGGCAGGACAAATCAAAATAGGACGTACATGATAAATGGTAGGGAATTGAAGAATACAGTTGAACAGAGGGATCTGGGAATAACCGTGCATAGTTCCTTGAAGGTGGAATCTCATATAGATAGGGTGGTAAAGAAAGCTTTTGGTATGCTAGCCTTTATAAATCAGAGCATTGAGTATAGAAGCTGGGATGTAATGTTAAAATTGTACAAGGCATTGGTGAGACCAAATCTGGAGTATGGTGTACAATTTTGGTCGCCCAATTATAGGAAGGATGTCAACAAAATAGAGAGAGTACAGAGGAGATTTACTAGAATGTTGCCTGGGTTTCAACAACTAAGTTACAGAGATA
The DNA here is from genome assembly GCF_010909765.2 of Amblyraja radiata. Lineage (NCBI taxonomy): Eukaryota > Metazoa > Chordata > Chondrichthyes > Rajiformes > Rajidae > Amblyraja > Amblyraja radiata. Next base: position 82,868,747 of record NC_045957.1, read on the forward strand.
GGTTGAATAAGTTAGGTCTTTATTCTCTGGAGCGCAGAAGGTTAAGGGGGGACTTGATAGAGGTCTTTAAAATGATGAGAGGGATAGACAGAGTTGATGTGGACCAGCTTTTCCCTTTGAGAATAGGGAAGATTCAAACAAGAGGACATGACTTCAGAATTAAGGGACAGAAGTTTAGGGGTAACATGAGGGGGAACTTCTTTACTCAGAGAGTGGTAGCGGTGTGGAATGAGCTTCCAGTGGAAGTGGTGGCGGCAGGTTCGTTGGTATCATTTAAAAATAAATTGGATAGGCATATGGATGAGAAGGGAATGGAGGGTTATGGTATGAGTGCAGGCAGGTGGGACTAAGGGAAAAAAGTTGTTCGGCACGGACTTGTAGGGCCGAGATGGCCTGTTTCCGTGCTGTAATTGTTATATGGTTATATGGTTATATGGTTATATGTATAAAATCTCTGGACACAATTGCGATGTGTCGGAAAAGGAGAAAAGTGCACTCATTGCATCAGCTAAACAGACACTGGGCCAACTGTCCCAGTAATTTGCTTTGCAGATAATTAAATGTAATCAATAGTTGTATTGACTGTCTGAAATGCTTATAACAGAACTGTGAACAAGCGCACTTGGGTATAAGTAAAAATTTGAATTATTTTATCTACAGTTCTCTGTTGACAACCACATTTTGAATATTGGATTACATTAATTGAAGCTAGATAGGTGGAAACTAGAAACTAGATAGGTGGAAACTATATATGTAATGGATAATTTGTCCACTAGTCTTGGGTAGTGGGTTCATGGTTTTTGTTTAAGACACTCAATGGTCTGAAAATTCTTGGACTAAGTGTTAGTATTCAGTCTAACCTTCAAATGATACTCTGGGATGGACAAGAAAGATAATTTCAGCGTTTCACTCAATAACTAAAAAGACGTATTTTTATGAGAAGCCCAGTCCTTAAGTTTGATGAGGAAAGTATTTACGCAACTTGAGGTAAACCTATTGGGATTCTGGTCATTGTCTTGGAATGTACAGGTTCATAAGGCATAAGCAACACCACAGAAATAAATCTTCCAATACGCAGAGCAGTTGAAGCAGATATTCGTTTCAGAAATAGAATATGTTTTTACAGATAATTAGGGTAATGATTGAGGTGTACAGGGACTGGATATCCAAGTAAAGAGTGGAGGAATGGGACCAGGGAATTGGAAGTTATCAAAATGGCGGAGGGTGTGAGAGGTGCCCTGGTTGCAGGTAGAAAAGTATTGGATAAGGGAAGACAGGATTAAATCACAGTCTGAATAGAAGCATTTGTGGGCCAAGAGCAGGCAGAAACAATGTATATAAAAGGGTGTTTCCCTTTATGGATCTTAGGTAAGTGACAGCAGTGGGGCAGAGTGTGGTTAAGGCACAATCAGGTTGGAGAGCATGGATGGGAGTTTGTTACCAATCCAATATTGTAATACTATGATTGTAAAAATATAAAAGTGTTTGGACATAAAAGTGTTTGAGTATAGAAGTTGGGAGGTCATGTTACAGTTGTACAAGACATTGGTGAGGCCACATTTAACAGTACTGTGTTTAAGAAGGAACTGCAGATGCTGGAAAATCGAAGGTACACAAAAAAGCTGGAGAAACTCAGCGGGTGCAGCAGCATCTATGGAGCGAAGGAAAAAGGCAACATTTCGGGCTGAAACCCTTCTTCAGTCTGAAGAAGGGTTTCAGCCCAAAATGTTGCCTTTTTGCAAATTGTCTGGCAAAGCTTCACATAGGAGATTGATAAAGAAAATAAAAGCCCATGCAATCCAAGAGAAGTGGGAAAATTAGATAAAAAACGTCTTCAGTGTGGAAAAAATAAATAATAATGCTTAATGTGGGTTTTAACAAATTTAGAGCTCAGTACTATTTCCATTGATTTTCATGGTATGTGTTAATGATTTAGACCTAAATTCACGATTAAGAATTGTTCCCGTCATAACAAAATTTGTAAAATGATTGAAAATAAGAAAAAAATTTATAATCTGAAGATGGTTGGTGGAAACTTTATTTAATCTCTTTCCTCGACGGAGATGCGATTTTTTTCCGTATCGTATCTCCATCCACGCTGCGGCCTAACCGAGCAGCTGGCAGCCTCTTGCTAAGGATTGACTTTGGGAGTTCCAACCGCGGGGAACTGCGCACTCAACATCATGGAGCTGGTGGTCCCTTTGTCAGGGATCGATGGGAGCTCCAACTGCCCCGATCACGGGAGCTTCGATCGCCCCGATCACGGGAGCTTCGATCGCCGGCTGCAGGAGCTTCGACAGCCCCGACCGCGGGAGCATAAGGAAGAAAAGAAAATAAGACTTTATTGCCTTCCATCGCAGTGAGGAATGTGGGGGAGTCACTGTGGTGGATATTTATGTTAACATTTATGTAGTTGTGTGTCTTGGTGCTTTTATCTGGTGTGACTGTATGGTAAATCAAATTTCACTGTACCTTAAATGGAACACGTGACAATAAAGGACCATTGGACTATTGAACCATTGAAATATCAACTGATTGGTCAAGTTGTCACAGAAAAGCAGCATTGTTTATTAAATGCTGAGAGAAGGTTATGTATTCAGGAGAATCAGAGTATTCTTGTACATACTATGTTTTACAGCAATAAATTAGTAGGGAAAAGAGTATGTTATCTACCTTACAAGTACATATGTTAACAAGTATGTTGGGCAGCACAGTGGCATAGCAGTAGAGCTATTGCCTTAAAGCGCCAGAGACCCGGGTTCGATCCTGCCTGCGGGTGTTTGGCAGTGTGGAGTTTGTATGTTCTCCCCGTGACGTGCGTGGTTTTTCTCCGAGATCGTCGGTTTCCACACTCCAAAGATGTACAGGAATTGGTTCTTAGAATGCAGCGATTGTCCCATGAGGAAAGATTTAGCAGACTGGGCATATGATCTATGGGTCTTGAAGAATCAGAGGTGATCTGATTTTTGTATAGGGGCATGTATACTCTGGAATTTAGAAGGATGAGAGGGGATCTTATTGAAACATATAAGATCATTAAGGGTTTGGACATGCTAGAGGCAGGAAACATGTTCCAGATGTTGAGGGAGTCTAGAACCAGGAGTCACAGATTAAGAATAAGTTGTAAGCCATTTAGAACGGAGATGAAGAAACACTTTTTCACACAGAGAGTTGTGAGTGTGGAATTCTCTGTCTCAGAGGGCAGTGGAGGCCAGTTCTCTGGATACTTTCAAGAGAAAGCTAGATAGGGCTCTTAAAGATAGCGGAATCAGGGAATATGGGGAGAAGGCAGGAACGGGGTACTGATTGGGGATGATCAGCCATGATCACATTGAATGGCGGTGCTGGCTCGAAGGGCCGAATGTCCTATACGTCCTTTTATTGTGAGGCCATGGCCTCTGATCCTAGACTCAACCACTAGTGGAAATATCCTCCCGACATCCACTCTGTCCAGGCTTTATGTTATTCGGTAATTTGAATAATAATTATTCATGCCATTATTCTATGCAGCCTGATTTTCACAGAATTATTTAACAATCCTTTAACAAATGCAACACAAGCATTCATGAGTGGATTAGTACTAAGGACAAATAAAGTTGCAAAATGGTAGTAGCTGCCTTTTCCTCTCTCCCATCGGGCAAAAGGTATAGAAGTGTGAAAAAGCACACCTCCAGATTCAGGGCCAGTTTCATCCCAGCTGTTGTCAGGCAACTGAACCATCCTACTGCAATCAGCTGTCCTGAACTACTATGTATTTCATTGGGGACCTCGGACTATCTTTGATCGAACTTTACTGGCTTTATCTTGCACTAAATGTAATTCCCTTATCAAATATCTGTGCACTGTGAATGGCTCGATTGTAATCATGTATTACCGTTCCGGTGGCTAGTTAGCACGCAAAAAAAGCTTTTCACCGTACCTCTGTACACGTGACAATAAACTAAACTGAACAGAAAAAAATTAATTAAACTGAACTTTATTTGTTGCATTTTAAAGTTTGCAACTTGAGTGAAATCTGCTAACTGAAATCAACATCCTAAAAATTGGATCTGATCCAACTCTTGATAAAATCATAAATAATAATGACACTTGGCACAGCAGTATAGATTATTCAACTAGCTGTAACTTGTAGAAAGAACTGGAGGGCACTTGAGAAACTTATTGCACAAGGTTGTATATCACAAATTTTAAATGCTCTTTGATAAAATACAACACAGCAAGGCTCGGAGGAGACATTTTAAGACATGGGCAAAAGTCAAATACCTTTCATTATTTATTTAGATATCTCTGTATTGCTTGATCTTGGAGTTGCTGCATGCAGTGATATAATGTACTACTTAAATGGACCCAGAGCAAGCTTAATGAATAGGGTGGAGCTACCTAGAGTCATAGTCATTGAGTCTTACAGCGTGGAAACAGGCCCTTCAGCCCATATTGCCCACACCGGCCAACATACACAAGTCCCACCTGTCTACGTTTGGCCCATATCACTCTAAATCTATCCTGTGCATGTACTTGTCTAAATGCTTCTTAAATGTTGCAGTAACTACCTTCTCTGGTAGTTTGTTCCATACATCCACCACCCTTTGTGTAAAATAGTTACCCCTCAGATTCCTATCCAGCCATTTACACCCCGCAACTTGGTTAAATGTTGATGCACAGCATTTAGAATTATAAGCCTCATGCTGATCAGGAAAGCAGAAGGTGAGATAACCACTTCCAGACATTGCTCGCAAACTGCAGAATATCTAACTGCACAATTGCAACGTTCCCCAATACTTCCCCAATTTGATGATTGCATCATACAGAAAATTTTAAACATACGGTATTGGAATGTGTCTGGTGGCCTAAATACCCAAATTCCAAATAATTATAATGGAATATAACCATTATAGATTCATCACAACTGTAACATTACAGAAATTGATCTAAAGTCACTGCTAACCCTCAATTCTAGTCTTGGATGCAATGGTGCTCACAAAGGTGATTGGCATTTCGCATCAAGGTGACACATTCCTGAAGGAAAAAGTGCTTGCAGTTGATATCTTTCATTACTTTACTGTATTCATTGCAGCAGGTGCATTAATACCAATTAAGTAAATACAATGGTGGAGAGTTCTCAAGAGGCCAGAGCCACCAGCTGTTTCTATGGCACCAACTAGATTTGAAATTTCAGGGGAAGCTTGGGCACATATTTGTTGATCCTATGTTGCCACTGCTGCTGAATAGATGAAGTGCAATGAAGGAAAATTGGTTCCACATGGTCTAATGATTCCACACAGCATTCGAATGTCCAACTTGACCTTAGGTTTTAATCTATGGGGTCCACAAGAAGAATGAATGAACAAAATGAAACTGTGAATGTGTGTTTTGTTCTGACAGTGCAGGGCAGCGCGGTGGCGCAGCGGTAGAGTTGCTGCCTTACTGCACCAGAAATCCGGGTTGGACCCTGGCTACGGGAACTGTGTGTACGGAGTTTATACATTCTTCCCATGACCGCATGGGTTTTCCCCAGGTGCTCCGGGTTCCTCCCACATTCCAAAGACGTACAGATTTGTAGGTTCATTTGGTTTCAGTAAAATTTGTAAATTGTCCCTAGCGTGTAAGATTGTGTGATTGCACGGGGATTGCTGGTTGGCACGGGCTCGATGGGCTGAAGGGCCTGCTTCTGCGCTGTGTTTCTAAACTACATTTCATTTCTTCCCCACTTGCAGTCAAATATGACCCCACTGATCCATTCAATGAGCTTCATCCTTGCAGTTGGAATTACTCCAGGATGGGATTCAACTGCTTTGTTCCTGGTTGGTTGGAGGAGAGCAGGAATATCTTCTGCCACTGCTTTAGTAAGACATCCGAATGCACAGGAGAGAATCACGTGTGAATTCACTGTGATTTCAATCCACATCTCAATCTCAAAAGCCCTTTAAAACTTGCTTCTGCCAAGCATTGCAGTTCATGGCGAGGAATAATTCCTGCTGAGATATGCAGAACAAATAAAGGATTGAAATTAATTTGGGTTAGTTTAGTTTAGAGATACAGTATGGAAACAGGGCTTTCGGCCCACTGAGCCTGCACCAACCAGTGATCCCAGTACACTAGCACTATCCTACACACTAGGGACAATTTACCAAAGCCAATTAACCAACAAATCTGTACATTTATGGAAGGTGGGAGGAAACCAGAGCACCCGGAGAAAACCCACGTGGTCACAATGAAAGCATACAAATTCCGTACAGACAATACCCGTACTCAGGATCAAACACGGGTCACTGGCGCTGTAAGGCAGCAACTCTACTGCTGCACCACCCTACTGCCCTAAAATCCAAGAATCTTGTGTCCCACCTTCAACAGGAACATGCCATCTTGACATATGCAGCCTTGCTAAACACGTGGAGTAGCAGCCTGGTGTGACTGCCTTATAACCCATTTTCCTGGCTATCTAGTTAGGGGCAGAGACTTTTATTTCTCTCCGGGTTATAACAATTTCCCTGTAGATCACCGTGCCTTGCCTTACCAGTTCAGTCCCAATGCATCTTACAATTTATTACTTCAGACTGCTTATGCTTTTATCCGTCCCAATAGGTCAATTGGCCGTCAAGTCATCTAGTGAGCCAAGGTGAGCCAATGAAAGCGTCATGCACCTTGAATAATTAATGCTAGATTTACCGAGATGTCAATAGAGAACACCACTGGGGAAATACCACTCAAACAGTGCCAGGAAAGAGAGTTTAAACTCTTCAGTCCCTTTTTTCAGTCATCTGCAAATAAATTTGATGAACCTATTATTAATTTTACAGGCTTCTGGATATATTTGCACAGTACTTGATACATTAAGACAACAAAGAATAATTTTATCCCATGTAATTACAATCCCTAGTTCACTTTAAATTGAAGGATTAGATTCAAAGATCCATACAACATTTCCAACACTGCATTTGTGTCCCTCCCTACTGCCTTCTTGCAAGTGCTGCCTTGCAACTATCTTCTATAAGCTGTTATTATTGCTTCCTCTTTTTATTTCTCAGTTTTGTGCCCTCGTGGGGCCCAACATTAAGTGTTGGAAAGAACTGCAGATGCCGGTTTAAATTGAAGATAGGCAGAAAATGCTGGAGTAACTCCACGGGACAGGCAGCATCTCAGGAGAGAAGGAATGGGTGATGTTTCGGGTTGAGACCCTTCTTCTACCTGGCCCGCGGAGGTACTCCATGATTTTTGGGCCCAACATTAATCTGTTTCATGTTTTGCTTAGTAATTAAATCCCATGGTATGTATAGATTTCAGAACTTTGTTTGTCCTCCTCCAGACATCTATATGTATTTGCAGCAACTTCTAATTTAGGAATATATGAATATTATATTGCATGGACAACAGAGTATTGAAACAACAATAGGAACGTTTAAAAAGTTAAAGTTAAGGTAGGCAGTCAGACTCTTTTTCACAAGATGGCAAAATCAAAACGAAGAAGGAGAAAGTTTACAAGAGATGTGGGCAGCAACTTATTTACACAGAGGGTTTTAAATGCCTGGAGCCTGCAGCGTGGGTTGATGGTTGAGACAGATACATTAGTGACATTTAAAAGGTTTTGAATTTGCATATGGACAAGCAGGGAATGGCGGGATATGGGTTATGTGCAGGTAAATAAGTGATGGTCTTGGCATCATATTCAGCACAGGCATTGTGGGCCAAAGGGCCTGTACCTGTGCTGTACTGTTCTATGTTCTGTGAAACAGAAAACATTTAAACCATTTCATGTTCTGGATTCCACTTTTACTTTTTAGTCCCGTTTAGTTTAGAGATACAGTGTAGAAACAAGCCCTTCAGCCCACCAAGTCCGCTCGGACCAGCAATCCCACACACACAAGGGACAATTTACAATTCTTACCAAAGGCAATTAACCTACAACCTGTGTGTCTTTGGACAGTGGGAGGAAACGAGAGCTCTCGGAGAAAACCCATGCGGTCACGAGGAGAACGCACAAACTCAGTACAGACAGCACCCTTAGTCAGGAACAAACCCGGGTCTCTGGTGCAGTAAGGTAGCAACTCTACTGCTGCACCACCTTACCACACCAGACTTCAAGACATTATTTATGTTTTATGTAAATAAAACCAACGCAACTGAGTACATCCTGAATTTAATGCCTGGATCTCCTCTAGTTTTTTTGGTTTACTGATACAATTTTAAGAAGTTGTGGAGATGGGAGTACTTAGAGTCATAAGGTCATAGAGTTATACAGTGTGGAAACAAGCCCATCGACCAAACTTGCCTATATCAACCACTATGTCCCAACATGCCCCATCTACATTCATCCCACTTGCGCTACTAGGGCAGGTAGAATGCACTGTAGAACCACATGGGTCGGTGGGATGTGCCAATGTGCTACTTTCCAGGTGAGATATGGTAATATGTTACCTGGGCACGTGTGTTCGGTCTGGCCGATGGCATGTTGTGCTTCCACTCTAAGTGGCAGCAAAATGCTGAAGAATTGTTTGGAAATGTGGGAGTAACTGGAATGCTTCCTGGGAATTTGAGCATGTTGGAGTTTGTTTTTCATCAACTGAGAAGTGATGGAGCATTGTCTGGTTACTTAGGGTGTAGTGGTGTGCTGCCTAGCAGGTGGCCGAAGCAGGTTACTGCTTGACCAGCTGGAATTCCTTCTGCCAGGGAGTACTCCTGCCGAAGTAACAGATGTGCTGCAGCCGTATGATCTTCACATCTTAGTTTTTCATTTTAGATAAACAGCGTTAAAACAGGCCCTTTGGACCTCCGAGTCCACGCCAAGCAGCGATCATCCCATATACTAGTTCTATTCTAGGACAACATACTGAAGCCAATTAACCTACAGGTTTTTGGAATGTGGGAGGAAACCAGAGCACCCATGCAGTCAGAAGGAGAACATACAAATTCATACAGACAGCGCAGTAGTCAGGATAGAACCCGGGTCTCAGGCACTGTAAGGCATCGACTCCGCCAATGCGCTACCGTGCTCCCGCTTATGCCTCTAGTTAACATCAAATGTAGTTTTTTCATATTGATTAAGGCCGGAGAACATACTTCCTAATCTCTGATATAAGAGTACAGATCTCATTAACCTCTAGATTTGGGCCAGAATAGAGAGTTCCTGAAACTGGGCTCAAAGTTATCTTCGATTCTGCTTGAGCAGAAGTAAGCAAACAGTGTATAGCTATTTTGAAACTTTTGCAGAACAGTTCAACCGAGGTACCGTACACGGAAGTTTTCTTTAGTTTCCTTTGCTCTTATACTTTAGAGAAAATCTCTCATGGATCTTTGCATAATTCCCATTTCAAGAAAAGCTTAAATTTAATAAATGTAGTTTAAATTTCAAAAGGAACTTTCACTGTCAGAGTACTATCAATCATCACCAGGTATTTACCACAACAAAACTTATTTTTCTTTTTAAGTCACAACCTGCTGTTCTTCGTACCCGGCACATTTCTCCAAATGCAAGGGAAATGAAGAAGTAGCTATGAGGACACTAAAAGCCAGTGGGCATGCCTTAAGACACTAGGAGCAGTGAGCAGCTTGATTGATTGAAAGATACAGCATGGCAACAAAATCCCTTCAGCCCATCGAGTCCATGGCATCAACCACCCATTCGCACTAGGCTTATGTTATCCCACTTTTGTATCCACTCCTTACACATTAGGGGAAATTAACCAACAAACTATGGGATGAAATAAGAGCACTGTAACCACAGTTACAGTGAGAACTTACAAACTTCAAATATACAGAATCCAAGGTTAGGATTAAACCCTGGCGCGATTGGGCAGCAGCTCTGCTAGCTGCGTCAATGTGCCGCCTAGGGTAGACTTGATGGGCCGAATGGCCTAATTCTGCTCCTATCACTCATGACTTTATGACATGGACAGGAGGCGTTTCAGGTCGAGACACTTCGGGGAGACAACTCACGACAATACAGGCATCACCCCACGTCACGCCGCGACCATGAGGCGACAGCCTATGTTTCGACAGTCGCCGAAAACATCGCCTAAGAGGGAACAGCCGTTAAAGGTACCAGAAGCTTCAAGTAACTTCATCTTCAATTGGGAAAGTCAACATGTTCTACCATTATAATATTTACGGACATAAATTACCCAAAGTTGTAATATTGTAACAGCTTTTCTGCAAACTAACGAATAAATTGAACTGCAATAAAATAAAGCTGCAAAGTACAAAAATAATATAAGTGCAAAACTGTAGAGTCAGCATTTGAATGTATGTAGTATTTGAAACTAAATAGATAAAACAAATAGTAATAAATGTAACCTGATAACCTTTACGCACTCATGGCCGCAGGATGGCAAAATTAGATCCTGAAATTTTGAAAGGGCTGTGACATTTAGGCAAGGCAGAAAGTGGTTAAAAAGGGAAATTGATCTGTTAATTAGTGACGGCAATGGAGAGAAATGACCTACGTTCAGGAAACCAAAATGTAGAAGCTGTTTGGATGAAGATGAAATTCAATAAAATCAATAAAAGCAAGACATAATTTGTGGGAGCAATTTACTGACTTCCTCACAATCATCTTATGACAGGACAGAGTATAAAGGAAGAAATAATAGGTGGGGACAGTAGGGACTGCAATTGCTGGAATATTGAGCAAAAACAACAAAGTGCTGGAGGAACTCCGCAGGCCAGACTGTATTGGTGCAGGGAAAATGACTGATAGCATTCTGGCCAGGACCCTTCCTCAGGATGAAGAAATAATAGATGCTTGTCAGAAAGCCACATCTGTAATCATGGTGATTTCAATCTACATATAGACCAGAAAAATCAGATGTTGCCTAGATGAGGAGTGTTTTCAGAACAGCACATTCTGGAGGCATGCGATAGGATCAATAAAGAGGTTATTGTGAAAGAATCCCAAATAACAGAGATCAGAATATTGGTGCAGGAAGGAATTGCAGATAGACACAAAAAGCTGGAGTGACTCAGCGGGTCAGACAGCATCCCTGAAGAAAAATAATAGGTGGCGTTTCGGGTTGAGACTCTTCTTCAGACTCGCAGATTTGAATGAATGAATGAATGAATAAGTTTATTGGCCTAGTATTCACATACAAGGAATTTACCTTGATGCTCCACCCGCAAGTGACAACATGACATACAGTGACAGTTAGGAATGACACATAAAACATTAAACATTAATAATAAAACATTATTGATTAAACATCTGAATTAAATAAAGTACCAGAGCAAAAGGAGGCTACAGATTTTTGGTTAATGAGTAGAGCTCCGTGGAAAAAAGCTGTTTTTATGTCTGGCTGTGGCAGCTTTGACAGTCCGGTGTCGCCAAGAGTTCCAAGTGTAGAACCCACCTTTGTGGTTATCTAAAAATGCTAAAAGTAGTTTCGTTTTCGTTTTAGAGATACAGCATGGAAACAGGCCTTTCAGCCCACTGAGTCTACACCGACCATTGATCACCCATTTACACTAGTTCTATGTTATACTATCATGCATCCACTACCTAAGCACTAGGGGCAATTTTACAGGCCGCCATTAACGTACAGACCCACACATTTGTGGGATGTGGGAGAAAACCGGAGCACCCAGAGGAAACCCACACGGCCAGAAGGAGAACATACAAACTCCACACAGACAGCAACCAAAATCAAGATCAAACCTGGGTCTCTGGAAGAGAAAATCAAAACACTTTGCACCTTGCAAGTTAATGTTGTTATAAGGACAGCAAGGACTGAAGAAACGTCCTGACCCAAAACATCACCTATCAGTCTGAAGAAGATCCTGACCCCAAAACTATCATGTCCTCCAGAAATGCTGCCTGACCCACTGTGTTACTCCAGCACTTTGTCTCTTTTTGTTTACCAACATCTGCAGTTCATTGTTTCACCAGTATTTATTATCCCAATTTTTCTTGAATTGAATGGCTTTATCAGAGGACTATTAAGTGATATCTCGATTCTGGAAACTGCAGATGCTTGTTTACAGCTGGAGCTATTCAATAGGACAGGCTCTGGAGAACTGAGAAAGGCGAAGTTTTGCATTGGGACCCTTCTTCAGCTCCTTATTCCTGAGTATCAAAGCAATTGTCCAATCTATAGCCACAATCATATGGCTGCTCATCAAGGCAAGGGACAAGGACAGAGCATGACAAACATACTTTTTCAAAGATAAGCAATCCACAACTAACAGTGGTTGCCATTATAGTAATGTATCAATAGTCATTCCAACAGCACACATTGTTCTTAAAGGTATATTACATTGATTGCTCTTTAGGAAAAAAATGAAAAGCAATAGCTACTTATCAGTTGTACACTTGTGTAATGTAACAATAAACTAATTATTTACATAGATGAGTTCATATTTATATAGATGATAATTACAAAGAGATGGTAAATTTGGTCAAAAAGAAAAATTGAGCGCACGCAAGACAATCATGCGGAACCATAAGACATTATGGAATCAAGGGAAATGGGGAGAAAGCATCGGAATCAAGGGATAAGGGGAAAAATCAGGAACAGGGTACTTCTTCTGGATGATCAGCCATGATCATATTGAATGGCTCGAAGGACCGAATGGTCTACTCCTGCACCTACTTTCTACTGTATGTTTCCATGTTTCTATGTTTAAAAGGATAGAATCAGACAGGGCCTTTGAGGAATATAAAGAAGGAAAGAACTCAAGCAGGCAATTAGAAGGGCCAAAAGCAGCCACAAAATGGTTTTGGCATGTTGTATTAAAGAAATTCCCGATATTTTTATACCTACGTAAAAACAAGAGGGTAGCAAGGAAAAAGGTAGGACCGCTCAAAGATCAAGAAAGGAATTTGTGCTTGGAGTCTGGGATTGTACAAGAGGTACCAAACAAGTACTTTGCATCTGTTTTCACCAAGGATAAAGAAATGGGGGACAGTTAGATAAGTGTGGACAACACCAACATGCACAGGCAGTAAGAGATTAAGAAGGAGGAGATGTTGGGGGCTCTTTAAGAGCATTAATGTGAATACAACCCCAGGATCTGATGAGATTTATCCCAGGTTATTGGGAGAGGCAAGTGATGAGATTATGAGAGCCTTGATGAAGATCTTTGCATCTTTGTTAGTCACAGGTGCGGTTAAGTGCAGCTAATGTTGTTCCTTCATTTAATAAGGGAAGTAGAGATAATCCATGGAATTTAAGGCCGGCGAGCCTCAGTCAGTGGGAGGGAAGCTATTGGAGAAGATATTTCAGGAGAGGATATACTCCCACTCTGTATGACTTTGCACAAAGTTCACGAGCATTGCCACTTTTCATTTCACTGCACATCTCGTATGTGTATGTGACAAATAAAGTTGACTTGACTTGACATTTGGAGGAGAATATGTTAATTAGTGACAGCCAGCATGGCTTTGTACATGGCAGGTCATGTCTTACTAACTTGATCGAGTTTTTTGAAGAGGTCACAAAGTTTGTCGATGAGGGTAAGGCAATGGATGTTGTCTACATGTATTTTAGTAAGGCATTTGATAAAGTCCCCCATGGTAGGCAGATCCCGAAGAATATGATGAACGGGATTAACAGTGACTTGGTCATATGGATTCAGAACTGACTTACTGATAGAAGACTGAGGTTTGTGGTGGAACAAAACTATTCAGGCTGGAGATCTATGAGCTATGGAGTTCGGCAGGGATCTACGATGGGACCTCTGCAGTTTGAGATATATTTTAATATCTTGGACCCACATGTAGACAGGTTGGTTATTAAGTTTGCAGATCACACCAGGGTTGCTGGGGTCATGCACCATGAGAAAGGCTGTCAAAGTATACAACGGGATATAGATCAGCTCTTGCCATAGAGGGAGTACAGAGAAGGTTCACCAGACTGATCCCTGGGATGTCAGGACTTTCATATGAAGAAAGACTGGATAGACTTGGCTTGTACTCACTAGAATTTAGAAGATTGAGGGGGGATCTTATAGAAACTTACAAAATTCTTAAGGGGTTGGACAGGCTAGATGCAGGAAGATTGTTCCCGATGTTGGGGAAGTCCAGAACAAGAGGTCACAGTTTAAGGATAAAGGGGAAATCTTTCAGGACTGAGATGAGAAAAACATGTTTTACACAGAGAGTGGTGAATCTCTGGAATTCTCTGCCACAGAAAGTAGTTGAGGCCAGTTCATTGGCTATATTTAAGAGGGAGGTAGATGTGGCCCTTGTGGCTAAAGGGATCAGGGGGTATGGAGAGAAGGCAGGTACAGGATACTGATTTGGATGATCAGCCATGATCATATTGAATGGCGGTGCAGGCTTGAAGGGCCGAATGGCCTACTCCTGCACTTATTTTCTATGTTCTATGTTCTACAGAAATAGGCTGGGAAATGGCAGATGGAGTATAATCTGAGCAAATACAAGGTGTTGCACTTGCGGAGGTCAAATGTAAGGGGAAAATGTGCAATTAAAGGCATGGCCCTCAACAGCGTTGATGTACAGAGGGATCTTGAGGTCCAACCCCAGAGCTCTCTGAAAGTAAAGTAAATAGAGTGGTAAAGAAGGCATTTGGAATGCTTGCTTTCATAGGTCGGGGGGTTAAGTATAAAAGTCAGGATGGCACGATGCATAGTGGTTTGGTTAAACCACATTCGCAAAATTGCTTGCAGTTCTGGTCACCCCTTTACAGGAAAGATGTGGAGGCTTTGGAAGGTGGCTTACCAGAATGTTGCCTAGATTAAGGGGTACTAGCTACAGAGGTTGTTTTCTCTGGAATGCTGAGGACTGTGAGGAAACTTGTAGAAGTATACAAAATTATGAGATGCGTGGATAAGAGAGATTCAGAACCTTTTTCCAGGATGGGAAAATCAAATACCAGACAGCAAAGCTTTAAGGTGAGAGGGGACAAGTTTAAAGGAGATGTGCAGGGCAACTTTCACGCTTCTATACCTTTTCCCTGATGGGAGAGGGGAGAAGAGGTGAAGCATTTTGAACATTATTTAAAATGTGAAAATTATACATTGGGAGCACACAGAGGCTTTGTGGAAGCATCGAAGGACTACACCAACTCACCCAGAGCTAGTAGACCCAAGGAATTGAAGATGCTGGTTTACAAAAAGAGACACAAAGTGCTGGAGGGTAACTCAGAGGGTCAGATGGCATCTCTGGAGGACATGGATAGGTGAATTATGTTCCAGCTGTAAACCTCTACTTGGAGTTGTCATGAACTAAAGCTTCAGTGCAGTTCGTGTTGTGTTGCGATTTTTTCATGGTAACTTTGAGCATATCCCTGAATGTTTTACCCTGTCTGTTTAATCATCTCTGTCTGCAAAAGAGCATGGAATAGAGTGTCTGTTTTGGGAGTCAAGAAGTCAGGCATGCGAATAATACGGTCTGCCAACTGGTAGCCAAGTGAATGTAACTAGAGCCTCAGTGATGTTGGCCTGAGTGCGACTAACCTCCTGCCAATGAATTTGGTTGATTTTGGGGAAGTAACTTTGGTAGTACATAGAACTTTACAGCACAAGGTCAGGCCCTTTGGCCCACAACATCTGTGCCAAACATGATGCCATCACTTATCCAGCTGCATATAACCCATATCCCTCCATTGCCTGCATATCCACATGCCTATCCAATAATCTTTTAAATGACATTAATATATTTGCTTCAACCACCACCCCCAGCTGCACGTTCTAGGCACTCGCCACCTTCAGGCTCCAATCTTGCCCTGCGCACTTCCTTTAAATTCTGCCCCTCTCACCTTAAAGCTATGCCCTCTGGTATTTGATTTTTCCATCCTGAGGAAAAAAGATTCTGACTATCTACCCTATGTCTGCCTTTCATCAGGTCTCCCTGCAACCTTTATCCTTCCAGAGAAAACAATCCAAGTCTGTCCCTGTTGCTATACTCCTTAATCCAGGCATCATCCTGGCAAACATCATCTGCACTCTTTCCGAAGACTCCACATCCTTCCTGTAATGTGGAAAACATAACAACACGTATACTCCAAATGCAGCCGAACCAAAGTCCTATAAAGCTTCATCATGTCTTCCTGACTCCTATACGCAATGCCCCAAACTATGAAAGTAAGCAGTTCACATGTCTTTTTTTTAACATACTGCCTACTTGTGACTTTTAGGAACTTCTGTACATCTAATGGACTTGAATCCCAAGATCCCTCTGCACATCCCTCAGTAGTGTTTTTCTATTGCTTTGAAGTGCCTGTTCTTAGAAGTTGAGGGCTCAGAAACATATTGGGTGATAAGGATCTCTAATATGTTACCCAATATGTTTTGTTGCGGGTCTGTGGTCTTGCTCACCATACACCCCTTTCCCAAATTGATTGACAGTTGTGCAGTTGCCTTGAAGACAGTGCACAAAGTCAAAGATCTACACAGTGTGGAAACAGGGCCTTCAGGCCAACTTGTGCTGAAAAAGTCCCCAAACTAAACCGGTTCCACTTACCTGATACTACCACACACTCACGCACAGTTTTGTATCCAAGTCCTTGTCCAAATGTCTTTTAAATATCTTCATTGTACTCACCTCTCATGCTTCCTCTGGCAGCCCGTTTCATGTATGTAACACCTATGTGAAAGAGTTGGCCCTCAGGTCCCTTTTACAGCTTTCGCACATTAAACCAATACCCTCTGATTTTAGACACCCAACTCTTGGGTAACAACTGGTGTTATTCATCTTATCTATGCCTCATATGATTTCATACACCTCTCTAATGTCATCCCTCAGTCTCTTGTGCTCCAGAGAAGAAAGACCCAGCCTATCTAGTACCTTCTGACAACTCAAATCTTATAAACTCACTAACAACCTCACCAATGTCTTTATTACTTTCCAAAAATAAACTTTATTCAGAATAAAAAATATATATAAAACAAGAAGTGAAAATAAATCTTCCAACATTCTTAGTATTTGTACATTTATTGATGTTATATTTGGTTGTGTTTGCAAACTATCCTTATACCAAGCACCCTTGCCACACATGTGGCCCCATGAGTTGATATCCCTTCCCTTGTTTGAGGGGTGGCTCCTCTTGACCCTGCCCCCAATGTCCAGCAGTGAAAGAACCCTGCACTGTGGACCTCCCCACAGAGCCTTGGCATTACCAGCACCAAGCTTCAGCGAGTCCCTCTGCACGCACTCCTGCAATCTGGAATAGGCCAGTTGGCAACATTCCCTGATGGACAAATCTCGTCATCGGGTGGCACCACGCACGGCAGCCTCGCCAGCAGTTTGTCCATCCTGTCAACCTTTTTGTTATTATTAGTCTGTCATAAAGTATGTTTTTGGAGGTTTCTTAGTCTTTTTTATGTGGGGGAGAAGAGGGGAAACCAGTCATTTCCTGGTTGAGGATGCGTCTTTCCTCCAATTCGCATCTTCGCCCCCCCTCGTGGCCTACCAACTGGATGGGCGCGGTCTTTCGTGCCAGAGACCGGCCAGAGCTTCAGCAGCGGCGCAGCACTGAATTCTATCGCGGAGCAGGACAATGCCCTACCTGGAATTGCCTGTTGAAGCTCTGGAGTGTTGGGCCTGCTGATCAATACCGTGGAGCTGTGGTTTGCGGAGCTTCTAGCCATGGCGGCACTGACTTTAACATCGCGGAGGTCTGGGAACCCTTGCCGGGGGTTGCCAGTGTTGGAGCTCCACCCAGCTCAGCCTGTGGACTTCAGAAGTTGCGGTCTCTGGTAAGAATCGGCCGTTTCGGAAACTCCAAGATGCTGAGAATGTTTTTCCGTTCGGACGCCGGAGGTGCGATCATCCTGGCGAGAGGACCTGAACATCGGTCCGCCGTAGCGGAAACTGCAGAAGGCTCAAAGGCACCGACCACAGGTGAACATAGAGGAAGATGACTGAACTTTATTGCCTTCCCTCACAGTGGGAATCATTGATTCCACTGTGTGGGGATGTTTATGTGTATTATGGTCTTTTTATTCGTATGGCTCAAATATCACTGTAACTCAAATATCACGGTACCAATTGGTGCATATGACAATAAAAGTAACTTGAACTTGAACTCTCTCTGCCATCTTTCCCGTTTAAATTATACAAGAGGCATCTCCGACATAATGAAATGATCCACAGTCCCCAGGTTCTCGACATGAACTTTTATTGTGGTGGTGACCTGCCTGAGAATTTCTTCTCATGTGCTTCTTAAGGCTTTCCGCTAATCAAAAATCTATCCATGTCTGCCTTAAAAATATCCACTGACTTGACCTCCACAACCTTCTGTGTCCTTTTTGAATAATGGAAGTAAGTGCTTTCTCCCCCTGGATAATTCCTGGAAAAACTTGTCTGTAACTGTTCTCAACCTCTCGTCGCACTCTACCGACGGGGTAATGAGCTGAGATCAGTTAGGCTGAACAACGTGTATTGTAATAGAAACATAGAAACATAGAAATTAGGTGCAGGAGTAGGCCATTCGGCCCTTCGAGCCTGCACCGCCATTCAATATGATCATGGCTGATCATCCAACTCAGTATCCCGTACCTGCCTTCTCTCCATACCCTCTGATCCCCTTAGCCACAAGGGCCACATCTAACTCCCTCTTAAATATAGCCAATGAACTGGCCTTGACTACCCTCTGTGGCAGAGAGTTCCAGAGATTCACCACTCTCTGTGTGAAAAAAGTTCTTCTCATCTCGGTTTTAAAGGATTTCCCCCTTATCCTTAAGCTGTGACCCCTTGTCCTGGACTTCCCCAACATCGGGAGCAATCTTCCTGCATCTAGCCTGTCCAACCCCTTAAGAATTTTATAATTGTGACTCATGAAACCTTCAGAACTCCTGAGTTCCCACCAAGGCCCAGTACAATCCACCCTTAAGACATCCCACACAATTGAGCTTGACTTAGCTGATTTGCTAAACAGCAATTAAATCAGGCGACACCATTGCAGATAAGATAGCCTGGGTCTTGGGAAAGATCTGCAATAATTCATTTACAGGATTTCAATTTTCATTGCCAACGACTAGACATGTCGCATTGAATAGTTAATTACATTTTAATGGGATCTAAAATGTGTGCATAATGATTGAATCATAAATACGCAATGAATGAAACTAAACTGCCAGCTATTTGAAAATAAATCATAAGGAAAAGTAGACTTTCAGGTCTGATCAATGCAGAGGAGAAATAAACAGGTAACCAAGGGAGAAATTGGACCATTTAGCACCCATTTCCCAGAATAAAATGATAGAGAGACACCTAAAATTGTGGTAGGTTCCTCACATTCAATCTATCCCTTAGGTTGGGTGGGTGGGGTGAGTGGAGAAACAACCATTTAGCATTGAAGGCACTAATAAATTATTATATGCCAGAAAATCAGCAAGCGCGACGGCCTGAGCTATATGGAGAGTAGGCAAGAACTTTATTCCTTGCCCTGCAGAAAGCTGAGGTGATCTTATAGAGGTGTATAAAATCACAAGAATATAGGGTGAATACACAAGAGTCCTTTACCCAGGGTAGGGGAAACAAAACCCAGAGGCCACAGGTTTAACATGAGAGGGGCAAATTTAATAGGAATCTGAAGGGCAACTGTTTCACTCAGAGGCAGGCGGGTATATTGAATGTGGTACCAGTGGTGGTTGTTGAGGTACAATAACAGCATTAAAAGATACTTAACAGCTACATGGATAGGAAAGGGTTAGAGGGGTGGAGGGCCAAACATGGGTAGAGGGAACTAGCTTGGATGAGACACCTTTGTCAGTATGGACAGGTTGGGCTGAAGGTCCTGTATCCGTGCTGCACGACTCTGTGTAACTAGTAGCGTGGATAGGGGAGAACCAGTGGATGTGGTGTATCTGGACTTCCAGAAGGCTTTCGACAAGGTCCCACATAAGAGATTAGTTTACAAACTTAAAGCACACGGCATTGGGGGTTCAGTATTGATGTGGATAGAGAACTGGCTGGCAAACAGGAAGCAAAGAGTAGGAGTAAACGGGTCCTTTTCACAATGGCAGGCAGTGACTAGTGGGGTACCGCAAGGCTCAGTGCTGGGACCCCAGCTATTTACAATATATATTAATGATCTGGATGAGGGAATTGAAGGCAATATCTCCAAGTTTGCGGATGACACTAAGCTGGGGGGCAGTGTTAGCTGTGAGGAGGATGCTAGGAGACTGCAAGGTGACTTGGATAGGCTGGGTGAGTGGGCAAATGTTTGGCAGATGCAGTATAATGTGGATAAATGTGAGGTTATCCATTTTGGTGGCAAAAACAGGAAAGCAGACTATTATCTAAATGGTGGCCGACTAGGAAAAGGGGAGATGCAGCGAGACCTGGGTGTCATGGTACACCAGTCATTGAAAGTGGGCATGCAGGTGCAGCAGGCAGTGAAGAAAGCGAATGGTATGTTAGCTTTCATAGCAAAAGGATTTGAGTATAGGAGCAGGGAGGTTCTACTGCAGTTGTACAGGGTCTTGGTGAGACCACACCTGGAGTATTGCGTACAGTTTTGGTCTCCAAATCTGAGGAAGGACATTATTGCCATAGAGGGAGTGCAGAGAAGGTTCACCAGACTGATTCCTGGGATGTCAGGACTGTCTTATGAAGAAAGACTGGAGAGACTTGGTTTATACTCTCTAGAATTTAGGAGATTGAGAGGGGATCTTATAGAAACTTACAAAATTCTTAAGGGGTTGGACAGGCTAGATGCAGGAAGATTGCTCCCGATGTTGGGGAAGTCCAGGACAATGGGGTCACAGCTTAAGGATAAGGGGGAAATCCTTTAAAACCGAGATGAGAAGAACTTTTTTCACACAGAGAGTGGTGAATCTCTGGAACTCCCTGCCACAGAGGGTAGTCAAGGCCAGTTCATTGGCTATATTTAAGAGGGAGTTAGATGTGGCCCTTGTGGCTAAGGGGATCAGAGGGTATGGAGAGAAGGCAGGTACGGGATACTGAGTTGGATGATCAGCCATGATTATATTGAATGGCGGTGCAGGCTCGAAGGGCCGAATGGCCTACTCCTGCACCTAATTTCTATGTTTCTATGTTTCTAATCCAGAAATGCCTTGACTAAAGGTTATTAGCTATTAGAAGAGGATGGACTGATTGGATTATTTTTTTCTGGATCACCAGAGATTGAGGGGAAACTTGACAGAAGTATATACATTCATGAGAGATATAGACAGTCGGTAGACAGTCAGAACCTTTTTACCAGGATGGAAATATCTAATACTAGACTAAGTAGGTCGCGTTGAGTCCCAGCATCACATGTGAGGGCTGGTCCCCCAACGCAATATTCCACCTCTCCATCAATTCCAATATTGGTGGCCAGTGGAGGTGGGGGGGGGCTTTCTGGAGCACCAGTATGGGTGTTGTGGGCTGAAGGGACTGGTTTCCAGAGGGTTAGTATGGACATTGTGGGCCGAATGGATTATTGGGCTGGCGGCTCAGTCACTCAAGCCTGTTGTGCTAGCAGCTCACTCACTCACGGCTGGTGGGCTGGCAGTTGACTCACGGCTATTCCTTGAAATTCCATTTCAAGCAGGGTGCAAGGCCACCAAATTCAAGTGAAGTTTCATACCACTTCAAGCAGGGTGCAAGGCCACTAAAGACAGCAAATCATGACCTCTCCCTCCTCCATCTTGCAGAGACTGAGCCACGCCCACACTTCTGGGTTTTATAGTCCCTCCCCCCTCCCACCAGAAGGGGCATGGCCTTCATGGCGTGATTGACAGGAGAGAGAATCTCAACATTTTTTAAACACTAATAACTTATTTTTCATTGATGGGAAAAAATCTTCGGTGCCTGATGAGCGGAGGGAGACTCTGAGTAAGATGGTCAAAAATCACAGCAGTACATGGTAGCGTTTTTTCTAAAATCAATATAAAGCGCAAACAGAAAGTGGTCCAGATTAGATTTTTAATTATATAGAAGGTAAAGCAACTTTAATTGGGCAAGGCAACTTTAATTAGGCAAGGCAATTTTAATTAGGCAAGGCAACTTTAATTAGGCAAGGCAACTTTAATTAGGCAACACAGCTTTAGCATTTCCAAACCAAAGGCAACACAGCTTTAGCATTTCTAAACCAAAGACAACATAGCTTTAGCATTTCCAAACCAAAGGCAACACAGCTTTAGCATTACCAAACTATATTTTCAAACCACATTAAGGGCACTGACAGGTCAGTAAAACCACTCACAGTTTAGTAGACATGTGTTCAGTGTTATTCACAGCTCAGACTGAGAGACGTGACCCTCTCGCTCCCCCATCATGCAGAGACTGACTGAGGCACTCAACACTTCCGGGTTTTATAGTCCCTCCGGAAGGGACGTGGCATTCAGGAAAGAGAATCTCTACATTTTTTATACACTAATAACTCTTTTATTTTTCATCGATGGGAAAATTCCTCTTGTCCTGCGCAGCGGAGGGGGATTCTGAGTAAGATGGCCAAAAATCACAGCCGTAAGTGGCAGCATTTTTTCTAAAATCAATATACATAACAACAGGAAGTGGTCAAGATCAGACTTTTTAGTAATATAGACTACAAAGCACTGCTTGAAGAAGAGAGGGGTAAAGTTTTAAGGAGATGTGCAGAGCAAGTTTATTACACACAGGGTGGTGGATTACTGGAATGCTTTGTGGGGATGGTGATGATGGCTGGTACGGAAGTGGCATTTAAGAGACTTTTGGACAGGTAGATGGATATGTAGGGAATGGAGAGATATGGATTATGTACAGGCAGATAATAGTTGGTGTTGGCATCTTGTTCGGCATAGACATTGTGGGGCGAAGGGTCTGTTCCTGTGCTATACTATTCTGCGTAGTCAGCAAGTTTGAGCAATGTGATGTACACTACATTTTTGAGGCACGAACTGAGGGGAAGATATTGGCCAGGAAACTTGCTGTTAATTAGAATTTGGAAATACTGGCAATTTTAACATCCGTGTGATTCTCACAGAATGCATTAAAATCTCAGTGCAAATTATGTTTCAAGCAATATAACAATCATCTTAGATTACGTGTTCAAAGTCTGTTCTGTCTCCCTGCCAATAACATAGCTCCTTGATACATTTTCTGAGAAATGTTTCCTTATTGTTTGATTTCAAGCCCTTCCCCTCACTGTTCCTGATGTGAACATTCCAGTAGTGCATCAGGGACCAATTCCTGGAATTGGAGGGACCTCCCATTCAAGTTATAACAGATGTGAATAATAGAGCTGCAGCATAACTAAGAGATAATCATGTGTTATATTTGTTATGTTCATTACATCTGTTGTATTTTCTATTTAAATTGGGGCTGCATTTGCTTTATAAATAATAATATCTGTTTTGTAATTAATTGGATGCTTTAAAATATGTCATTTAGATTGAACTATAAATGTAACTGAAGCAAACATTGCTCAATAAAACTGAATATTTATTAATGAAAGGTTTGTCTGAGCAGTGCTGGCAGATACACTTTGAACATCCAACAGTGATATAAATCTAAATGAACACTACTGATTTACTTAGTAACCCCGGCATTCCCTCTCTCTCTATCCCTCCCCCACCCAAGTCACACCAGCTTCTCATTTTCACCCAACAGCAAACAATGAACAGTTTCATTTATTATCGTTAATTTTTTGCATATCTTTCATTCATGGTTCTTTATGTCTCCACATCATCGTTTATATCTCTCGTTTCCCTTACCCCTAACCAGTGTGAAGAAAGGTCTCCACCCGAAACGTCACCCATTTCTTCACTCCAGAGGTGCTGCCTGTCCCGCTGAGTTACTCCAGTTTTTTGTGTCTAACTACTGATTTGCTTGATTGATCAAACATGAACGTGCCATGGAGTGCTGAGAATGTTAAAACAAGGAACCACAGGTATTTTTTGGTCGATCCACTAGTAGATCAGTCCATTGCAGTAATCGTTTGGGCAAACAGAGATGCGTTAATATTTAGAATAATCCATATCAAACCAAGGTTACCAAAGTCATTGAATTCTCCAATTTTAAGTAACTAACCAAACGCCGCCGCACCCCCTCCTCCCACCCCACCTTAGTTTTTGGCCTTTGTCCTAGCATCTGCTTAACCCCCTTCACCTGTATTACTTGTGTAAGAAGGAATTGCGGATGCTGGTTTAAACCAAAGATAAGACACAAAAAGCTGGAGTAACTCAGCGGGACAGGCAGCATCTCTGGAGCGAAGGAATGGGTGACATTTCAGGTCGACTGAAGGTCGACGTTTCCTCAGACTGAGGAAGGGTCTCGACCCGAAACGTTCCTTCTCTCCAGAGATGCTGCTTGTCCCGCTGAGTTACTCCAGCTTTTTGTGTCTATCACCTGCACTACTTGCCAGGCTTTGCCCCAGCCTCTCCTCTCTTCCAGCTCTCTTCTTCCCCCCCCCCCCCCACCCCTCTCCAATCAGTCTGAGGAAGGGTCCCAACCCGAGACGTCACCTATCACGTCACATTCTCCACAGATGCTGCCTGACCCACTAGTTACTCCAGCACTTTGTGTATTTTTATATAAAAAACCTACACCTGTAGTTCCTTGTTTTTACATTCTCTGTTTTTACCATAGGCAGTGCCGAGCAAACTCGTGGGTTCTTACTGATGACTTTCATTTGTATTCATTCTCTTTGTCAATGATCATGGCTGTATGTTATGTCATGGAGTGAGTATGCTAGGGTGTACTATGAATCCATAAATTTGGACACACTTCAAGCTAAAAGTTTCAAGTTCCTTTTTCATATGGGGAGGCATAAATTCATTTTTGGCTGTAAGACTTCCTCAGAGCAGTGCCCTCGGTCCCACTGTTTTCAGCTGCTTCATCAATGATCTTAATGTCATGAGTTCAGAAGTAGGAATGTTTGCTGATGATTTGGCAATATTCAATTCCTTTTTTTAACTCCTCCGCAAATGAAACCGTCCATGCCTGAGTGCAGGACTAGCTGGGCAACATTCAGGCTTTAGACTTTAGACTTTAGAGATACAGAAGAGAAACAGGCCCTCCGGCCCACCAATTACACGCCGACCAGCGATCATTCCGTACACTAACACTATCCTACACACCAGGGAGAATTTTACAACTTGCCGAATCCAATTAACCTACAAACCTGGCATGAACTAATAAGTGGAAAGAAACATTAACAACAAGTCCACGCTGACCATTGATCACCCCATACACAAGCACCATCCTACACACTTGGGACAATTTAAAATTCTACAGAAGCCAATTAAACTACAAACCTGTACATCATTGGAATATGGGAGGAAACTAGAGCACCCAGAGAAAACCCACGTGCTCACAGGGAGAGATTAAACACTTAGCAAAAAATATCACCCCTAGCCAGCATTGAACCTTGGGGCTCTGGCGTTGTAAGGAAGCAACTCTACTGCTGCGCCACTGTGACGCCCATCATGGAATCTGTTGTAAATACAGTGGCTCATTATCAGGCAAACACAGCTGACTGAGACTTCATGGATCAAACATCCTCTTTCTCTGTACGATCGTGAGGCAGGCCCTCCTCCCACCACCATCATTTCATAATTGGAATGTAAATCCATTGTGATTCCAATACTGATAAGAGAAGTCAGTAATTTTCAACATGGTGATACAGAAAATAAATGACTGTGTTTGTGCAGCTTCAACAATCCAAATGGCATGACGACCCACAGACTGGAGCTTGCTGGCAATGCCCAGGTTTTGGTTTTGCTGTGCTCGATTGCAACATAGCCTGTGGGCTGCTGGATTAACACATAACCGGTTTTCTGTTTCTTAAGAAATAGCTTCTGTTTTAATTCCCAACACATGTCAGCCTATCTGAAAAGGTGTTAGGTCATATCCTGAGAATGGTGATCAGAACACTTTAATCGTTTGGCAACGGCCACTGGATTTGGGCTGAGGAACCAAAGATAGAACCAGGAGGCGTAGCACTACAAGCCTGAATGAAAAATAACACGATGGCAGACACTGGTGAATAATATAGGCTCCTGGTCTATCACTCTGCTGATGTTGTAATGCTCCCCTTTTTAACTTCACATCATGGCATGGATCTTCCTGCCACAGGCCACTGTCCATAATCAGTACCCATGGCCACTATTCACTTGAATTGACCTCCAATGAATGCAGAAGGCTGATTTACCTGCCTAATGTGGCTTGACATAATGAGGTGATGTGGTGAGGACAAGCGCCAGCCACAAGCATTCCCTGCAACCTTCGACGGCCTGCCACAGATTTGCCAGCTGTCATAGCTGTCAAGGTTTCTGAATATTTCTCATATTCTGAATGGATTTAAATTGAACAAATTATTAACATTATGACACCGCTTGAAACTATCAATGGCACTTTATTGTCACATGTACCTAGGTACAGTGAAATTCCTTTTTTGCATACAGTTCAGTAGAAATTCTACTGCACAGGCACAATTATACTTAAATGCAAGAGTGTAAGAATAGTAAATTACACTGAGATGGTAATTTGAATTTCACTCTATCTTAATTGGTACAAGATGGTAATTCGATTTTCACTGTACCTTAATTGGTACGTGACAATAAACTGTCCTTTGAACCTTTGAGAGTCACCACATTTCCGACGTCATTAATATATATTTTTTTAAACTTGTTTAGATGTGTGAGCTTACCATCTCCTGATCTCTCTGCCCTGCAGCTGTTTAATCCCCATTGAAATAAATGGGCCCATGAATTTTTGCGCCAGGGCTACCCAACCATTTGATCCAAGAGATGATTCCCCAGTGTAAATGCTGGGGAATCTCAGCAAATTTCAACATGCAGGAAAAAAAATCCTGATGTTGGGTGAATCCAGAACCAGGAGTCACAGTTTAAGAATAAGTGGCAGGCCATTTAGGATTGAGATGAGGAAAAACTTTTTCACCCAGAGAGTTGTGAATCTGTGGAATTCTCTGCCACAGAAGGCAGTGGAGGCCAATTCACTGGATGTTTTCAAGAGAGTAAATATTTAGCTCTTCGGGCTAAAGGAAACAAGGGAAAAAGCAGGAACGGGGTACTGATTTTAGATGATCACCCATGATCATATTGAATGTCGGTACAACTCGAAGGGCTGAATGACCTACTCCTGGGGTTTGCTGGATTCTGGTGATAGAGTGAAACCAGCAACTGGCTGGCAGAAAATGAGCAGTAAGTTTAGGACTTTGAAAATCCTGCAACATGTCATCACATGCATTGGGAAATGCCAGATGTTCAATGTAAACAGCCAATATTTTCCCAAAAACTCTGAACCTATATTTTGGAAGTGTCCTGGTAGCTCACTTCACCACACGCCAATAATGGACAAAATGTATAAATGTAGCCCATTCTGCTTAATAAGCAGCAATCTGTTGATATTCAGTCTTATCTCCACAATTAACAAACATCTGTGACTTTTCCCTGTCATTTTGATATATGCTGTCCATCCAATAAGATGCCACATTTGTGGATACAAGGAACTGCAGATGCTGGTTTATAACATGTTGGTTTCCTAGAGTCTGAAGAAAGGCCCCAACCTGAAACCTCGCCTATCCATGCTCTCCATAGATGCTGCCTGACCTAATGAGTTACTCCAGTACTTTAAGTCTTTTTAAGACCCAATTGGGGTGGAAGATTGCAACCTTCACGTGGTCCGCCCTGTTTCGACTAATGCAATCAACTAGACGTGCACAAACAGAAGATCAAATAGAACAAGTTGTCCTACAACTTTAAGCTGTGCATGCCACACGAAAGAAGAAGAAGAAGAAGAAGACCCAATTTCATTGTGATTTATCATCATGGACATTATGGTACTATGGTACTTAGATGTTCTATCAGCTATGAGTTGACATTGTGGACTGAAGGAAATATTCCCAAACTGTACGTTTCTATGTTCAATGTTTATCAACATTATTTTACATTTGGTATTTTTATAATATAATTTCCCTCTGCAATTGTGTGTGATAGAAAGCCTTATGGGCCTGTCCCACTTAGGCAATTTTTCAGGCGTCTGCCGGCGATTGTCAAAGCGGGGGACAGGGCAGGCGGGGGGAGCGCTGTCTGAAATTCACACGATGCAAAGCCAAGGTGATACAGACACACACTGCGATGTACAGGATAGTTGGCGCTGTAATTAAGATGGCTAAAGCACAGTGTACGGTGAGTCCTTTAAAAGAGGGGGAGGGGGAGAAGGGGAGTGAAGGAGGGAGGAGTGGAGACAACTTTTAAGAAGCCAGACAACTTTTAAGAAGCCGGAGATCGACTGTGAAGCTCGGCGGACATTTAACATTACCGGTCGGTTATCCTTGGTTCTGAAAACTACTGCTTACGTTTTTTTCCCCAATGAACCAATGAAATTCACCGGTCAGCACCGGCTACAACCTATGAGAACCTAAGAGAACCTTCGAGCTCCTGACAACCCACTAGGACCTCCTTGTGACGCACATACGGCACGAGAATTCTTGCTACACTTCATGGCGTCTTCATTCTAGTCGCCGCTAATTTTTCAACATGTTGAACATTTTGCGGCGACCATAATGAGGCCGCGACTAGTTCCCAGAATGCGGGAACTCCTCGAAGGCGACTCCCTGGCAACCACCCGCGACCATGTGGCGACCAAGTGGTGACTGCATAATCTCCTAAAAAGTCGCCTAAAAAGTCGCCTAAGTGTGACAGGCCCATTAGATAAACCTATTATCATGATGTAGACAGGACAAACAAAAACTTGTGTAACCCTGTATCTGATAACACAACTTTTGATGACGACTTAGATTTTTATATATGTTTCTGCATCTTGATTATACAAATGCAGAACTCTATTAATAACACTTATCTTTAGCAAAACACAAAGTGCTGGAGGAACTCAGTAGGTCAGGCAGCATCTGTGGAGAGAATGGACAAATGACTTTTCAGGTTGGGTGCCTTCATAAAACTAATGAAGTATGTGGAAGAAAGTTGTAAAAGAGAGGTAGGGGTTTGGTATGGTAAGGTATGGCACTTTATTTGTCATGCACTGAAATTCATTTTTGTATACAATTCAGTACAAGTATCATTATACATAAACACTTAGATACATCTTAGATAAGCATCTCAGATGCAGTATAGGTGTATGGCAGTGGTACATTTAGACAGTATACAGGGTCGCCAGTTTGGCACCATTTCCAAGTCCCAGTTTGTAAGTGGAGGGTTCTTGACCTGACCATGAAGGCCCGTTGTCTTGGCGGTGTTGCAGGGTCGACCTTGTCCAAGCGTAGCCGTAAAGTCCTCTGCCACTGCAGGCCACATCCGATCCGTGTGCTCGGCCTCTGGGAGCGGCAACCGGTCCAGTCGAGCCCCAGGCTGTTGCAGGGCCACCAGCCGCTCACTCCACCGTTGATGCAATGCAGTCCCTCCCGCAGCCGGTCTGCTTACCGGCCCTCCGTCCAAATGGTAGGCGGGCGAGCCGAGCCTTCCGGGCAGGTTCCGGGCTGCGGCGAGGGTCCTCCATCCGCAGTGGGCTATTCGGGCCAACTGGGTGGATCCTCCCTTTCACAAAGCCTGGAAAGTGATAGGTGGATACATGTGAAGGTGGGGGAGTGGGGTGATCGGCAGATGGGTGGAGATAGTGATAAAGATTAGAGGTGAAAAGGAGACTAAAGGGTGACACGAGGAAAGAAGAGGAGTGAAATGTAATTCCAGAGGGAAGAATATGGGTGGGAGGGGACAGGGTGGTGGGGAAACATGGGATGCTCTTTTTTTTAAACTTTTCGACAACATTGCAATAGACATCATATCAAGGTCCTCTGATTTCCTTCTACGTCAGTAAGTAAAATAAATCATGTTTCAGCGCTGGTCAGGTCAGTTACAGAACCCTGGAAACATTCACTTCTAATATTCCACCCCTCCAGGGAGAGAATTACAAGTAATGGATGTAAGTGGTATTACAATGCAACATAATTTAGATTCTTATTTTGCTGCATGTTCAACTGGAGATATCATACTTGGAATAAATTGGTGGTAAACTAGTTTACCTTAGCTCTCTCTGTATAATAGTTCAACAACTTTACCTGGCATATGCTACACCCCTTGTATTACCACCAATGTTTGTTTTATACATTTTAAGTTACTCGTTGGAAGTTCTGGTCAGAGTTGATAGAAAAAGGCTTAGGCAAATGCAATAAGGGGCCAGTTGGTGTGTTCATCTTTAAGTGTTATTGTCATTTCCGTTGCTCAGCTGTAGCTGTGAGCATGAATGAGACTTTATTATCACACGTGACATGTCACAATCAAATTCCTTGTTTTGCAAACCGTACACAAGAGTGCAAAAGTTTGCCATGTACAGGGTGCCGACACAGTTACAAAGTGTTCAATGTAGTCCCAATGGTCCCATCGTTCTCACCCCCCTCCCCACTCCAGGTCCTTCTTTGTTCTCTCTGCAGCCCCCCAGAATGGGTCCCTCTTCATACTCGCCGGCCCCCTCATACCGGGCCACTCTTTGTTCTCTCAGCAGCACATCCTCGACCGACCTCCACAATATATGAAGCAATGAAATCTGTGTGGATTCTTTCCAAAGGGTTAAGGCATAAAAGTTGATGGTGTGCATTGTCCTCAGTATATACATGTACAGTATATATGTTCATTCTGGCTTTGTCCCACTGTTTTAAACTGTTCTCTTTTTCAATATGAAATAAATAATTGGCTTGTATTTCCCCTAAAAGAATTTCCAGGTTCTTTAATTGCACCTTCTGACATTGCATTCAAAGCTTAATTAGACCATTGGATGTCAGAAGACAGTCATAGATAAGAATCGTAACCAGCTTGGAACTCACACTGAGTGTAGGAAGTGTGGCAGAAGTTAACTTCCTCAACCAGGTTGCACAACGGTATTGGTTATTTCATTTCCATTAAAGTTTGAAGCATCTAAATCATCCACACAGTAATTAATTCTTTGGGTTTTCCTGGAATATATACACTATTTCTCCATCTAACAATTCTGCAGCCACTCAGTGCTGCCTGTGCTGTTTTTGGCATAATGATGTCCTCAACTGACCTCCGGATCATGCTACCGGCCAAGGATGTTCTATGAGAGGCATCGTGAGGGCTAATGTCCAAAGTCAGGATGAAATTTCTCTTTTAATAAAGGCCAACTTCAGAATGAACTATGATGGTTGGGTAGAGAAGTATAGGGACTGTTTAGTTTAGTTTAGTTCAGAGATACAGCGCGGAAACAGGCCCTTCGGCCCACCGAGTCCGCACCGACCAGCGATCCCCTGCACATTAACACACACCAGGGACAAATTTATATTTATACCAATTAACCTACAAACATAGAAACATAGAAACATAGAAACATAGAAACCTCTCAAGGGAAGAACGGCACTCACGTGAGGGCGATCCGGCTAGGGGCTGGAACGGTGCTCCGGTGGCTGGGACGGTGTTCTGGCGGCGGTGACCTGAGTCCTGGGTTCAGCCGCGGGCCAGCGGCTGCGTCCGCTGGACTGGAGGGCGGCAGCTTCGACCACCCCGGGCCGCGGTGTTTGAACCGGCCCGTTCGCGGGGTTCGGTGAGCCGCGGGACTGTTTGTGCCATCGCCCGGTGGGGAATCGCCTCAGCGCAGAGGGAGAAGAGGAAGGAAGAGACTGCAGCCCTAAGATTTTTGCCTCCACCACAGTGAGGAGGTGCTTGGAGGATACACTGTGGTGGATGTTAATTTGTGTTTATTGTTGTTATTATTGTATGATTGTATGTATGACTGCAGGCACGAAATTTCGTTCAGACCGTATGGTCTGAATGACAATAAAGGTATTCAATTCAATTCAATTCAATTCAATTCAATTCAATTCATAGAAAATGGGTGCAGGAGTAAAAGTGTTTTTTGTAAAGTTTAAAATGTGTATAACTTGTAAAATATACCATCAATAGACAATAGACAATAGACAATAGATGCAGGAGTAGGCCATTTGGCCCTTCGAGCCTGCACCGCCATTCAATATGATCATGGCTGATCATCCAACTTAGTATCCCGTACTTGCCTTCTCTCCATACCCCCTGATCCCCTTAGCCACAAGGGCCACATCTAACTCCCTCTTAAAATGTAGCCAATGAAGTGGCCTCAACTACCTTCTTTGACAGAGAATTCCAGAGATTCACCACTCTCTGTGTGAAAAGTGTTTTTCTCATCTCAGTCCTAAACGACTTCCCCCTTATCCTTAAACTGTGACCCCTTGTTCTGGACTTCCCCAACATCGGGAACAATCTTCCTGCATTTAGCCTGTCCAACCCCTTAAGAATTTTGTACGTTTCTATAAGATCCCTCCCTCAATCTTCTAAATTCCAGCGTGTACAAGCCGAGCCTATCCAGTCTTTCTTCATATGAAAGTCCTGACATCCCAGGAATCAGTCTGGTGAACCTTCTCTGTACTCCCTCTATGGCAACCTGTACATCTTTGGAGGAAACCAATCTGGGAGATAATCCAGGCGGTCACGGAGAGAATGTACAACCTCCGTATAGACAACTCCCATGGTCGGGATCATACCCAGGTCTCTGGCACTGGAAGCGTTAACTGCTCGACCACTGTACCACCATGCCGCCTTAAACTGTTGAATCACTTATGTATTGCAATGTCATATCTATTAACCATTTGAACATGAATCTCCTCTAATAGCTACTAAATATGAAGAGATTATACTGTAGCTGAGATCTATTATTGTATTGAGAATGTGTTATTATAATATCAACATCCATCACAGGAGCACAATCCTTTCCTGTATCGTCCCCAAAACTGGCTTCATGGGATCAACAAGGAAGAATTAACAGTGAGTGCTTTAAATATGAATCCTGTAAAACATCTTAAGTGCACCAGTACAAAATTAATCTGAAGTGATTAACCCAGTTCTTGAAACATAACAATTAAAAGCACTTTGCAACATAAATAACACAAACGATTTACCAGTCAACTCAGTTGCATTGGAAATACGTTTTTTTGCAGAATGAGCTTATTTAATGTCTTGTTCGCTGTGATTAGCATGATGTAGAATCATTGCTGTGGATACAATGCTACGTAAATCTTTCAAATAGTCCCCGTTATGAAATTGATAACCTTCTCCACATGACAAATTATTTTCCTGAGTCTACATTCAGATACAGTGAATTACCTTGGTACAGAAGATTTCAGAAGACCAAATGGGGTGAAGTCTTTCAATGCTGTAGAGATTTTGCTAACTTCTACCATTCATTTAGATCGGACAACCCTTTTTTTTTACGGGAACTATGAGTAATCTTT